>NC_086319.1:174286595-174626595 GCF_036172605.1 Pelobates fuscus
AGTTTAATGAGAAAACAATAAAGTAAATTGAAATTACCTTTACTAGTGATTAATGAGATCCTTGAGGTTGATGCTGCAAGACTAAATATTTGATATCTGGTTCGATTTTCGTAAGGAACAAACGAAGGTCTCCTCTTTCGGTGATATTCAGACCACTTCTCTGTTTGCTCATAATATGATTTCTCATCTGTGTGTCAGCTCCTCTCTTCTCCCTCCTCAATTCCCCTCCCCACCTTTTTTTTTCTTCCTTTTTTCTATTTTTTAACCTTCCTTATAGCAATGCCCAGTAGGAAGGCTGAGCTAGGTAGCCCACTTACTATTACTTACTATAGCCCACTATAACAGACAGGCACACATACATACATACATACAGACACACTCACAAGATACACATACAAACACCCACACAAGACACACATACAAAGACACATACATACAAGCAGACAGGAACACATACATACAGACAGACACACATACAGGCACACATACACACATACAGACACACACATACACACAAGACACATACATACAAACAGACAGGCACACATACAGACACACACACACAGACATGCACACATACATACAGACACACACATACAAAGACACACACATAAGCCATACATACAAAGACACATACACACATACATACAAAGACACATACATACAAACAAACACATACCTACAAAGACACATACATAAGACACACATACATACAAAGACACATACACACATACATACAGACACACACAAGACATACATACAAAGACACATACACACAAACAAACACACACAAAATATTTTAGTCACCCTCCTGTTTCCTACCTTTTAGGTGCAGGAGGGTGACATTCCCTGGGGTCCAATGGTGGCTCAGGTGGATGGGAGTCAGAGTTCCTACTCTGACTCCCTGGTCTTCCTCCCGCGCGGTCTGTGTGTTAGCTGGGAGGAGTGACGTGCAGTCACTTCCTCCCAGCTCTGTGATATAATCACCGGGGGCCCGGTCGCGCTGTTAAAGCGCCCAGCGCTGACCGGAATCCCTTACAATCCACATCCATCGGGTAGCCCTGACAGCATGGGCCACCCGATGGACCCCTTGAACGGTGGCCCGGCGGTTTGCCGCTCGTGCCGGGTTCGCAAATGGTATAGGCGGCACCTGGTCGCACAGGTACCGCAGGCTTGCACCCGCCCGTCTCTCAAAATAAGGAAATCCCTACCGCCCACCTGGAATCCTGAAACGCCCACTGGAATCCTGGACCAAGTTGACGACCCATGCTTTAAAGGGACATGTGCACATACTTCATAGGGCGGCATTCATGCCGCCCTATGAAGTCCTGAGCACGCTACCGCGAATGCGCGCAACCGCGAGCTAAGCTGACAGACAGCTCAGCTCGCGGTCTTTGCCCGCCCCCTCTCCTCTGCTGACAGGCAGGAGAGAGAAGGCGCGCACACAGTGCCTTCTCTCTCCTGCACACATCAGACGTATTTTAACACGTCTGACGTGTACATGGCCTTTTTAGGGCCATACATGATAGGAAGTCCCTCTGGTGGCCGTCTGAGTGACAGCCACTGGAGGTATTCCTATCAATCAATGTAAACACTGTATTTTCTCTGAAAATACAGTGTTTACATTAGATTGCCTGCAGGGAGCTATAGATATGTCCTGAATAACTACATTAAGCTGTAGTTGTTCAGGTGACTATAGTGTTCCTTTAAGTAACACTCCATAACATAACCACTGCAGCAGAAGGCAGCACCTGTGGAACCAGATTCAGAATTCATAGTGAGGCTGCAGGATGAACTAGAGCCTGTACAACGTTTTGAATATTAAAAAGATGAGCCAGGTGCTTATGATAAAGATCCAAAGGGGTGGAGATGTGATCCTCTAAGTTACTGTCATACAGGCTCTTGTCAAGGCCATCCTGCAGAAAATCCATGGCTCAATAGCAAAAAGCACCAAGACAAGTATATCTTGATCATATCGCATACCACACTCAGTGATACCCCACAAGGCCAATTAGTATCAAAGGTAGAGATAGCTAACTGATTCTAGCTACAATCTTAAGCTTAGAAATCAGGACTGGACAAGTAGATTATGCAGTAAGCCCGCTGGACCAACAGCTCATTTATCAAGCAGCCTTTGAGTTCTAGGGCTAGGCACAATATCTGGGAAGCTTTGTGTTCAGCTTAAAAGTGATCATACTGATGTCTGGGACTCGGATTTTTTGTTTGTTTTTGTATTCAAATTTTACAACACAGCAGAATATGTTTTAGCTACATAAATGAAAATGATTAAACAATGTACCATTTCCAACAGCATGCAAATTCCAATGTAGAAGGATGGAGCATAAGTACCTGGGCATATAGAGGACACGTTCCGCCACCACAAAGCCCACTCTGAAGAAGAGATTACTAGCTGGTATGAACGGAAAAACCAAGAAGAGTAATCCAACCATGACCTCTCGATGTTCATTTCTCTGCAACACAAAGCAAGGTGAAGATGAAGGATGGGTCATCGTTGGGAGAGTCATTATCATGTGTACAAAGTTTACAATTAAAATTTTAAATTACAATTTAGTGTACTGTTTGTGAGTGTATGTCACTTGTAAAGCTAACAGGTAGAGTTCTAAGAGTTCTTAGTTGCTGAAAAAAATACAAAACAAAAACAAACATGGTTGTTAGTGCCACTGTTAACTTTTTATATTTGATTTAACCCCTTAGTGACCAGGCCACTTTTCAATTTTACTGTTTAGGACCAGGGCTGTTTTTACATTTCTGTGTTTAGCTGTAATTTTCCTCTTACTCATTTACTGTACCGACACATATTATATACCGTTTTTCTCGCCATTAAATGGTCTTTCTAAAGATACCATTATTTTCATCATATCATACAATTTACTATAAAAATAAATTAAAATATGATGAAAAAATGTAAAAAAAAAACACACTTTTTCGAACTTTGACCCTCAAAATCTGTTAGGCATCTACAACCGCCAACCCATGCTAAATAGTTTCTAAATTTTGTTTTCCAACTTGGAATTTTCACAGCTGATCATCATGCACCCATGTCCTATTTGGAACATTTTTGAAGCAAGCCAATGTAATTTACCCCCATCAAACCATATATTTTTGAAACATAAATACCATAGGGTATTTCAAATGGTGGTATTTTAACACTTTCCATGCACTAATTCTACCACCAGTCTTTGTCAAACTTTTGGGTAGTCATTTAATTGAAATTTGCCAGATTGGTTTGCTGGGCCTATGTTGCCTTTGAGACCGTATACCTGACGAGCGCCACGTGTGGCAACCCGGAAGTGATCGCTCTGGGAGGAGCGATCACTCAGGTGCCCGGTAGTGAGGGAGGGTATTGTACGATGCCTCAACATCGAGGCATTGTGCAATACCCATAGAGTGGCTGGAAGTGATCACGATCTCTTCCAGAGCTCAAATTAGCTCAATTAACGTATGAGGTACATCCGCGGCCCTTAAGGACCGTTTTTTGTTGGACTACCTCATACGTCCGCGGTCCTTAAAGGATTAATGCTATTAACATAATCATTACTTAAAGGAATACGTCACTGCAAAAATACAAAAAAAACTATTAAAATAGAATCACTATTAAAAAGATAGAACACAATGAAAATATGCAAGCATTCAATTATGCATTTTTGTCATTGGGGGTATATCTAAAACAGCTTGAAAAGTTCTCTTGCCTGCAGCCTTTGTAAGCCCTCCCAGACTTTCTGTGACTGTCCAATCACAGATTTTTCAATGCAGCTCAATGAGAAGTCTTTGCAAGGCAGGTGCTCTGGGCAATTGCTCCCTCTTGAGTTTAGCTCCTCTAAACAAGCTGTAACAGGACCAGTTGTCTGATTGACAGTCAGGGGGATGTAGCAAGGTTATTGTATAAAAATAAAAGTGGCAATTTCTGTTGACATCTGACAGCATCACACATAAAGCAATTCTGCAAGCAGGGATTTTTTAAATAAGTAGTTTAGCCCCCAAGAGAATTTCCCATAATCCAACTCACAAGTTTCACATTCATATGGCATTGTTTCTGCAATACTACAGCTGCTATAGGTTTACACAAAAGTACAGTTCATTGTAAACTATGCTGCATGCAATGATCAGCAGAGCAGCAGTCCCCGATGTGGAGTCTGCAGCCTGTCTCTCTTCAGGGAGTGTGCATGTCATAAACACAAGTTGGCCAAAATTGATAACAGCCGAGAATGGACTAGAACAGCATCTGCAGTTATGAACAAGTGGGGATTAAACACTGTGGCGTTTAGATTTAAGAAGGTACATATGAACCAACTATTTCACAGAAAGAGCTGATGGGGAAAAATTGAGGGAGATTGGAGGTTCACCCCTATTAATAATCCCCCAATTAATGAGAGAAAGGGTTAATGGAACTTGCTGGGGAAGACCAACTAAACAACGTTTTAGTCCTTTTTATTAATCCTTATATTTGGAGTATTTGTTCATCAAATATTGTTGTGGCAGATTCTTAAAGGAGTCTTTCAGTATTACGCCTAATAATCTATTTTTGTACATCTAGTCTTATATCGGGTAAGATTTACTTCAAACAACTTTGGGGGCATATTATCTAAATACATCTATTGTAACCTGGTTTCTATTTCTCTAATGGAGAATCTGCTATTCTAATATTATTGTAGTTACACATTGTAAACAAGTGGGTTGTTATTTTATATTTTTTCACTCCACCATTTCCACCTGGTATATCACCCGAAAGAGCGGTCTTTAGTGGTTGTTTTTTTTTTTTCAAATAAGTTTCAAATCTATTTTTGTGATACCTTTTGTCTGGCTCTTTGTGGCATCAGGGGTTATCCTTGTCTAAGAACCCGGTGAATTGCTCCTTCTGTGAAATATTTGGTTCATATGTACCTTTTAAAATTTAAACCCACATTGTTTATCCCCCATCATGCACCACATCCTCATGGTTTTTTAATGTGCATATGTATTGTCTCTTACTCTAATTGTTCCATATTCTAATAAAGTTATTCTACCATTATCTAATCTATTGGAAGGATCTCCATATTTGGACTCATATGCCCTTTTTGGGCCTATTTGTCTATTTTGTAATCTAATACAATTCTTGTGGGTTAACCCCACTTGGAGCATCTTAGGCACGGTTATTTGGTTTACCAGTGATACCTTTTTGTTATTTTCTCCTTTATTGCTCTGTTTAATCTAGAATTTCTTATCTCCTGCTCTGTTAATAACCATCTAGAGCCTGTAGGAGCCTCCTGTGTGTGATTAAAGTTCAATTCACAGAGTAGGAAATGTAAGCTTCTAACGCAAGTTAACATGTGATTGGAAATAAAACCATTTTTTTCATGCAGGCTTTATGAGTCACAACAAGGGAAAGTGTGGCTAGGGCTGCATGGACAGAAACAAAAGTAATTTACCTCCTAACTGGCAGAGAATTACAAAGAGACTCTGTACGAGCATGATATATACATCAAAACGGCTTCATTACGCTAACGTTGTTTTGATGCCTACAGTATCCCTTTAAGTTCATGGTGGAGCAGATATAAACATTTATTCTTTTACTCCGCCACAAGAAAAGGTAGGCATAGGTGAGTCACAAATGCATCCTTAGAATAAACTTTATAAAAAGTAACTGATCTCTTAAAAGCAAACAAAATGCTATCAAAAGAACACATAAGTAAACACTTCAGAAACATGTTGGTACAAAAAAATGTGAAGATATATGTTACAGTAAGACATACACTATAACTAATGCTATGCCTTGGCGACAAGAGCTGAAGAGATCATTTCCATTCCATGGAAACAGTTTAATGAGAAATACAATCTGCGTGGTACAGAGAAAGGCTACACTTTACAAACATGAATTGTGTTCCAATTAAATATCCTTCCTGCAGGAGCTGATACAGATCAGTTGCGGGGGAACAGCAGGGCGTGTCTCTGAATAGAAATTTCTACTTAAGAGGAAGTTTATAATGAAAAGGAAACAGGTCAATACTTATTTCTGTCCTTAGGCTTTATTTTCTGGCTCACTGTTTGCGTGGGTAAGCGGTTTATGATACAAAGCAGATACCAAAAATCCTCCATTGCTTTCCAAATAAATTTAAGATTTTAGGAATAACATACAAACACAGTTATCACTGGCACGCAATATTTTGTGGTGTTATATTATGGTATAATATTGTGTAAATGTACACCTTATTAACCTCCAAGGCAAAATGTTCATCAAGTCTTTTGTTAAACATTTTTAAACGTGAATGTCCCTTTTATTAGTCACCAAGGGGGCTTATAGCTTGTATACTTGCAAACTCTCCCAATTTTCATTGGACAGTACCAGGTTTTGGCCTCCTGTCCTGTTAAAAAATGTCCTGGAAAATCAGTTTTTTTTTTTAAATGTGTTCTTCATAACTGTTTGGTAGGTGGGGTTATAACTAGCAGAGCCACTCAGTGTGTGTATCAAGGTCTCACTACATGACTCATACCTCTCCTGTCCTGCGAAATACTGTATGAATTGTAAATCTTTTTCCTGGCTAATCATGGCAGCATCACTTATGGGTAACTCCTCCCCTAGCAGTCACAGGACATGAATTAATTAATAAGACTGATAGGTATCAAGAGTCCCTCCTCCCCTTACACCACAGTCTTTTTTCCTGTCCTTAGCTGGTTCTACAGTACTTTTTTTTTTGTGGCCACTTTCCTGCGTTTGTCGTGGGTTCTTTCCAATGAAGTTCAGCCTCTCTTCATTTGATGAACCCAGTAAACAGGCTAACTGGGTTAGGTTCAGTGTAAGTACTGAACTGCTACGTGGGATATGTATGGTGTTCTCAGGAAGACACGTCTGCAAGGTAAATGGTGGGGTTGGACCGCCTTAAAAATTCCACTTGTGCATTACCTCTATAAATTGGACCCAAAAATTCCCCTTCTAAGGCAGCTCTTTGGGGTCCATACTTGTATAGGGAGTCTTCCCTTGGAGTGAGCCCTTGGGGGACTCTGTTTCCTCTGTTAGGTTACCTGAGCAGTAGCTTTGTGTTGTCTTCCCCTGAAAGGGGGTTGGTTTAGACCGCTAGGGTCTTTTGCTCTTTTCAGCCACAGGTTCCTCATTTCGAGCGCTTGAAAGCGGTATGCATTCCAATGGGCAGAAGTGCCGTGTGAAGCTACCCCCACGTGACCGGAAATGACGCGCGCGTGGGGGGTAACGTGGGTATGACGCAAACGCCGTTTGGCGCATGCACGGAACCAGCGTTTCCCCGGCTCTATTTAAATTCAGTGTGGGCTGGGGTTTGCTGTGTGCCTGCTAGAGCATCTGATGGTGTCCTCAGTACACTACTTTAATCACCTTATTTGAGAGCATTGAAGCTGGTGATCTCCTGTTCTTCTGGCTGCTTGGATTTGTTTTCCTTGCCTGAAGGTATGCTTTTATTATTCCTACAGTTTTTTCTTTGCCTTTCAGTGTTTGCTTATACATTTGATAGATTATGGTTTTTAGTCTTTTACATACATAGATTCCCCTCCAAGAAAAGCAAGGGATAAAACCAACAGTTGCTTGAATTGTTCGTCTTCTGCACCTCAGGGAAAGAACCTTTCCAGAGAGTGCATATTGCAAATAGCGGATGCTTCCAATAGAAGTTCCCAAGAGCATGACCTTAAACTCTGGATTTCCCAAGCTATTGCTGAGGGCTTTGTCTACAAATATAAAATATGCAGAGCAGAACCTCAGTCTTCATGCTCTGAAGAAGACCTTGATATGTGGGAGGTCTCAGATGATGGTGAGGAGGAAGTGGAATATACCTCCAGGTCTCTTGACTCGAAGTCTATTGATTATCAGGGACACTCTTAGTCTCACGGAAGAGAAGTCTGAGTTGAGAGAGGCTGACAGGTTCTTTGAGGATCTAAAGCCTAATAGGCCAACATTCCCGGTAGCGATCGACCGATATTGATTTTTTAGAGCCGATACCGATAATCTGTGAACTTTCAGGCCAATAGCCGATAACTTACCGATATTCTGTACATTTACCATTTTGAAAAAATAAACTATTTCTAAAAGGTAAATGCACAAAATATACATGCCACATGTAGTGGATGCAGTGTGTTTAGACAGGGGAGCTGTGTGTAGTGTGTAGTGGATGCAGTGTGTATTTGTGTAGTGTGTATAATGAATGCAGAGTGTGTTTGTGTAGTGTGTGTGTATATATATCATAAATGCAGAGTGTGTGTGTTTGTGTATAGTGAATGCAGTGTGTGTGTGGTGTGTGTGTGTATAGTGAATGCAGTGTGTTTGTGTAGTGTGTGTGTATATATATCATAAATGCAGAGTGTGTGTGTTTGTGTAGTGTGTATAGTGAATGCAGTGTGTATATAATGAATAAAGAGTCTCTGTGTGTTTGTGTAGTGTGTATAGTGAATGCAGTGTGTGCATATATTGAATGCAGATTGTGTGTGTTTGTGTAGTGTGTGTATATAATGAATGCAGAGTGTGTGTGTTTGTGTAGTGTGTGTGTATAGTGAATGCAGTGTATTTGTGTAGTGTGTATATAATGAATGCAGTGTGTGTGTGTATAATGAATGGAGTGTATTTGTGCAGTGTGTATATAATGCAGAGTGTGTGTGTTTTTGTAGGTATGTAATTTGTGTAAAATGGGGGGGGTGGCATGGACTGTGCAGTGGGGGACAGCAGCAAGCTCTTACTTACCTTCCCAGCAGCTCCCTTCAGCTCCCCTGTGTAAATCTTGCGGCCAGTGTGCCGCGCGGAGTGTTGCCATGGTAACCCGTGACAACACTCTGACGGCCGTGAGATTTACGCAGGGGAGCTGAAGGGAACTGCTGGGAAGGTAAGGAAGAGCTTGCTGTGGGCCATCCAGGACCGACGGGCTTGTCATGGGCCCGGCGGTCCTGGTATGTATTATCGGCAATATAGGTATCGCTATAGGCCGATACCGATATTGCAGAAAATATCGAATATCGGCCAGACCGATAATCGGTCGATCCCTAATTCCCAGTGCATTTTTCAATCAGGGACACGATCCTTTAAGAATGGAACGTACCGGAAAGAAAATCGACCTTAAAGAATAAGTTCACAAGGATATATCCTTACTCTGCCATTGACTGTAAAGTATAGAACTAAGTTCCCAAAGATAGATGCTGTCGTGGTTCATATGGCTAAGAAAACTACTCTCCCCATTGACTCCATTGCCTACCTTAGAGAGCCTATGGAAAAACGTATGGATGGCCTCCAAGGCATCTTTGTGTGGCTTCCGTTCCAGGGGGATTGATTATTCGGTAAGATTTTTGAGGACGCCATACAAAAGGCTGCAGATGAAAAGAAAGAAGGAAGACTTTTTCCTCTTCCTTGAAAACTAAACGCTTCAAGGATCGGTTTTTTCGGCACAGCAGAAGCTATAAACCAGGAAGGGAGTATTCTAAATATTCCTCTTTGAAAAGCTTCTCCCATTCATCAACCAATAAGGTTTCCAGAGGGAGAGGATCTAGAACCTCTGGGAAGAACTTCTGAAGATCTTCAGGCCCATTCGGGATTATGGGAGGAGGACTAAGGTTCTTCTACCCGGTGTGCGCCGCAAATATCACAGACGTCTGTGTCAATTCCGTCATGTTCAAAATGGAATCCTTACAGACCATCTTGAAAAGCATCAAGGGAGGGGACTATAGACTTGAGGGACGCCTACTACCAAATCCCTATAAAATGTGATCATGTAAAATTTCTCAGATTCTGGGCTCTAGGAAGACACTTTCAATTCCAGGGACTCCTGTTTGGCCTCAGCTTGGCACCAAGAACGTTCTCAAAAGTTCTTGTCACTTTAATAGCCTTCATAAGAGTAAGAGATATCGAAATCTTCCATTACTTGGGCGATATCCTCACCATAGGTCCATCCCAAAGGATAGTGGTTCATCATACTCTAATGACGACCAACATTCTTTGAGATTACAGTTGGCTTCTGAACGTAGAGAAGAGTTCTCTAATTCCTTCTCAAAAAATCGTATTCCTTGGAGCAGTGACAGACACGATCTCAGCCCATGTGTTCCTCTCTCCAGAAAGGGCCCTAAAAATTGGAAAACTACAATATCTCAAAACAGTCTCAACGAGAGAACTCATGAGTCTCCTAGGTTCTTTGACATCAACAATTGGGCTGGTAAAATGGGCCCAATGGAAGTTTTGTCCTATTCAGAATTGCTTCTGTTAGAGGAACCTCCTTGGAACGTTATTACAACAGATGATTGTTCTTTTGGATGGGGTGCCCACTTCAATTCCACATGGAAACAAGGGATATGGACCCCAGAATAGAGTTGTCTACACTCAAATTTAAGGGAGCTAAGGGCCATTTCCAGAGCCATCTTGGAATTCCTTTCGATGATCGAAAAATCTTGGGTCTTGATCAAAACGGACAACGGAGCGGTTGCTTCGTATGTGAACAACCAAGGAGGCACAAAAAGCAGATTGCTCTTGAAGGAACAAGCTCCATTGATGAAAGTGGCTATAAACAGTCTCCAAGGTCTGAAGGCAATCTATCTTCCGGGTTCAGAGAACGTTACTGCGGACTTCCTCAGCAGAACAGAAATTCTTCCAGGAGAATGGAGGCTTCACCCGGCAGTCTTCTCATGGATTGCCCATCGGTGGGGCATACCCCAGATCGACCTAATGGCGACTTACCAGAATTGTCAGGTATAGAATTACTACTCTCTGTCTAGACAATCGGGCGATGGGCCAGGATGCTCTCTCACGTCCTTCGATCTGGGGTATGCGTTTCCTCCCCTACCCATGATACCCAGATTCCTGTGGAAGGTTTGGACGGAAGGCAAAAAAGTAATTGCCATAATCCTGATCTGGCCTCAAAGGCCATGGTTTCCTCTCTTAACCATGATGAGTCAGGAACAGCCTTTGCCTCTTCTGATATTGAAGGATCTGCTGACTCAGGGCCCAATCTCCCATCCTCATCCAGAACACCGCAAGTTGGGGGTGTGGGTTTTGAAAAGGAAAGACTTTGACAATTAGGAATTTCGGAAGCAGTGGTCAATACCCTTTTGCAGTCTAGGAAGGGTTCTACTTCCTCGTGCTACCATAGAATCTGCGATATATTCAGACAATGGGCATCGGCCAAGAACATTGACTTCTTGCAACCTCGCAATCAATACTCAGATCCTGGATTTCCTCCAAGAAGGTCTAGACAAAGACAAATTTCCTCTCAAGCCTGGTCCTGCCCGCCCGGTGGGCGTTCTTCAGGTGGCGGGTAATGTCACGTATTTATCCGCTTATAAAAATGTGGTTAATGACATTTACTGTCCACACAGGAAAAGTTGTGCCGAGCAGCAACCAAATCCACAGAAGGGTTAATGCTGAGCAGCAATATGCAAATGATAACCTGGTAACTGTCTTTGGGGTCAAAGGCTGGTTAAAACCTATCAGATCTAGAGGAGGGGTATTAAGGCCCAGTTCTCATCCTGCTCAGTGCCTTGTCGTGGTTGTCCGAGAGCGCGTTATTGATTCTGGTTATTCTGGTTATTTGACGTTGGCATTGTTTTTGACTTCCCTGTTTTCTGGCATCCCTGACTCCTGACTTTTCCTTATCGTTGTGTCTCTTTCTGTATCCCTTGAACGCGGCTATTCCTGACTATTCTTTGGTACGTTAGTCCGGCCGTTCTAAGGTCCGGTATACGTTACCTATCAGTCCTCTGTGTTACACAATTCTACGTGCTGGATCATTCTGTAATCCTGACATTACGACATGGCCATAGATCCTGTAGAATTGTGTAAGCACATAGCTGCTTGTGAAAGGAAACTGGAGGATAATGATCACCGCATGGATCAATTTGTCCAGGCCTTCAGTACGCTTCTTACCCGAACAGCGCATCTGCAACCTGCGGCCTCACCTCCACCTTGTGTACCTCCAGCTATTGACACAAGGCACCTACTATCTCCCTATCTCCTCCCCTGCATTTTGATGGTAATATTCAAGAATGCGGGGGATTTATTAACCAAATGGAGTATCATTTTGAGGCTTCACCGGGATCTTTTCCCACAGACAGAGCTAAAAGTGGTTACCTAATGAATCAATTAAAAGGTAAAGCTTTAGCTTGGGCCAATCCATTATGGGAGAGTAATAGGAGTGTGGCACACAATTACCAGGAGTTCCTTACGGAATTCAAACTTACGTTTGAACCTTTAGGCAGAGAGGATGATGCCTCTACTGCCCTGATGCACATCAGACAAGGGAACAGGTCTATCTCGGAATATACCATAGAATTTCGTACCCTAGCTTCCGAGGTAGACTGGACTAATAGTGGGTTAATCTCTGCATTTAAAAAGGGATTATCTGAAACTATGCTAGATGAGATTGCCGCCAAAGACTTACCCAAAAAGCTTAATGAATTTATCACTTTTGTCATGCAGATTGATAATAGATTAAGAACCAGAGAAGCTACTAGAAACAAGACCAGACGTATGAGTATGCATTTGTCACCTTGTTTTCCAGACCTATTGTCCCTGAAATTCCTGTACAGTCCAACCCCGAACCCATGCAGTTGAGGGTCACTAGACTGTCGGAAGCAGAAAGACAATATAGGAGAAAAGAAGGCCTATGTCTATACTGCGGTAGCAAGGGACATATGAGAAACAATTGTCCCATACGTCTGGAAAACTACCGCACCTAAGCACCTTAAGGGGACAGGTCTTAGGTGTAATGGAAACGTCCTCTGAAAAGAATAAAAATAGGTTTCTCCTTGACATTTCTATCGCCTTTGACAAAAATAACTTTTCATGCAAAGCCCTGATGGATTCAGGTGCTGCTGGAAACTTCATCGATGTTCAATTTGTCAAGAGTAATACATACCTATCAAGGAGAGACTATCACCTCTAGCTGTTGAAGCTATTGATAGGAGACCACTCTCACAACTATTGATAACGCATGAAACCTTACCCATTAATATTTACATTGGTGCATTACATAAGGAAGAGATTACATTTCAGGTGATTGCATCTCCTTCTTGTCCTATTATATTAGGATTCCCGTGGCTTAGCAAGCATAACCCTCATATTGACTGGGCTAATGGGGAAATATTAGAATGGGGTAAGGATTGTAATGAAAGGTGCATATTGCATGTCACCAAAAGAATGGGCACTATTGAATTACCCACTAGTACACCTCAAAATCCTGAGATCCCTATACAATACCAAGACATTAAAAAAGTATTCAGCAAGACTCAGTCTAATACTCTACCTCCTCACAGACCATATGACTGTTCCATTAAGTTACTACCAGGTGCTATGCCACCTAAGGGAGCAGTCTATGCTCTATCTAGTGTAATGGAGGAATATATTAAAGATTCATTGAATAAAGGTCATATACGAAAAAATCCTCGCCTGCTGGTGCAGGATTCTTTTTTGTATCTAAAAAGGATGGTGAGTTGCGCCCATGTATCGATTACAGGGCATTGAAAAAAATCACCATTAAGAACGCCTACCCCATTCCTCTTATTGCTGAATTATTTGACAGACTCCAGGGCGCTAAAGTGTTTACTAAGCTTGACCTTAGAAGCGCTTACAATTTAGTGAGAATCAAGGAAAACCACAAGTGGAAGATTGCATTTAATACCAGAAGTGGACACTATGAATATCTAGTGATGCCATTCGGGTTGTGCAATGCTCCAGCGGTTTTCCAAGATTTCATTAATGATGTACTCAGGGATTACATTTACTCGTTTGTCTTGGTCTATCTGGATGATATCCTTATTTATTCTCCTGACCTCCAGTCTCACCACGATCACGTTAAACAAGTTCTGCAAACCTTGTTAAAAAAACAACTATATTGTAAATTGGAAAAATGTATCTTTGACCAGTCTGAAGTACAGTTTTTAGGATATAATATTTCTGCCTCGGGGTTTCAAATTTTAAATTGAGGTGTGTATGCTGCTGTATTCTGCTTGTGTTATTTATACTGTAATTGCTTTGTATTGTATTTGTGCGTATATGAGCTATTATATTGTATATAATAATAATAACAAAATATTTAACCAGGAAAGGTACATTCAGATTACTCTGGTTTCCAAGTACGTCCTAATATGTTCATTAGTAGTTTATGGTATCGTGTATGATACATATGAATGTATGAATGTGGGCTGTGTATGAGGGCTGCTTGTGGACTTGTGTGTGGATGGATTTGTCACATTGTGTATTTGGTAGTGTGTGTATGTGTAGGGCTGTTTGGGGTATTGCATGTCAGAGGCTGCATGTGGGGTTGTGTGCATATGTATGTGGATTGCTAGTGGTGTTGCGTTTGTGGGGATTGTGTGTTGTGTGTGTGTGGGCTGTTCATATTATTTGTATGAGGGGAGGGTTATTCTGCAGCTCCGTATATATCTAGCAGTGTGGGTGGGTTCCAGTGGGGAATATAAGAATAAAAAGGTATAAACAATATACCAGCAAGTGGAGCGCTATAATGAATATTAATATAAATAATGAGGGGGTATACTCACCCCTCCAACATAGTGATACAATGTGTCCAAATGTACATACAAAGTAAAACAACAAAAAGAGAGAATATAGTGCAGATGGTTTACAAAAATAAAAAATGAATAATAGTAGCAATTGGTTGAAACCACTCACGTGGGTTGGAGCCTATAAGCTATTGGCTCCGTAAGTGACTCCTTTTTGCTCTTGAGGCAGCAACACACCCCTTTATCCCAAACGATGTTCTCCCGAAGATATGGAACAAGCAGAGAGAGAGAACCTCATAGGTGGTATTGTACAGATAGTGTATACAAAATAGTGAGATAGTAATTGTTATGCTCACCTTAGACAGAGCCTTGAATTCCTGGCTCTGAGGTTTGTTGGCAATATGCTAATTTATTGGGATAGCATTCCCCACATAGTGACTGTCACAGCTACTGAGGAAGCTCATACAAGAGTGAAACGCGTGACTGTCACAGCTACTGAGGAAGCTCATACAAGAGTGAAACGCGTTTAGCTGGAGTTTTGGACTTTTATACTTGGACTTTCTACCTTTTAGCTTATATGCTTTTGAGAAGTCTTAATATTGTTTTTATTATTTTTTATCTCTACAATAAATCGATATTTTTTTATATCAGTCCATATAGTCCTTTCTAGCCTCCAGGAACACTATGTGGGGAATGCTATCCCAATAAATTAGCATATTGCCAACAAACCTCAGAGCCAGGAATTCAAGGCTCTGTCTAAGGTGAGCATAACAATTACTATCTCACTATTTTGTATACACTATCTGTACAATACCACCTATGAGGTTCTCTCTCTCTGCTTGTTCCATATCTTCGGGAGAACATCGTTTGGGATAAAGGGGTGTGTTGCTGCCTCAAGAGCAAAAAGGAGTCACTTACGGAGCCAATAGCTTATAGGCTCCAACCCACGTGAGTGGTTTCAACCAATTGCTACTATTATTCATTTTTTATTTTTGTAAACCATCTGCACTATATTCTCTCTTTTTGTTGTTTTACTTTGTATGTACATTTGGACACATTGTATCACTATGTTGGAGGGGTGAGTATACCCCCTCATTATTTATATTAATATTCATTATAGCGCTCCACTTGCTGGTATATTGTTTATACCTTTTTATTCTTATATTTTGCACTTTATTGTGGATTAAGGTATTCCACTTTTTGTGTTGAGCTGCTTTTATTCAGGCACTTTAGTATATCACTCACTATCTCAGTAAGGGATAGTTATTGTTTTCTCTGTGGGTTCCAGTGGGGACCAGGCTGGCCAGGTACAGGTCAAGGACAGGAGCTGCGATAGCTGTCGAGGGCTGCTCTACTACAGTGTGGATTCCCATTCACAAGTGCTGGGAGGAAGTGATCTGAGATCACTTCCTCTATGTGCTGCAATGCATAAATTGAGAATTGTCCTTCACCACCTCTTCGTATTAGCAGATATCTGAAGTTTTACTGGGACTCCTGATAGGCCAGAGTGCATTTGGCTCTAGCAGCCTTGAGTGCCGTGCAAAGACACCTCGAGTGCCGTGCATGGCACTAGTGCCGTAGGTTGCCTACCCCTGTTCTAGAGGGTTCCAAGGACCCCCTTTTGATCATTACTGATCACAAAAACCTGGCTTACATAGGAGATGCTAAGTGATTATCTTCTAGACAAGCTAGGTGGTCTCTATTTCTTTCTCGCTTTAATTTTCTTATCACCTACAGACCTAGTTCTAAAAATGTCAAAGCCGACGCCTTGTCCAGGCAATTTGATACTAAGGCTATACTAGAGCAAGAAATGTCCCATATCATTCCCCCGGAATGTATCATTGCGTCCACTGTCCTTTCATTGTCCTCTCCACTGCTTGGCTTCATCATGGAGGCTCAGTCTCAGGCGCCCTGCGGTAAACCTCAGGACAAACTGTTCGTTTCATTGGGGGAAAGGTTTAATATCATGAAGGTGTTTCACGACAATGTGTCTGCTGGTCACCCAGGTATCAATAAATCCACTTCTGCTATCATGAGGCCATTCTGGTGGGATTCCCTCAGGAAGGATGTTAAGGAATATGTGCAGGCTTGTTCTGTTTGTGCGGTTTCCAAAGTGCCTCATAAACTCCCTTGTGGCTTGTTACAACCTCTTCCTATTCCTGAGGTCCCATGGTCCCACTTGTCCATGGACTTCATTGTTGAACTTCCTAGTTCTAACGGTTATACCACCATTTTCATGGTTGTGGACCGTTTTTCTAAAATGGCTTATTTTATTCCTCTCAAGAAATTGCCGTCATCTCAAGACCTGGTACTAATCTTTATACGAGAAATTGTCCGTCTGCATGGCATTCCTCACAATATAGTATCTGACAGAGGTTCTCAGTTTGTGTCTCGGTTTTGGAGGGCCTTCAATAAACAATTAGGGATTGAATTGTCTTTTTTATCCTCTTACCACCCCCAGTCCAATGGTACAGCTGAGAGGGCTAACCAGTCCTTGGAATTATATTTGCGTTGTTTCGTTAATAGCACTCAAGACAATTGGTCCGAATTACTATCATGGGCCGAGTTTGCTAGGAACAATGCTGACCATGACTGCTCTGGGCATAGTCCATTTTTTGTTAATGATGGCCGGCATCCTACTGACCTACCGGCTGTTTTTTCTGATACGGCTATTCCTGGTTTGGATGACCGTCTGGCTTCCATCCGTGATACCTGGGTTAAAGTTCAATCTGCTCTGGGTACTGCTGCTGACCGTTTCAAGCATTATGCTGATACACGTCGAGGTGGGAACCCTGTTTACCAAGTGGGTGAGAGGGTTTGGTTATCTTCTCGTAACATCAGGCACAAAGTCCCTAGCATGAAATTTGCTCCTAGGTTCCTTAGACCTTTTTGTGTCCTTCGTAGGATTAATCCTTGAAAATTCCTAATACCTTTCATGTGTCCTTGCTCAAACCTCTTGTTTGCAATAAATATACTGTCTCAAGTGTCCCTCCCCCTCCCTTAGTTGTTTCTGGACAGGAAGAGTATAAGGTCTCCTCCATAATTGATTCCAGGTTTTCTCAGGGCACTTTACAGTACTTGGTGGATTGGAAAGGTTATGGACCAGCCGATCATTCTTGGGTTCCGGCATCTGATATACATGCTGGCCGCAAGATTCGCTATTTTCACGCCAAATTTCCTCTCAAGCCTGGTCCTGCCCGCCCGGTGGGCATTCTTCAGGTGGCGGGTAATGGCACATATTCATCCGCTTATAAAAATGTGGTTAATGGCATTTACTGTCCACACAGGAAAAGTTGTGCCGAGCAGCAACCAAATCCACAGAAGGGTTAATGCTGAGCAGCAATTATGCAAATGAGAACCTGGTAACTGCCTTTGGGGTCAAAGGCCAGTTACAGCCTATCAGATCTAGAGGAGGGGTATTTAGGCCCAGTTCTCATCCTGCTCAGTGCCCTGTCGTGGTTTCCCTTGTGGTTGTCCGAGAGCGCGTTATTGATTCTGGTTATTCTGGTTATTTGACTTTGGCATTGCTTTTGACTTCCCTGTTTTCTGGCATCCCTGACTCCTGACTTTTCCTTATCGTTGTGTCTCTTCCTGTATCCCTTGACCTCGGCTATTCCTGACTATTCTTTGGTACGTTAGTCCGGCCATTCTAAGGTCCAGTATACGTTACCTATCAGTCCTCTGTGTTACACAATTCTACGTGCTGGATCATTCTGTAATCCTGACACCTCAGCACTCTTACAGTTCAGTCCTCGGCTCTTTCAGCACTATGCAATATGTCATGGGCTTCGGATCCTTTGATCTCAAGATTCTTCAAGGCAGCTTTCAGGTTAAGACCTCCTTCCAGATGCGGTACCCCTCCGTGGGACCTTCTCAAGTACCTGACTGATGATCTGTTCGTCCCCCTTGAACATTTGGATACTACCTTTCTGACTTACAAGACTTTGTTTTTGGTGGCTTTTACTTCTGTAAGAAGAATTTCAGAGATTAAAGTATTTTCTACCATGTCTTCCTGCCTACAGATCTATCAGGATAGGGTGTGTCTGAGACCAAAACCTGAGTTTCTTCCTAAGGTGGTCTCTCAGTTTTATCTCTCTCAAGAAGTAGTCCTTCCATCATTCTATCCCAATCCAACTTCTAGTGAAGAAGTTAGGTGGCAACGTTTGGATGTTAAGAATTGTCATACAGAAAGACTGACCAACTCTTCGTTCTACCTTCAGGAGCTAGGAGAGGTGAGGCAGCTTCTTTATCTACGTTGAAACGTTGGATTTCGCTAATATTCAGGAAAGCGTACGTCTTTAAATGTCAGTCTCCTCCAATAAAGATAAGGACACATTCTACCAGAGCATTGTCGACTTCATGAGCTAATTGGGCAAAGGTTCCATATGATGATATTTGCAGAGCAGCCACCTGGTCTTCCCTGATGACGCTCATTAAACACTACAAACTGGACGTGGCCTCTCCTTCCACTTTGGGAACAGTGTTCTGTCTACAGTTTCTTTATCCCATTGATATTAAATTTCTTTGCAGCATGAGTGTCTGTATAGTGTTTTTTTGTCGGTTTCTTTATTCCCACCCTATATTTCTGTGAGCTTGGGTATTACCCATAAGTGATGCTGCCACTTTCTTTTCCTGGCTATTTCTCATGGCAGCATCAGGGTTCCCGCCCATTCTTTTATTTTTTCAGCTTTATATTTAGGACGGTGATGTATGGGGAAGAGGGACTCTTTATACCTATCAGTCTAATTAATTAATTAATTAATCTAATTAATTCCTGTCCTGTGACTGCTAAGGGATGAGCAACCCATAAGTGATGCTGCCATGAGAAATAGCCAGGAAAAGAAAATTACGGTAAGTTTGTCATAAATTTTCTCTATTTTGTTCATTTTTTTTATTGGCAGGCAGAGAATAGTGTGAACAGGGGCTGAAACTGAGACGGTGCCCTCATAGTATTTCCAAACCCTCTCCATCCTACAAGCAAACAACTACTTAAAGGACACTACATTAACTTAATGAAGCAGTTTTAGTGTATATATCATGCTATCGTGTTAAAGTGCTCTGACAGCAGCTGCAACTTAGCGGTTAATACATTTTACCAACAGATATTTTCAGCATTCATGAGAGTATTTTTGAAGGTGTAATTGTATGTGTGTGTCTGTCCTTGAGGGACTAATGATATGTGTGTGTTTAGGGTGTCTGTCAGTGCAGTAGCTGTATGTGATGGTTGCAAGATGTGGTTTGGTTATATGTGATTTGTGTATTTTAGCTGTGTGATATTTTAGCTGGGTGTTTGTGTGTGTGTAAGGTGGTTGTGTGTGACGTTTGCGCAGTCAGATGGGGGAGGTGGGCCTTGGGTCACTTGCATGTCAAACCCCGCCCAATATGATTCGGCTGGTGGGCTATCCACAGAATGTGGCTTGTCAGTTTTTTATGAAGCCCCAAAATTGGTAGATCAAAGCATTCTCTGCATTGTCCTTTTAACCACATCACAAGTGTGTCTAATGAAGTTGTTTTTCTGGCTGTGGACAGTTACTTGGTGCCCTTGAATGTGGGATACCAGGGAACAAACTTGGGATGGCAGGATATGACTCATAAATTGGTACAGTTGGGAGGCCTGTATTATTAAATATTGGTCAGGTTATGAATTATATGACACCTGTCATATAGTGGATGTGACTTTGGAACCTGGTGGACATGGGCAGCACTCTTACTTAGTTGCTCTGGTGAAAATTGTTCTTGGATACTTATTTCAAATGTTTTAGACCCTTGCAGTTGATGCTTTGCCCTCCTAATGTGCTCCCTCTCTGCTTCCCTCATCTCTGCATTCATCACATGCACTTTACTCATATTTATCCAGCCTTTCTCCACAAACCCCTCCTAAATCTCCTAAAAACAAGCTCTCATCCCCAACATTTAAATCTTACTCTCACCTTTTCTTCCTTTCCATCCTACTGCTCCTAGCAGCTGGTGATATCTCTCCAAACCCTGGTCCCTCCTCTACCAAGTCACCTGGTATCAACACCAGAAACCACAACAATCTAATATCCATTCCATGTAACTCTCGCTATAATTCCTCCTTTAAAGCTGCCCTCTGGAATGCACGCTCTGTGTTTAGCACCATTAAATCAACTTCCATCCATTACCTACTTATCTCACACTCCCTAAACCTACTTGAACAACAGAAACATGGCTCTCTCCATCTGATACTGCTACCCCTGCCTCACTATCCTTTGGTGCTATCCTTTCACCCCACTGCTCTTTTAACCCCTTAAGGACACATGACATGTCTGACACGTCATGATTCCATTTTATTCCAGAAGTTTGGTCCTTAAGGGGTTAAAACTCTGTCTGTCCCCCCCCCCCCTCTCTTGTATTGTGTCTGTGTATGTATAAGAGTGCTATTGGGGGTCTATTCTCTAAACAGCGTCATTTGAAATTCATTTAATTCGCCTTTTCAAACCCTTCTTTGCTAACATTGCTGTTATTTATTGTTCCCCTCTTCTCTTCCTTGACCACTTTGCTGCCTGGCCACCCTACTTCCTCTCTTCTAATATTCCATCCCTAATTCTTGGGGACTTCAATATTCCCATTAACCCACCTTTTACCTCAGTAGCCTCTAAACTACTTTCAATTACTTTCTACCTGGGCTATTGCAGTGGGCTAATTCTCCCACCCATGTAGTTGGCAACACCCTTGATCTCATTTTCTCTTATGCAAGTACAGTATCTAATATCTGGAACACTCCATTTCCTTTCTCTGATCACGACCTCTTATCATTTGCTCTTGAGTACCCCCTCACCAAACAACCTCAGCCTAACCCCCCTCAACTCAGGAGGAACCTTAATTCTATTGACCTCCAGCAGCTGTCAGCTGATACTCTCCTGTCCCTCACTGGCCATCTCCACATATAACACTACCCTCACCTCTGCCTTGAATGCTGCAGCCCCACTCTAAACATGCACCTCGAGGAGGTCACACCCCCCCCCAACCGTGGTGCTGAAGCTCCTGGAGGAAGTCTCGCACCGAGTAAGACTTTCTCCATTATAGAATAATATTGTGTTCATACAGTGCAGCCCTTGCCCTCGCCAAACAGTCATATTTTTCCTCTCTCGTTAGGTCATTCTCCCGCAATCCCAGGCGTCTCTTTGACACATTTAACTCTCTTCTTCGCCCTGCTGTGACCACCCCCCAAACTAACCTTACAGCCAATAGCTTTGCATGCTACTTTGCCGAGACAATTGAACAGCTAAGGAAAGAATTCTCCCCACCTTGCCATTCTCTTTCTCAACCACACGTAGACCATGCCTTTCCTACCCTTCAGACATTCTCCCCAGCTACTGAACAAGAGGTGGCTGCGCTTCTCCTTTCCTATCGCCCCACCACTTGCCTGCTTGATCCCGTCTCGTCTCACCTCATCAGATTTCTCTCCCCTTGTCTTGTGCCTTTCTTAACACGCATCTTCAACTGTTCTCTCTCTTCTGGCGTTGTCCCTGCAGACCTTAAACATGCCACTGTAGTACCTATCCTGGAAAAAACATATCTTGACCCATCCTCCCCCTCTAACTATCGTCCCATAACCATGCTCCCTTTTTCCTCAAAGCTTCTGGAAAGACTTGTCTTTGACCGTGTGTCTCGCTTCCTCAATTCCAACTCTCTCCTTGACCCTCTTCAGTTTGGCTTCCGCCCTCTCCACTCTACTGAGACTGCTCTTATCAAAGTTACTAACAACCTAATTGCAGCTAAATCCAAAGGCCATTACTCCATACTAATTCTTCTTGACCTCTCTGCTGCCTTTGACACAGTTGATCATGCTCTCCTTCTTCAAACTCTTCAATCACTCGGTCTCTGTGACTCTGTCCTCTGTGGTTTTCCTCTTATCTCTCCCAATGCTTATTCAGTGTCTCCTTTTCTAATGATACCTCCTCCCCTTGTCCTGTCTCAGCTGGAGTCCCCCAAGGCTCTGTCCTTGGTCCCCTTCTATTTTCTCTTTACACTGCCTCTCTTGGTAAACTTATAGCCTCTTTTGGATTCCACTACCACCTGTACGCTGATGACACCCAGACATATCTCTCCTCCCCGTACCTCTCCCCTGCCATCCTGCAACGTGTCACTGCTTGCCTTTCTTCCATCTCTGACTGGATGTCCTCCCACTTTCTAAAACTCAATCTCTCTAAAACTGAACTCCTTATCTTTCCTCCTCCTAATACTGATCCTCCTCTCTCGCTCCACCTTCAAGATAGTGGTATCCACATAAGTCAATCCTTGCAAGCACGCTGTCTTGGCATCATACTTGACTCTGGCCTCACCTCTGAGCCTCACATCCAGTATGTTGCCAAATCCTGTAGATTTCAACTTAAAAACATATAAAGCACTGAACAATTCTAGCCCCTCTTATCTCTTCACAGTTCCATAGGTATGCCCCTTCTCGGTCCCTTCGCTCTACCCATGACCTTCTCCTGTCTGCTGCTCGCACCCGTACGGCCAACTCACGGTTGCAGATGGTTTCCTTCCCTGCCTACCCCAATCAGACTTTCCCCTAGTCTTCAATCATTTAAGAAGTGCGTTAAAGCCCATTTCTTTAGGAAAGCTTATGGCCTCCCAGAGTAACCTCTACCTTACGTGCCTGTCGCTTGCTCTCTCCTAAACGGCAGCACTCTACACTCTGCTTCACTCCCACCTTATTTGATTGATATTTCCTGTCCTAATGTGTTGTATACCCCACCTCCTATAGACTGTAAGCTCGTTGAGCGGGTCCTCTTTAACCTATTGTTCCTGTAAGTTTTCTTGTAATTGTCCTATTTATAGTCAAATACCCTTCTCATAATATTGTAAATGCGGTACTAAATCTGTTGGCGCTATATAAATGGCAATAATATTAATAATAATAATAATAATATTAATAATAATAATAATGTCGATCTCTCAGAGACATGCTATTTCAGTCTTGGGTGTGTGAGTGTTGTAATTAGGTCACTGGCTCGTTTCACAGTTATAGTGCTACCACATTAAAGGGGCACTATAGTCACCTGAACAACTTTAGCTTAATGAAGCAGTTTTGGTGTATAGAACATGGCCCTGCAGCCTCACTGCTTAATCCTCTGCCATTTAGGAGTTAAATCCCTTTGTTTATGAACCCTAGTCACACCTTCCTGCATGTGACTTGCACAGCCTTCCATAAACACTTCCTGTAAAGAGAGCCCTATTTAGGCTCTCTTTATTGCAAGTTCTGTTTAATTAAGATTTTCTTATCCCCTGTTATGTTAATAGCTTGCTAGACCCTGCAAGAGCCTCCTGTATGTGATTAAAGTTCAATGTAGAGATTGAGATACAATTATTTAAGGTAAATTACATCTGTTTTTTCTTCATGCAGGCTCTGTCAATCATAGCCAAGGGAGGTGTGGCTAGGGCTGCATAAACAGAAACAAAGTTATTTAACTCCTAAATGACAGAGAATTGAGCAGTGAAATTGCAGGGGAATGATCTATACACTAAAACTGCTTTATTTAGCTAAAGTAATTTAGGTGACTATAGTGTTCCTTTAAGAGGTTGATCAGGGGCTCTGTCCAAGTTTCCACAACAGGGCTTATTTTTTATGTTCTTGTTTTTTTTTTTTACAATTATTTATAAAAAAAATATTAAATTGCTGTGTTCTGTATCCAACTTCTAACATTGTGTTTCATATAGTATAATAAAGACACAGCAAATTAATTAGTAGAAGAAATCAAACTAGAAACTAGAAAACTAGGGGGGAGAAAGATAATAAAATAAATTGTAAATATAAGGCAAAAATGTAAATATCTGCACAGTGCAAAGATCAGGGACGTTTTAGCTGCGAGGCAAACAAGGCATTTGCCTTGGGCGGCATTTTCCAGGGGGCGGCAAGAAAAGCCTCCCCCAAATGCCCAGGGCAAATGTCTTGTTAGCCTTGCGGCTAACTGACAAGCCAGGCGGGTGGGCGGTCGGTAGGGCGGGCGGCGCTGGCGAGGGAGCACTTTCCCCTAAGCTGTCTGCTCAGCTCCCTCGCGCGCCGCAGAGTGATGCTGGGAGCTGGAATATGACGTCATATTCCGGCTCCCAGCATGACTCTGCGGCGCGCAAGGGAGCTGAGCAGAGCAATCAGTGCTCCCTCACCAGCATTGCCCGTCCAGCAGCCCCACTAGACCCCAGGGAGAAGGATAACCCCCCACCCCCCAGCATTCCCAAAGGTATGGAGGCTGGGGGGGGGGGTAAATTAAAAAAAAAGTGAGTGTGTTAATGTGAGTGACTGTGTGTGTGTATGTCTGTTAGTGTGTGTGTGTCTGTTAGTGTGTGTGTCTGTTAGTGTGTTTGTTAGTGAGTGTGTGTTTGTCTGTTACTGTGTGTGTGTGTCTGTTAGTGAGTGTGTGTGTGTTAGTGAGTGAGTGTGTGTTTGCATGTTAGTGTGTGTGCGTGTGTGTGTCTGTTAGTGTGTGTCTGTGTGTGTTTGTCTGTTAGTGAGTGTGTGTGTCTGTTAGTGAGTGTGTGTGTGTGTGTGTGTGTATCTGTTAGTGAGTGAGTGTGTGTCTGTTAGTGAGTGTGTGTCTGTTAGTGAGTGAGTGTGTGTTTGTCTGTTAGTGAGTGTGTGTCTGTTAGTGAGTGTGAGTGCGTTTGTCTGTTAGTGAGTGAGTGTGTGTTTGTCTGTTAGTGAGTGTGTGTATGTCTGTTAGTGAGTGTGTGTCTGTTACTGAATGTGAGTGTGTTGTCTGTTAGTGTGTGTGTGTGTCTGTTAGTGAGTGTGTGTTTTTTTTGTTAGCTAGTGTATGCTTATCTGTCAGTGAATGTGTGTGTGTGTATTTAGAAGGCGGGGCAGGGGGGAAAGGTTGGGTGGGGGTGGCGCGGGGGGGGGGGGGGGAGAGCGGAGGCGCCTGAGTTTTGGCAGCACAAAACCAGGATACTGGCAAAGATGTTAAGCTAAGAATTTTAAAAAGGAAATCTGCTCAGATTGCTGGGAGGCCTGAACGAGTTTCAGATGTCAGGATTTCAAAATGATTTAGTTTAATTTACCATGCTTCACTGTTCTGCAATGTTTGAATATTTATGTTGTGTTTATTTAGCCATCTTCTTATATAGCCAGAGACTTTCCTGTGAATCTTTTCATTATATCTGTTGGCAAGTAACAAAAGTTTGGATTCTTCGCATCAATAGATATATCATCTAGCTGTACACTCCAAACATACTGCAATTCCATAACTCATTTTGCATGCTTCACTGCTTATTATTGCCTATTCCCACCATGTAATTCCTACTCTAGAGCAAGCTGTGCAATTTTGTCATGTTGTCAACAATGTGCAAAGTCGGGGTGATTTGCAAGGGACTGTAAAACAGCAGATTAATTCATTGTACGTAACCATATGTATCTGAAGGAGAGGTAAAAATATTGCAACCAAAGCTATAACAAGCATGGTAGGAAACATTTGGCCAGGGATGGCCCAATACAATACGTTGTCTGGGTCCATGGAATAAAATGGTGCCCTGTGCCCTCTTCCCAGGAAATGTTATGAAACACCATCATCCTTTACAACACCATAGAAATACGTGTCAGTAAATTGTTAATCCGTTTATTTAATAAATCAGTCAATATTAATATATTAAGCCATTCTTCTTTCCTTAGTTTATATAATCTCTCCTATTGCCTATCTAGTTTAGTTTCTCAAACCTTTGCCCTCTAAATGATATCCCCTTCTGCTCCTCCAAGTTGATACCATCCTTGTTCCATCCACACTCAGTTTGTTTTTTAATTTCCTTTGGATTTTTCCTGATATCCCCTGTGACGAAAGCCACTTCGTCACTAGGGTTTAGAGGGGACTACTTACCAGCCTTTTACCCTGTGACTATGGCCCCTTTAATTTATTGTGGTTGAGAGACCCTATTTGTGGCTATTGGGACTTTAAACAATGGTTCTTTGAACTCCCGAACAGTCGAAGTGGCCGCCATTCGACAATCGAACACGTGTTGGCGACCATCTTGTTGGCATGAATCAAAACCGCGAATAGACTTCAGGGAAACTTAGCCGTGAATGCCCTGGAACAATTTTCAGAATGAAAACCTCGTGGTTCCTGGTCGGTCCTCCAGCGGCACTTAGCCGCGATTCTATGGAACTGTTTTGGTCATGAGACCATGCCTGCGCCTGGGCAAAAATATGACTTCCATAAAATTTCTGAACCCCTAATCTGATCTGGGTGATTTTTGGATATGTTGTTCACCCAGATCAGAGCTATCAGGGGATGTAACATTTATGGGAATATGTTGTGTTTTGGCTTTTACTGTAAGTGGGAGTGTCATTCATTGTCACATTGGTTTTATTGGCGTGTACACTTTGTGTCCCAGTGCCCAACAAGATCCACCTGAGCGTCACCCTTTTTGGGAAACTTGTATAAAAGTCCAGTGTGCCTCCATTAAAATTGAGTTCCTGTTTAACCCTCAACACGTAGCCTTGTCTAGTGATTTGAGGGGGAACTGCTATATTCACACTGGGGATTGCTATACTCTTTATACTCCCCTGGGTTCTTATCAGTAGCTCTTTCAAGAGCTGTTCCTGCTACGCTCTCTGGAGTAGGAGAGGGCTTTCCCACACGTTCCTGGATGTCAGAGGTTGGTCCATGGTGGAAGGAAGACGCAGAGATTCGAGTTAAGCTACGGCGGTTGTGGAGTCTGCGGTGCTTGTGGTGTCCGGTGCGGTGCTTATGGTCCTCTGCGTCAGCTAGGAAGCATCTGTTGGCGGAGGTGCCCAGTCGGGGTGCCAGGTGATCAGTCACATCCCCCTTTATTCTTCCCTCCTGATATTTCCTCCTACCTCTTTCCTGAAAGTATTGCCATTTCCTTTGCTGCTCTGTTTATTATTTATTTTGCATGCCCTCCATTTATCTTCCCACTACCTTCTCGCGACTGATATCCCCTCTGCCGAAGTAGATACCCTCCTACCTTAGTTCAGACTTGTCGAATCATGTTGTGATTTCATGATGAGACACATGATTTTTAAACAGTCTTACCACTCTATCACTCCATGCCAAAAGAACTTGAGGAAGTGCAATGCTAATTCATGTTTAAATGTGCCTCCACTGCACTTAAAAGTGAAATTCAGGACTTTTTAGCCTATATGCAAGCACTACAGCAGAATTCAGTGTTTGGGCAGCCTTGATTTGCATCCTCTTTATGGGCCATTGCCTCTGACACCAATTGCATCATTATCAATCCCACTTGCCGGTCATACCTTGTCCAACCCTACCTACCCTGATCTTTGACCTGCCAAATGTCACTTAATTTTCCAAAATCTTTGTCTCCAACTTAACTACTCATCTTTTGTACCCAATCTATATCACAAAAAGCTGTCCTCGGTTGGGATCAGGGCCGGCCTTAGGGGTGTGCGAGCTGTGCGGCCGCACAGGGCGCCATGGAGCAGGGGGCGCCGTGCGGCCGCACAGCCGGCCGGGATTTAAAAAAAATATATATATATATATTTTAAATTTCCGGCGGGGGCGGAGCTTACCGTGCGGCGGGGGCGGGGCTAAAAGCGCCGGAAAACTGATGCAGGGGAAGCAGGAAGGAGTCCCTGCTTCCCTACCAAACAGTCACCAGGAGCTGCACTGCCTCCACAATGAACTCCACAGGTAACTGTGTGATTGTCAGGTGAGTGTGACTCTCTGTCTGTGTGTATTACTGTCTGTGTGTGTGTGTATGACTGTCTGCCTCTGTGTGTCTGTGTGTATGACTGTCTGCCTCTGTGTGTGTGTGTGTATTGCTGTCTGTGTGTGTGTTTGACTGTCTGCCTCTGTGTGTGTGTGTGTGTGTGTGTGTATGACTGTCCGCCTCTGTGTGTGTGTGTGTGTGTATGACTGTCTGCCTGTGTGTGTGTATGTGTATGACTGTCTGCCTGTGTGTGTGTGTGTGTGTGTGTGTATGTGTGTATGACTGTCTCCCTGTGTGTGTGTGTGTGTGTATTACTGTCTGTGTGTGTGTATGATTGTCTGCCTCTGTGTGTGTGTGTGTATGACTGTCTGCCTGTGTGTGTGTGTGTGTGTGTGTGTATGACTGTCTGCCTGTGTGTGTGTGTGTGTGTATTACTGTCTGTGTTTGTGTGTATGACTGTCTGCCTCTGTGTGTCTGTGTGTATGACTATCTGCCTGTGTGTGTCTGTGTGTGTGTGTGTGTGACTGTCTGCCACTGTGTGTCTGTGTGTATTACTGTCTGCCTCTGTGTGTGTGTCTGTGTGTATTACTGTCTGCCTCTGTGTGTGTGATTGTGTGTATGACTGCCTCTGTGTGTATGACTGCCTCTGTGTGTATGGCTGTCTGCCTCTGTGTGTCTGTGTGTATGACTGTCTGCCTGTGTGTGTCTGTGTGTATGACTGTCTGCGTGTTTGTGTGTATGACTGTCTGCCTCTGTGTGTGTCTGTGTGTATGACTGTGTGTGTGTATGTGTGTATTACTGTCTGCCTCTGTGTGTGTCTGTGTGTATTACTGTCTGTGTCTGTGTGTATGACTGTCTGCCTGTGTGTGTGTGTCTGTGTGTGTGTGTGAGACTGTCTGCCTTTGTGTGTCTGTGTGTGTATGACTGTCTGCCTGTGTGTGTGTGGATGTCTTCCTGTGTGTGTGTATGGCCGTCTGACTCTGTGTGTGTGTGTGTGTGTCACATACAACCAATACACGCATATCACACACTGTTAATACACCCATTACAAATATCACACATAGCATACATATCACACACAGAGGGTTTCACCAAATTGGCTTCCTCAGCTGGAAAAAATGTTCAATTTTTTCCAGCTGAGGAAGCCAATTTGGTGAAACGCGTCCTGGATGAACAGTGAGCAGACAGAATTGTCTTTTGGACTATAGCCACAAGTGTTATTTTATTGATATATTATTTTTATATTAATGTTATATTAAAAATATTTTTTATACAATAAATTATATATTATATATTTTTTTTACACTTACGGCTTTTATTTCTACCTGCTATTACAAAGAAGGAATGTGGTCCTTAACCACATACGTCTGATGAAGCGAGCCGATATATTGGCTCAGGGTTTGTGAGTATATTGGTATTACCTACTACATACACCCTAGATACGCAAACTGTACTACGCTATATTTTTCCCTCCTATACCTATTACCTAGGAAACTGCACCTGGAGAACATTTGGACGAGAAGGAGGGTGAGGGTCGCCTTTACGGACCCTAAGGCGCATATACCTGAGCTAGTACATTAGCTCAGAAAAGTGTGAGTTAGTTACCTATGCACTTTATTTTCAATTTATATTCTGTATACAGGTTACACTATGTTTTGTATATTTGTGTTCTCTGTTTAAGGTCAGTCTGAAAACATTGGGACTATTCATAAGTGTATATATATCCATTAAGGTACAGCAAGGATTCCCTTCAATTTTTTTCCTATATATCTACCACTATAGAGCGCTACACCGATATTTCTTCCTGTTCCACTATTTTTTGATAGAAAGATAAGCACGGTGACACAGCAGCTCACATCAATCTGCTTGGTATAACCTAGAGTTAAAACTATACATATAAGCGCTTGTACTTTCCATTTTCTTGTTTTACTTAGTTTACCCTCTATTTCTATTTATTTACATATTAAACACGTAATCTGTTAATCTGTTACTGCAAGTAAGAAGTCAAATAAGATTTGAATCAATTAAGAGTAAAACAAATAAATGTGTCTGCAAAAAATCTATTGTGTACAGAAAGTACCAGTGAGAGTAGTTCAACTTTTATAAAATCTGCCATGTCTATTGAACTAAAAGAACTTTACTATAATTTAGTTTGTGCTCAATGTCACATATAAATATGTATTTAATTTTATGCAGACATTATTTTGCTATTTTTACACAAATGTTCTGCTCTTATTTATTACTTATTGCAGCCTCCTGGATCTGGCAAAATGACTAAGATGGGTGGCACTATGGCATGGGGACCTGTATGGGGAATGTCACAGGATAAATATTGCTTAGGTTGCATTATAGTATATGCAAGGATTACAGTGTATGGGGGATGTGTCACAAAAAGAGTACTGCAGCCTACGTTGAGATAAAAGGAATAGTGATATTTTAAAATAGATAGTGCATGGCTCTAGACCAGTGGTAGTCAACCTTTTTCTACCTATCGCCCACTAATGCATCTTTCTTGATGGAAAAATGTCCTTACCGCCCACCAGTTTTCGCGCAAGTGCAGAGTATTTTTTAGAAAGGAGGGCGTTTTAAAAAAATAAATGTACGTACATTTATCTTTTTATTTCTACTTAATGCATGTTTATAATGTTTTTATCTTTATAAAGTTTAATGAGAAAACAATAAAGTAAATTGAAATTACCTTTACTAGTGATTAATGAGATCCTTGAGGTTGATGCTGCGAGACTAAATATTTGATATCTGGTTCGATTTTCGTAAGGAACATACAAAGGTCTCCTATTTCGGTGATATTCAGACCACTTCTCTGTTTGCTCATAATATGATTTCTCATCTGTGTGTCAGCTCCCCTCTTCTCCCTCCTTAATTCCCCTCCCCACCTTTTTTTTTCCTTTTTTCTATTTTTTAACCTTCCTTATAGCAATGCCCAGTAGGAAGGCTGAGCTAGGTAGCCCACTTACTATTACTTACTATAGCCCACTATAACAGACAGGCACACATACATACATACATTCAGACACACTCACAAGACACACATACAAACACACGACACACATACAAAGACACATACATACAGACAGGCACACATACATACAGACACACACACATACAAAGACACACACAAAAGACATACATACAAAGACATACATACAAAGACACATACACACATACAGACAGACAAGACACACATACATACAAAGACACATACATACAAACAAACAAACACATACATACAAAGACAAGACACACACACATACATACACACATATATACAGACACACACAAGACATACATACAAAGACACATACATAAGACACACACACATACAAAGACACATACACACACACAAGACATACATACAGACACACACACACAACACATACATACAAAGACACACACACAAGACATACATACAAAGACACATACACACAAAGAAACACACACAAAATATTTTCCCTCCTGTTTCCTACCTTTTAGGTGCAGGAGGGTGACATTCCGTGGGGTCCAGTGGTGGCTCAGGTGGATGGGAGTTCCTACTCTGACTCCCTGGTCTTCCTCCCGCGCGGTCTGTGTGTTAGCTGGGAGGAGTGACGTGCAGTCACTTCCTCCCAGCTCTGGGATGTAAGGACAGGGGGCCCGGTCGCGATGTTAAAGCGCCCAGCGCTGACCGGAATCCCTTACAATCCACATCCATTGGGTAGCCCTGACAGCATGGGCCACCTGATGGATCCCTTGGACGGTGGCCCCGGCGGTTTGCCACGCGGGCCGGGGTCGCAAATGGTGATGGCGGCACCCGGTCGCACAGGTACCGCAGGCTTGCACCCGCCCAATCTCTCAAAATGAGGAAATCCCTACCACCCACCTGGAATCCTGAAACGCCCACTAGTGGGCGGTAGGGACCAGGTTGACGACCCATGCTCTAGTCTAGACCAAGGTAAACTAGGCTTTAAAGTTTTGTACAGGCCTTTAATGTAATTTTTGTTGATGGAAAAATCTCATGTTTTTGGTCTTTTATTATTCTGCTTAGTTTTTTTTTGTTTTTTGTTTTTTTTTTAATATAGACAAATCCAGCAATATATTAAATAAAAAGTACCTTGCACTTATCGTGCGGAGCAGCAGAATCCTCACCTGAGCTGGCTCGGATGCCAAGCTTCTGTGGCAGGGACTAAATGGAGTGGTAGTCCATAACAACATTATATTATTTCCCTGGTTCACTGGGGTCCTTCAATACTGTTATGCTATATCCCTCATCATCCCCATCCCTCTCCATTAGCAGTAAATTGGCACGCTTAAGTTGTCCATTCCTTCAAAGAAAAGCCCATTTTCTGAGTTCTTTAAACATAAAGGAAATACCTTGAAAGAAGTCAAGCAGCAGAATCCTACAGACAGGAAAATTCCCAGCAGGAGCAGAGTAGCTAAATTTCTCTCATCCCATATGGAATGTATCAGTGGGATGCTTCCAACCTGCCAATCATAGCATAGCGTGATGGGAGCCAGCAGGAGCCATGCGTTGAAAGCCAGTAGATAGGAATAGGTCAGAAACCTGAAATTTACAGATAGAAAATTCAACCTGGCAAGAACTACAAATCTGTCATGAGAAAAAATAAACAGGGACATGTACAGAACTATTTTTAGCTAGAATAATAAAACAAAACACACTTCTAGGCGTACAGCACTTTTAACAATATTTTTAGTAATAGATTTTGAAAGTACCCATTGGTCCCTCGTCTCTCATGATTATCATACAGAATGCAAACATGTAAAATGATACAAAATGAGCAGTGTAATGTGATTTACTTAAAGGATCACTATAGGGTCAGGAACACAAACATGTATTCCTGACCATATAGTGTTAAAACCACCATCTAGCCCCCCTGGGCCCCTCATGCCTCCATAAATATAGTAAAAATCTTACTGTATTCAAGCCTGAAGCTGTAACTCTGCACGCTGTTTGACTCAGAAAAACTAGCCGTCTGCTGACATCATCAGAAGTGGTAGCCTGATCCAATCACAGTGCTTCCCCATAGGACTAGCTGAGACTGACAAAGAGGCAGATCAGGTGCAGAGCCAGCATGATTCAAACACAGCCCTGGCCAATCAGCATCTCCTCATAGAGATTAATTGAATCAATGAATCTCTATGAGGAAAGTTCAGTGTCTGCATGCAGAGGGAGGAGACACTGAATGTTTGGATGCATTTTAGGCACCCATGACAAAGGAAGGATCTCTAGCAGCTATCTGAGGAGTGGCCAGTGAAGTTATCACTAGGCTGTAATGTAAACACTGCATTTTCTCTGAAAAGACAGTGTTTACAGCAAAAAGCCTGAAGGGAATGATCCTACTCACCAGAACAAATTCAATAAGCTGTAGTTGTTCTGGTGACTACAGTGTCCCTTTAAAGTGCATTTGACAGGTGATATTGCTGTCCAGAATTTCCGAATTCTGTGCAAACCTTATTTTGATATGTTTTTTGAGAAACATATCAAAATAAGGTTTGCACAGAATTCGGAAATTGGGATACTTACAAATTGCTAATTTTGTTTGAATTTGGGTTAAATTTGATTCGATCAAGAGCAAACAAATTGCACATGTCTAATAAACAATAAACTGAGCAGCAAAGTAATACAAAAAACAAAATAAAATACACCCTTTCATTATATCTCTATATCCCTCTAAAATTCCAAGACACACTCCGATACTTCCTCTTTCTTTGATGCACCCATGAAATTCCAGAATTTACCATATGGAACATCTCCTATATATACCTGTACATGTATAAGTATTACTATTTCTTATTGATACACAGGGACTGGTGTGTGTATTTGGCACTTGTTGCTTTCAAGTACCTTTTTTATTACTTTAACTTCCAAATATACTCAGATGTTTTTCTTCTGTTTACTGTCCTTGAACATTGTGATCCTCAATATTATATGAAACAGAAGAATACAAAACAGGTGAATCCCAATAGTGTAGTATGTTAGAGTCCCAAGACTAAATACTTAAAGGTACACTATAGACACCCAGACCATTTCATCTCACTGAAGTGCTCTGGGTGCACTGTCCCAGTCCAGTTTCAGAGGAATTGCAATGTTTACATTACAGGGTTAACACTGCCTCTAGTGGCTGTCTTTATTGCTGCAGACATTGTAAGTCGTATTCTTGTTTATTCATTTTAAAAGTGAGTACTATATATTGAAAGAGACTGAACAACTACATATCTTAAGCTGGGGATTGTACTGCTATATGCTGAAATACCGGAGCTTACAAGCAGCTCCACATTTGTGAGTGGACTTTGTCTTTATTATCTGTACACAAGTATCCCTTCAAATACTGCACTTAGATTCTAGGCATTCATCTCTTCACGTAACCTATCTGTGCATATTGAGGATACATGGCTGCTGTATATCCATAAGCATGGTTTGTACTGATGTTATATTATATGTTGTTATGTTAAGCTCCATTAAATGTGAGTGGACACTTTTTTTATAGGTATATTTCCAAAATGCATGATTACATGCATGCGTGATTTAATTCGGGGTAAATCTACTACATTGTGATTTTTTTTTGTATTTGGGCCGTGAAGTGTCCCTTTAAGTGTCTGGCGATTCTACTCCATTACAGATGTTTAGTGCTCAATCCATTGTCTTATTTATACTCACCTCTGAATGTCTCCTATGCAGGAAATCTCTAGGCACTGACCCATCTCCAGAACCTTAAATAGATTTGGTAGGACAGTCACAATTTGGGTCTCCTGTCCTGCTGTACCAGGTCTGATCTACATGTCTCACTACTGGGGGGTCCTCAAAATATACAGCGCCAATACATCATTAGCTTTGCTAGTGGTGCACACAGTAAACTGTAGGCAATAAAAGCGTTATGAATGTTCAGCCCAGAGTGCAGTGAGTGCATGCATATCAGGCTGACGAGTCCCATTTTCAAGAAGGACTGATCCTTTTCCATGCGGGTCTATCTCTTGACATCATTCCTTTGTGTCTATCCTTTATGTTTCTAGGTCAAAATTATGAGCAAACTAGTGACTATACAATTTTTTTTATCCACACTTTAATTTTAGGATCTTTTCACCCTTAGAACGTATTTTGAAATGCTGTTATCCATTTACCACAACTTACTGTTGTGGTCCCCATGATTACTCACTGAATAAGTACTACTTAAATCATGTTTTAGTTTTTACTCTTACAATGTCTAAGCAGTATACGTGGAAGTGAATTCAAAGAGAATTACAAACTCATTATGAGAATTTTTCCAGTTTTGATATTAAATTTAAAATCCTCTTTGAATTCACATTGAATTCTGACTTCAGTGAATAACCCTTTTTATTTAACATGGAGAAATGTATTATTTTCTCTATCTCAGCATCACTATTCACTGATTTTATTATTAGATACAGCAAGGTGGATGGATATCTTGGCGCTCAATAAGTTCTAAGTTCCGAACATCATTGTATCACAACAAGCAGTAACAGGATCCTGTCTTCTCCCAGCAGAATGCAGAATGCTAAGTAGTTGGCTGCCTGCCACAGTCCTATTTATTGTACCTGGTGAGGATGTAAGGTGAGAAGGACGCTGGGTTATCTTGTTCAGAGAACAATGGCATTGAACCTCCCATGATACGGACACGGAAATATAAAACCAGAGCCACCTGTAGAAGACAAAAAATACTTTACAAATATTTTCTTAAGCAGGTCAGAATCTTTAGAAATATATCTATAAATGACTCTTACATACTAAGATGTGACCTATTTATTGCTTGTACCTTGTCTGCACTGGTTGACATTCAGAGTTTGCAGACTACATACTCTTGGGTAGATTTACTAGCTGTCAAAAAAACTTGTGTTGCACTTAAATTCTTACCTCCCTGCAGAGTTATTCACCGAGTTTTATAAAGTCATAAATGCAATGCTAGCTCGATGGAAGGAAAACACATGGTGGAAATAACGAGTTATCGTTGCAAATATAGATGTTGTTTGTGGCCATAATGCCACACATAAATTACACACAGAGAATCCAGTATTAACCCAGGAGCGCTGAGTCCTGGTGGGTTGAGGAAAAATATATTCAAAATAAACCCGATAAACCCTGGTAACATTCTTTCTGCCACACCAAGTGCAGGGTGTGGAAGTAATGTTACACAATGTGAGGCCTAGCAAACTGCCCTTACCTGTTCTTCACCTAGTATATGGTGGGGTGACGAGTATAATAAACTGAATAGTTGCCCCAGGAATGGCCCCTAACTATTACTTCACCACTGTTGTGTGTAGGGTAACGATATCTCCAAACTTTGGCATCCTGTGAAGTGGGGGACCAGAGAGAGGGGTAATGAGGGGGAAGCAGTGATGCGACTTGTGTCACTGGCTCCTTTTAAAGCGGTAGAACTGCCCAGAAAAGGGATTTGTCCTTTTGAATAATTTCCTGGCTTGAATGTTTGACAGGCTGTCTACCTATCAAGTATGGAGCCCACCAAGGGCAGACCATGCACTGTTCCATTGCTCTCACAAGAGTCCTCATATCCTAAGCCTAGTGAAAGCGTGCCTAATGATGCAGTCTCTCTATGCTTGATGGAGACAATTCCCTGGTGTCACCAAAAGTGGGACACCTGAGAAAAAAGTCAGGACAGGACATGGAAATCGAGACAGTCCTGACAGAAACAGGATGCTTAGGAGTCCTGTAATACAATGACCATGCTATGGGGTCCCTATGCTCCCACGTCCAAACATAACTGCACCCAGAGATACCAAATCCCCAGATCTATATACTTAGAGGGCCAGAAGGTGTTCACTGTTTATGCCAAAAAAACTCATTTGGATAAACTATCACAGCTAAAATCACAGCATGGCTATCTAAAGTTTGTAATTTGGTTTTCAATTCACTCAAATTCAGTGTTTAGTGAATAAACCCCTATCTGCTTATGAGGTTCTCTTAATTAAAACATGTCCATCATAAAAATATTAAGCCATGTTCTTCCTTCTTCCTGGCTTTAAAAATATTTTACCAGTTGGAATCCCTTCAAGCTTCAGGAAAGCAGACCCATTGGGACCCCACAGTCTTTTTTAGTTTGTACAAGATTAACGGCTCTGCTAAACAAAACGTCTCTCAATTCAAACCAATATTCCACATTCTACTTACATGGCAAGAAACCAAAGCAGCTCTTTTTAGGAAGGGACCAGCCACATACCACATATTCAGAGGGTGGTCTGAAGATGGGGACCTAAAGGTCAAATAAAGGGAAGGTAATAGTAAAATATACTTTTATTATCTCTTCTACTGACAGGCAAAACAAGTATAAAAGGACAGAAGTTAAATGTCCCAATATTTTGCAAATAGGAAAATGAATGTATAATCAATTCATTAAATGCACCAATTGCAGTACTTTGAGATGAAAGTTTTTGCATTCATTTTGCTGTCATACACATGTTCTTCTTTAAAGCAGGGCAATTACAATTGGTTTAGGGGACAGCCCAAGCTGATCACTACAGCTTATGGTAGGAGTATAGTACCACTTTTTTTTTGTGTGTGTATAGACAAAAATTAAGAATTCTAAGGCACTTTACGTTTGCTCCAGAGAGCATGAAGATGCTTCACTTCTTTATTATTCATGCAAAAAAAATTGTATCATTGTTAACCCTTTTAGTGCTACAAAATGGATATGGGCTATATTCAATACATGATAACCATCATAACTACTACAAAATGTAATATGTAAAGGTTATGGTGTTTGGAGTGTCCCTTTTACCCATGTATTCACAGGTATTTGCACATAAACAAAGAGTCTTCAACCAGATTCTAAATGTTTAGTAAAAACAGTTGTGTTTTAAACAAATTCCAACTTGACTGAATGAGATATTTCTACATCCCAAATTGTGTACTTTGGCCTAAATTTTGCAATGTTGTCGCCAACCCCACACTAACCAACATTGCAAAGTATGAAACAGGAAGGGGTGGAGGTGGAGAGTGGGGGACCTGCAGTGAGTCAATAGGGACGCGCACTATTATAAAGGTTGTTATGTGTGTCAGTTTGGAGCACATGAGAGCTTGTTTGACAGCCCACAAGGGCTTCCTATTCACTAAGTGCTGCTGAAGTATTATTGTATGAGCATAAATATCTTACAATAGCAATAGCATTGCACTTAAGTTTAGCACTTTTTCTCACCAGAGACCAGTGAAAAAAAAAACATTATCTTGGGACTGTCGTTCTAAAATAAGTGTTCCAAAATGTGACTAATCCAGGATAGTTTGGAAGTATACAGACTCCTGAATATAAGAATATACGAATAATCATCACATGGAAACAATTTTTCTCAATCACATGACTAACCTTTTGATTCTCTGTGGGCACAGAAACAGGAGATCGTATATTAAACAAACTCCAAACACAGTGACGCCTGTCTCTTTCACCAACATTGCACAGGTCCCCAGAACCAAACACAGTATCAAGAAGAAAGGAGATGACGTAGAAGGAAAACTGTTTTGAACCGGATCCAACTCCACGCTCCTTAACAAAATAAACATGGCAATTCTACATTTAACATGAATTTTATTTTTTAGTTGTCAAACATTTGTCATCCATCATCATAAGTAATACATGTTTCCATACTATAGATGAGAAAATAAATTCTATAAAGTACTCAATAAGTCATGCCATCATCTGATTTAGACCATAATTATTAAAAACAGCCAAATAATAGAACATTTTTTTTCTTTAGATTTTCTGTCTTTGTATTGTTAGCTCTTTAAATGTAAACAATTTTAAATTATATTTTTTGTACATACTTTGTGTATTTTTCCAATACAGAAAATTAACTATACAATTTGTAAAGCAATTTGTCTATGATACCTCTACCCCCACACAAGTCCTGATGCTCCCCCCAATTCTTCTGTCCACCCCCAATTTACATAATTTTTTTTTAAGCTATAATCCTTAAAGAAGCACTATAGGGTCAGGAATACATTCCTGACCCTGACCCTACAGTGTTTAAAGCACCATCTAGCACCCCCACCCCTGACCCCCTCTGGCCTTCCTAAATATAGTAAAATCGTACTTGTATTCAAGTCTGAAGCTGCTGCCTCTGCCCCTGAACTTCCTCTGTCTGCTGACATCATCAGAAGTGGTGGTCTGAGCCAACTACAATGCTTCCCCATAGGATTGGCTGAGACTGTCAAGGAGACAGATCCAGGGCCGGCGCTACCTGTTAGGCGGACAAGGCAGCCGCCTAGGGCGCCCCTTGGGAAGGGACACCGCCAGGAGCGCCGGCCCCCCTGATGCTGCCGCCGCCCGAGCGCTCTGCAGAGAGTCTCAGGCGGCTGCAGCTTTGCCCGGGCTGGTGCGTCCATGACGGCGCACCGCCCGGGCGCAGCCAGAGGAGAGGGACTGACAAGAGGGAAGCGCTCAGCGCTCCCTCCTGTCACTCCCTCACTGTAGCGTGGCCGAGCGCTGTATGGTCCGCGGGTACAGGGAGCATCTGTCTCCTGTACCCGGCCGGACTAACAGGAAGTGCACACTGAGTGTTCACTTCCTTTTAGTCCGGCCGGGTACAGGAAACAAAAGCTCCCTGTACCCGCGGACCATACAGGGCTCGGCCACGCTACAATAGAGGTAGGGGAGGGTGGGGGGATAAATTGTAAGGGAGGGGGGGATTAATTGACAGGGAGGGGGGAATTGAAAGGGGGGGAAATAAAGTGACAGGGAGGAGGGGGGGATAAATTGTAAGGGGGGGTTAATTGACAGGGAGGGGGGAATTGAAATGGGGGGGAATAAAGTGACAGGGAGGAGGGGGGATAAATTGTAAGGGGGGATTAATTGACAGGGAGGGGGGAATTGAAAGGGGGGAATAAAGTGACAGGGAGGAGGGGGGGGCAAATTGTAAGGGAGGGGGGATTAATTGACAGGGAGGGGGGAATTGAAGGGGGGGATACATTGTAAGGGAGGGGGGATTAATTGACAGGGATGGGGGAATTGAAAGAGGGGGAATAAAGTGACAGGGAGGAGGGGGGGATAAATTGTAAGGGAGGGGGGGAATTAAAAGGGGGGCGGGATAAAGTGACAGGGAGGGTGGGGGGATAAATTGAAAGGGTGGGGGGGATAAATTGAAAGGGAGGGGGAGATAAATTGAAAGGGAGGGGGAATAAATTGACAGGGAAGGTGGGGGGGATAAATTGAAAGGGAGGGGGGATACATTGAAAGGGAGCGGGGAATTGAAAGGGAGGGGGGAATAAATTGACAGGGATGGTGGGGGGATAAATTGAAAGGAAGGGGGGATAAATTGAAAGGGGAAGGGGATTGAAAGGGAGGGGGGGAATAAATTGACAGGGAGGATGGGGGGATAAATTGAAAGGGATGGGGGGATAAATTGAAAGGGAGGGGGGATGAAATTAAAAGGGGGGGAAAGAAATTGACAGGGAGGGGAATTGATGGGGGAGGAAGGGAGAATAAGAGTGGGGAGGGGAGAAGAGAATGACAACGGGGGAGAAGAGAGTGACAAGAGAGGGGGGAGAAGAGAGGGACAAGGGGGGGGGGAGAAGAGAGTGACAAAGGAGGGGGAGAAGAGAGGGACAAGGGAGGGGGGAGAAGAGAGTGACAAAGGAGGGGGGAGAAGAGAGTGACAAGGGAGGGAGAGGGGGGAGAAGAGAGTGACAAGGGAGGGGGGAGAGATTGACACCCATCACACACACACACACAATGCATTACACACACAGACACACACACACACACAAGCAATGCATCCCTTACACACACAGAAACACACAATGCATTCCTTACACACACTCAATGCACCCCTTACACAGACTCAATGCACCCCTTACAGACGCACACACTGCATCCCGTACATACACAGAAACACACCTTGCAGCCCTTACACATACAAACACAGATTCACGCAATGCATTCCTTACACATATCAGGACATCCCCTACACACTCCACCCCCTGTGAACAAACTCATTGGTGGAACATGAAGGTGGACCCTGGGACACAGACCTTGAGCGGTGTAAAGGGCCCCCAAAAAATGGAGCTGCTTCCTGTTCTCCCAGAACATTGATTTTTGTGACCACAGTTACAAACAGCCTCCAGAGAGCCTGTTCTACACCAGACCAGTGGAGCCAGACTGCAGCCAGAGCCCATCACCATCCTCATCTGATTGTAAGTAGGCAATCTAGCATATTATTCGTGGCACTAATCTCTAATTTACCTCACATTAAAGGGACACTATAGTCCCCAGAACCACTGCAGCTTAATGTAGTGGTTCTGGTGTCTATAGCCTGTCCCTGCAGGCCTTTTAATGTAAACACGGCGGCACTGCAGCACTGGCGTTAGTTAACATGGCAGATCATATGGGTGGGGCATTGTGATGTCACATGGGGAGGGGGGGGGGGGGGGCGGCACACTTTACTTTTTCCTAGGGCGGCAAAAATCCTTGCACCGGCCCTGGACAGATCAGGGGCAGAGCCAGCACAAGTCAAACACAGCCTTGGACAATCAGCATCCCTTCATAGAGATGAATTGAATCAATGCATCTCTATGAGGAAAGTTCAGTGTCTGCATGCAGAGGGTGGAGACACTGAATGGCAGTGCTGCTCACTCTAAAGCACTGCCCAATGAAGCAGCTTTAGCAGCCATCTAAGGAGTGACGAGTGGAGTTATTACTAGGCTGTAATGTAAACCCTTCATTTTCTCTGAAAAGCCAGTGTTTACAGCAAAAAGCCTGAAGGGAATGATTCTACTCACCAGAACAAATGCAATAGGCTTCAGTTGTTCTGGTGACTACATTGTCCCTTTAAGTAACCCATTCTTTATATTTAGCTATAGACTCTTTTTATCTCTACCCTTGCTGTATCAAACTGCAGAGTGCGCAATCTAAAAGTTAGGATGCCTACCTGACATACTGCAACATCCCACATTGTGAGGAAGACATAGGTCTTCCCCTTTTAAAAAGACATCCTACAATAATAATAATATACCCCCACAGGTCTTCCCATAACAGAACACCCCCCTTGCATCTAAAATGCCCAAATACATTTCCACGATTTGGCCAAGCCTGAGGTGATACATTTATATACACACAAAACATTCTAAACTCATAAATTGATAGAGAGAATGAAAGAGGGATTCAGCTTTAAAGAGGGACTGTTTATTCAAATGAGCAGAAGTTAGTGTATATGCTATCTTAACATTCAGGGTATTGGTTCCTCGAGTATTGTAGAGAGAGGAGAAGGAAGATTATGTACAAACCAGCAGTAAAACATGCTTTAGTTATGGCAATATAATTTTATGATAGTACGGTATATTGTTCAATCTGACCATAAAATAAACAAACAGCCTGGGATAATGTGAGACAACTACTCGACAGAAAGGTAATTAAACAATAATACAACAATATATAAAATAAAAATAAAAACTGTTGTGATGTGCATATGACTTTCCTAAAGAATAAATAACTGATGTGGAATCTATGCAATACGCCATAGTATGCAGGCTACACTGGCCAAGTGGCACTAATTAGCCAGTGTGCATTCTATGGTCTCCGTTTTCAGCTCTGTGGACTGTGGCCACATGTTAAGTGCCCAATTATCAGCTCGAGATTGTGTTGCAGAAAACACAGGCTCTGTAAGCATCAGCGCATAAGGCCTTCCCAAATTTGGTAAACTGAAAGACATTTGGGTACCCAGAATTGACCCATGCTTAAATGTAACAGCTGACAAAACATATGCCCTTTTATGCCACTCAGCATAAATATGTGTAGCATTAACTTGAATTGCCTTTCCACAAAATGTACATGAACATTGCTATAACAGTGCCACATAGAACATTCCTTCCTTAATCTTTTGAAGATCAAAATAGCAAGAAATGTATGCTTCAAGGATAGCTAGATTTCAGATATAGAGTTGTAATAGAGAATGCCATACATATGACACAGGGCACATTTTCTCACTAGATCTTATACTAATTAAAGAAATATAATTTTAATTATTTACACATGCTTAACAGCTGCTATAAATTTACTGCATAAGAAGTGTACATTGTACTGATTCATACATATTATACGGAGGTATATGAATTTGCATGTCTAGGTCAGAGAGTCTTACCTTGTGTAGGAGAGAAAGGCCAAGAGAAACAGCAAACATGACATCACATCAGCTCTTCCAACAATACCGGCAACCTGAAGAGCACATCAAAATGCAAAGACTGCCATGAAAAAGAGTCCTGCTCATGATCTAAGCGATGCCTGGGAACCCGAATATATTTTTCCTACACTAGGAGGTCTTTCCGTTCCCCTTCTTTAGATGTAGGGAGGGTGCCAAAGCCATACAAGATTGTGGGCTGCCCAGAATGGTTGTTTTTCTAAAGCTGGAGGTATTTTTTTTGAAGATGAGTCACGTGTGTTTATTTATTTATTACTGTTTTTTTTTTTTTTTAAAACACCAACATATTCCGCAGCGCTGTAAAATTATGTGAGAACGTATAAAATACATAGACAATTACAAAAAGTAGAGATGGCCCTGCCCGTAGGCTGAGATCTTATACAAAGTGCTTAGCTAGATAGCCCGTGAGCTTACAATCTTTTCTAGACTATGCTGCATATTATCCCCCCTCCATACGAAAATAGAATAGTTTATTTTGGCTGTAGTGAATAGCACTACAAACTCATAAATACCAGGTAAAAGCCAGCAAGTTACCAGTTATGACAATCACCTGCCAAAGTGACTACTTCTCACGACACTCTATGAAAAACAGAGGTGTCCTGGTCATTTTATTCTATGAGCATGGCGTGGAATAAGATAAACAAGGCACAATGGCCTGGATACATGTCAGAAGAAGTGCATTACGTCATTCCACCACCATCTCTGTACATTTTAAAAGGAGATAAAAAATAACTCAGGGCACCAAAGACACCCTTCTAACTATGGTATGGAATCGATAAAGATAGCATTGGCGAAAGACAGGAAAAAGCAGACCCATGTGAAAACAAAGCTATATTCTGATATTCTGATCACCATGTGTCCATCCAGACAATGAATTTAGCTACACTTTGTGGTCTGTAACAAAAAACTTTTCACAGAGTAGATTGCTGGCTGTTCCCAGGGTTGGCTCTAAATGGCCATGAATTAGTTGCCTTAATAGTGAGGCAACATGAAATGGTCCAGTTCTGGTAGCTCTTCTAACGTATGCTCTACACAGTGTATCACAAATTGCATCCTGTATAGCAGTGGTCATGAAGGGGTTAATCGAACTAACAGAGTATGAAAACGGCTATATATTTATATAAAACACTGTTATTGTGTAAAGTTCCTTCCTACTGACAGAGACAGTGAAGAAAAGAAAAATAAATAAATACAACAAAATATTTAAAAGTCGATCATAGCCATTTAACCACAAGAGCATTAAAAAACTACATCAAGAGCTAGATTCCCTTGCAATTAGTAATTTTAGCTGTTCTTTTTGAAATTGATAAATATTTACACATTTTGTAATTTTAATTCTTGTGAGAATATTACTTGCTTTATACTCTATAGTATAGTTTTACATTTTAAAGGGACACTATAGTCACCTGAACAACTTTAGTTTAATGAAGCAGTTTTGGTGTATAGAACTTGCCCCTGCAGCCTCACTGCTCAATCCTCTGCCATTTAGGAGTTAAATCCCTTTGTTTATGAACCCTAGTCACACCTCCCAGCATGTGACTTGCACAGCCTTCCATAAACACTTCCTGTAAAGAGACCCCTATTTAGGCTTTCTTTATTGCAAGTTCTGTTTAATTAAGATTTTCTTATCCCCTGCTATGTTAATAGCTTGCTAGACCCTGCAAGAGCTTCCCGTATGTGATTAAAGTTCAATTTAGAGATTGAGATACAATTATTTAAGGTAAATTACATCTGCTTCAAAGTGAAACAAGTTTCTTTTTCATGCAGGCTCTGTTAATCATAGCCAGGGGAGGTGTGGCTAAGGCTGCATAAACAGAAACAAAGTGATTTAACTCCTAAATGACAGTGAATTGAGCAGTGAAATTGCAGGGGAATGATCTATACACTAAAACTGCTTTATTTAGCTAAAGTAATTTAGGTGACTATAGTGTTCCTTTAATATCACAAATAATACGTTTTAACATAGCATTTGGTGAAACAAGTAAAACATTTGAGGTAAAATATAATTATTCTGATTATTTACTCCCCTATATCTGCCAAATACGTAATTGCCTCAAAAATATAAAATGACCAAAAAGGGACAGTTTTGTACAACTGGGTGGGTAGTATACAATTTAGACAAACTAATTTATGAAATAGGTACAAGTAAAGGATGGTCCAGGCATCCTTTATTTGTATCTATTATGTGACTGACTTGCTCACCTCAGGTCCACTAAGCACACGAGTTTAAGCGAGTGCGGTTTTCCTATCCCCATTTCAGCCAAACTAATTTATAAAGATGTTTAGATTCTCAAAGACAAGCTATATTTCCTAAGGTGGAATACTTGAGAGAGAAATATTAATTTCCAGCAACACAACCATGAAATAAGCAGCCTCTATCCTCCTTTTAATAAAAAAAATTGTGCATATGTAGTGTTTTAGGTAGCTAGCATTAATTTGTGGCTTGTTTTCAAAATACATTTCTAAACCAGAACAGCACAATACACCTGTTACAGCATCCTAACTGCCTTAAAATATTGACATAAAGGAATGGAATGATGCAATTGTATGCACATGTGATAGAAGCAACAATGGGATAAACAAATATCAAAGTTCTTACTGCCTCTGTGTGAATCGGATGACAAGCGAATAGCAGAGCAGTGGCTAGAGCTTGCCTTTGGTCGTCAAACACTGCTCTACTGCATGTGAATGCCAGCAGGCTGCTTACAAAACAATGCAATGCCACATTCACTGCATGGAAAAAAAATGGGTCCAAACCACCCAACAAGACATTGATCCTGAAAAGACAAGAAATCAGGGAGAAACTAAATTAAAACTCTTAAATAAATGAAAATATTATAGGCTGGTGGGATTGAAAATTAAAAACATTTTTAAAATATGTTATTTCATTAAATACAATATTGACTCTTTCTCCTACATTGGGATTGTTTAAAGGGACACTCCAGGCACCCAGACGACTTCTGCCCATTGGAGTGGTCTGGTTGCCAACTCCCATCACCCATTTCCGTGCAAGTGTAATTATCGCAGTTTTTATAACCTGCAATAATTACCTTGCAGGGTTAAGTCCTCCTCTGGTGGCTGTCTATCAGACAGCCACTAGAGGGACTTCCGGCTTCTTAAAACAGCGCAAGCGCGGAGCCTGACCCAGTGCCGAGGGACATCGGCACTGGATTCAGGTAAGTCACTGAAGGGGCTTTAACCCCCTTCATCAACGTGGGATGGAGGGTGGGAGGGAGAGGGGAACTGCAGGATCCTGCAGTGTCAGGAAAACAGATTTGTTTTCCTGGTACTGGAGAGTCCCTTTAAGTTAATTCCTATTCTAGTTCCTGGTAAATCTGAAAAGATTGTTATTTCTCATATACTTATAGCAGCAACCTCAGCCACTCGAGGGCACTTCCTGCTTCATCGCACATGTTTTCTATGCTAGAGCGTCGCTGGACGTCACGCTGTGTGAGGACCTCCAGCGTCGCTTAATTCCCCATAGGAAAGCATTGAAAAGCATTTTCAATGCTTTCCCATGGAGAGCTCTAATGCGCATGCACGGCATTGTCCGCATGCGCATTAGGTCTCCTCAGCCGGCGGGCGGGATCAGCCTCCCCCGCCGGCTGATGTGATGAAGGGGGGAGCGGCGGCGACCTGAAACCACCACTGAGGGACATCGGCGGGGGTCTCAGGTAAGTCACTAAAGGGGTTTACACCCCTTCAGCAACCGGGTATGGGTGGTGGGAGGGAGAGGGGACCTGCAGTGCCAGAAAAACAGATTGTTTTCCTGGCACTGGAGAGTCCCTTTGATGACTTGAAGAGGATCTGCAAAGAGGAGTGGGACAAAATCCCTCCTGAGATGTGTGCAAACTTGGGTGCCAACTACAAGAAATGCCTGGCCTCTGTGATTGCCAACAAGGGTTTTGCCACCAAGTACTAAGTCAAAAGGGTCAAATACTTATTTCACTCATTGACATGCAAATCAATTTATAACATTTTTGACATGCGTTTTTCTGTATTTTTTTTTTTTTTATTCTGTCTCTCACTGTTAAAATATACCTACCATTAAAATCATAGACTTATCATTTCTTTGTCAGTGGGCAAACGTTCAAAATCAGCAGGGGATCAAATACTTTTTCTCCTCACTGTAGTAGTTAAATGTGGTCAACTGGCATACAATATAATTTATATTTCTGTTATATGGTTAAACTACACTGGTTATAGTAATATTTTGTAAAATTTAATTTTGTTTGTAACTTGCACATATAACTCATTGTAGGTGAAAATGGGGGAGGGTGTTCATGTGAAGTGTTGATAGTGGGACAGGAAACCCAAATCAATATTTAGTCCTCTATTCTTGCTTATAACAATTTGATAATTCTGGCTTCAAAAGTTTTTCTTGCTTGGGTATCTTAAAACCCCCTTTCTCTTTCTCCCCACTCATTCTGTGATCTTCGCATAAGATATTTACGACCTTCTGCAAGAATGGTGTCTATGTTCTATCAAACCTGTCTTATCTGCACTCATGTCGCTTTAACCCCTATATCACAACTCAACTTTGAATTCTATGTGTCGTCTTGCTCAGAAATGCTTCAGACTTGAGAAAGGGAGGTTCTCCCGAAAGCTTGTCACTAAAAAAATTATGTTACTCCAATAAAAAAGGTATTAGAAGATACAAATTATATCTGTTTTTTTACAACTACATCACTGGACTAATACGGCTACAATCTCTACTTGAACAATATATATACATTCTATGTTTTTTATTTACACTTGTTAAAATCTGTTAAAAATGAAATTAAAGAATTTGAAAGAAACAGGGACCTGTTGGCCACCCTAGCTTAGAGTGAACTTATATGCTTGAAAAAAAAAAGTGCTGTAATACAAAGAAAGTTTGCTGATAAATATTGTTGTCCTGCTTAAAGTGGATCTGTCACTTTTGGAGGCATTGGAATATTTTGCAAAGATCCATAAAAGTGACAGATGTTAGTCCAGTGGCCGTGGTATGTGTGGGAGATCATTTTAACTTACCACAGGCTGTCCCTTGCAGCTGCCAACTTCATTCTGCTGCACTTTTTGGCACAAGGCGTTTTAGTTGCCTAGAGCAATGTCAGTGTTATACTCTCGCGCATGCTTGATAGTAAAAAAACTGAGGTCTATGGAGGATCTTGCAAGACCACTGGATCCTACACAGACAGAGTCTTAATCACACAGCTGTCATTTGTGACGGCTGCTGGGATTGAACAAAAGTTTATGGCGGAGCTCTGCCTTTGGTCATCATTTATTAATCTCAGGTTTTACCATAAGACAAAGTAGTCCCTAGTTTGCATTTTAGCAAATTCGGAGGTAGAAAAAACAAAGTATTCACTACTTTGTCTTACAATGAGGTCAATGTAGATATATTTTTTTAAATATGTATTGTTATTAAAATGTTTATTATTTAATTTATAGTTTTTGGCAGGCAACACCAGATTAAGCAGGGCTTCACAAATTTGCTTGGATCTAGGAGACAGCTAGGTTTTTCAACTTCAAAAATACAATTCTTAAGGGGAAACTATAGTCAACAGAACCACCACAGCTTTGCGTAGTTGTTATGGAGTCTATAGCCTGTCCCTGCATGCTTTTCAATGTAAACACTGCCTTTTCAGTGGGCACCTGTTCAGTAGTAATACATCATGTGGCCCTCAAATCATATACAATATAATGAAAATAACACACATAATCTGACATACGTACATTCGGTGTCAAATTGTGTGTGATTTCTGGGATATTATATATGATTTGCGCATATCATGGAGCCACTAAGAAAAAGCGGGAGACTCCCAGATCGTCCGGGACTTGGAATGTCTGCTATTTTGCCATGTACATGAGCGATGAGATATTTGCTGGCAGTTTTGGAAACAAAAAACAAAAATAAAGTGCGCTGTGCCTTTAAGACCATCAACAATATTAGTGAATAATTTTCACACAAATATTAAATAACAGTAATAAATTTTCAAAAGATTATATAAAGTGCACTGTGCTTAAACACTACAGATCAAATTAAGTGATATGAATATCACATACATATGTGATATCTTAAAAGTGCATTAGTGTCAAAACACATAAGTGCTAAATGAAAAATAAACTCACTTTTAAAAGTTTTGTGGTTGCTTCTGTTAGCACTTCAGTGATACACTCAAAGAAAACAGAAAAAAACTCATAGGGCAATATGCATAGAATTAAAATACTGAAATTATAAATCAAAACACTCACAAGAGTAGAGCAATTTAGTCTGCTCTGAACTGTATTGGCATCTCGATATATAGAGGCTTGAGGCTGTGATGGTAGTTAAAATCCTTTATTAGACACTCAAATCATTAAAAGTAGTTGTCTGGCTGTAAGTCCTTCTCCTCACCGATTTGGTATAGTCTCAAACACTTCCGTCGGTCCTTTTCAGGCTCTCAGGGCTGCTATCTCACACACTTGTTCTGGGAGGCGGGGCTTACGGCCGTTGGACGTAATGACGTCAGAGCGTGATGACGCGTTCCTTCTCAGAATCAATAACGTGCTCTCGGACAACCACAAGGGAGATCCATCAATAGGGCCCTATTGATGGTTTCCCTTGTGGTTGTCCGAGAGCACGTTATTGACACTATATGTTTTGACACTAATGCACTTTTAAGATATCACATATGTATGTGATATTCATATCACTTAATTTGATCTGTAGTGTTTAAGCACAGTGCACTTTATATAATCTTTTGAAAATTTATTACTGTTATTTAATATTTGTGTGAAAATTATTCACTAATATTGTTGATGGTCTTAAAGGCACAGCGCACTTTATTTTTGTTTTTTGCAATTTATGTGAGAGGAGCTTTTTCACTATATATAGTGCTGCTTTATATTTATATTGTACTGTACACATTAGTTTTAGCGCCATTTTTACTTGTCTTTTGGTACCTTTGAGTTTTGGAAACAAACCAAACCTAAAAAAGTGTTGCGCGCAGAATAAATACTTATCAGATATTGTTACAAAAAATCTGTAAATAAATAGATTATTTTGTGTTATTTTTGACAGTTTTTTTGCAAAGAAATCTGATAAGTGTTTATTCTGAGCGTGCCAATTTTTTTTAGTTTGTTTATATAATGCAAAATTATTTCACGTGTGTAACAAAGTTTTCTTCTCTAATCAGCTATATTCCGTTGGGGCTGCCAGATTTAGAACATTTAGAAATAAGAATGCCTCTTGCATTTGAACTGTGCAATAAAAGTGCTCCTGGTAGTATGTAGCAATCAAAGAAAGAGCTGTGATTCTTTTCACATTCATAAAGGTCCTGTAATGACAATATGGCAATCCTATATTAAATGACTGTAAAAAGGATTCATATAATGCTGGCCCAAACAAATGATAAACCTTGCTCACAACACCTACAATGCTGACATTACTAATACAGTCTTGGATTTAACTACCTATACCTCATATATTATTAAATTGGAATCCTTTTAAACAAGAAATCTATTGACGGCATTTATAAGATGTGTTTTAAGAGAAAAATAGTGCAACTATGTGGCACAGTTCTAACAGTGGGCTAATCACCATTAAAACAAAAGGAAAAGTTGCAACATTCCATTGGTTTTCAAGGTGGTTGCTCCACTCTTTGAAGCTTTGCCACACTGATACTTTTTACCCATATCACCGAATGCAGACCAAAACATTATTTAGATAAGTAAGTATAGAAAAAAAAAAGTTAAAAAATAACCCCTCCCTCTTCAGTTCTCCATACCTGAAACTCAGCACACACAGAGGGCGATAGGACTTGTGGCTTGTATTGTCACTTATTGCTTTGCCCCAGAAGTCATTGATAAAGAGGCTTCTCAAAGGAGTGTCCCCTCGGCTGTCAGGATTATTGAGGATTGCCCATACATCATCATGAACAAATTCTCCAGTAAGAGATTGGGCAAAGCACAGGGCAGCTAAGAGTGCTGGAGCAACAACTACCCAGAGACCAGGCCTCATCCTACTAAGAGACAAGTTTTTATGGGAAGATCCAAGTTTTTTGCATCCCATTTTTTGACTTCCATTCTGCATCTTGCCAGAGAATATATGTGGCCCTGCACCAATTGACGTGTCCCTTGAGGTCCCTCTAGCAGTTCTGTCACCTGAATCATTAGAGGTTTCCCTTGTTGCCCCTCCATAAATGCTATCTCCTCCCCTCTTACATGTGTCACCAGATGTTCTGCTAGAGATGATCTCTCCTGAAATGTTAGATGCATCCCTTGATATCCCTTTGGCAATTCCCAACTTCTCACTGTCACATTTGTCCCTTGGTGTCCCTCTAATGATGTTCTGTTCCACATCATTTGAGGTGTCCTTTGGTAAGTTGCTGAGGATGCTCTGTTTTGGACCTTTAGATGTGCAATTCGGTATCTCTTGGATATTACTGTATACCACATGATTAATAGCGAGGTTTGGTTTTTCTCTGACAAAGCCTTGTACAACATCAATAGTTGTGTCTCTTGGTACCCCTCTGATGATGCTTTGTCTTGCACCATTCACTCTACTGATTCCATCCCCAGCACTTAATTCAGTCCTTTCAGGCACAACTTCAATGATGCCATGTCCCACAGCATTGGTTGAGTCTTTAGGTATCTGTTTGATAGAAGGATGTCCTTTAGAGCTCATGCTCTCAGCTACGGTTTCACATGTTGTAATTAAAGGCCTAGGTCTTCATTTAGATGTCCCTTATATCCTTATATATATATCCTCATAAAACTCTAACATTTGCTACCATGGTATTCAGTCTCGGGCCAATGTTGCATTACACAACAGTAATTTTTTTCCTATATTTTTTTTACTCCCATTTCCCAGTTTAAAAGCATATTGCCAATCATTTTACATCACATGCACAGTCCATATAGTTGTACATATCGATACATCAGCATATTAGCAGAACAGCCACACTCTCAATGCATTCGCACTGCTTAGCAGATGACTATGCTGTATACCAGCTACGGCATGGTTTCTATGAAGATCAGTAGACTAATTGTATCCTCTCTGTATATTAGAACGTTTACAGAGCAGCAGCAGTCTCCCTTTACATCAGTAAATCCTTTAAGCACAGATTCTCTCAGTACTGGCAGCACGTTTTCTGTATGATATGTAATGGCAATATTTTGCCATAAATAATGAAATCACTGCACTCTCTTTTCACCAATAGCAGGTGTCTCTGAATTCCAGCAGATCCTGGATCCTCACAGTCTCTGCACCAGCTGAGGCAGTCAGCACACTCCAGCTGAATATTGGTTATGTGGCAGTGTAGTCTCTTTATAAAGAAGCAGTGTCAATGCAGTCTCTGTCTACTAAATAATCCTACTAGTGCAGTCTATCTATGCACCAGCTGACCATAACAGTGCAGTCTCTCTGTGTACTACATGATTCTGTCAGTGCAGTCTCTCTGTGCACCAGCTAACCCTGCAAGGGCAGTCTCTCTAAACACCAGCTGACCCTGTCAGTGCAGTCTCTCAGTGTACCAGCTAACCCTATCGGTTCAGTCTGTCTGTGTACTATATGATTCTGTCAGTTCAGTCTCTGTGTACTATATGATTCTGTCAGTTCAGTCTCTGTGTACTATATGATTCTGTCAGTTCAGTCTCTGTGTACTATATGATTCTGTCAGTGCAGTCTCTCTGTGCACTATATAAATTCTGTCAGTGCAGTCTCTCTGTATACCACATGATTCTGTCAGTGCAGTCTCTCTGTATACCACATGATTCTGTCAGTGCAGTCTCTCTGTGCACTATATGATTCTGTGAGTGTAGTCTCTCTCTGTACCAGCTGGACAGTCTCTCGGGAGCCCCGGTGACGCTGTCAGAGCAGTCTCAATGTGTACAAGCTGAAGTCTCCGTCGTCTCTTTCTCCTGCAATGCCTGATGCTCTCAGTCTCCTGGATGGCGAATCCCTCACTCCGCACAGCTGCAAATAAACAGCAGCCGCCCCCTCTCCGCGCATCCTCAGTGAGGACACAGTGTGTGCAGGACCTCACCGGGTCATACAGACTGAATGTATACAAACATGTACACATACAGTCTGCTGATATAAAAACATAGATATACACTGATTATATAGAAATATATAGACATACAGACTGATTATATAGGAACATATGCACATACAAGCGGATTATATTGGCATTTACAAGCCTAGCACTGTGTGGGTTTATGTATGGACTACTAGCCTACAATCTCCACGTTCCCCCGCCTTGGATTGGACTGTTTGGATATTTCTGTGAACTACAGTATCTGGAAACGATCAGGCTGGCAGACAAGGACTAGTGTGTATACAGGCATACCCCACTTTTAACTACACAATGGGACCAGAGCATTTATGTAAAACGAAAATGTACTTAAAGTGAAGCAATACCTCTTTTCACTTCCCAATGCATGTACTGCATTGCAATAGTCATTTACAGGCATAACTGATACTGCAACTGCACATTTCCAGTGATTTTATTCCCAGTGATTTGTTTAGTGCATGGGTCACCTGGTCCCTACGGCCCACTAGTGGGCGTTTTAGGATTCCAGGTGGGCGGTAGGGATTTCCAGGTTTTGACGACTGGGCGGGTGCGAGCCGGCGGTACCCCTGCGACTGGGTACCGCCGTGACCATTTGCAGCCCCGGCCCGCGCGGCAAACCGCCGGGGCCGCATATGGAGGGGTCCATCGGGTGGCCCATGCTGTCGGGGCCACCCGATGGATGTGGATTGTGAGGGGGCCCGGTCAGCGCTGGGCCCTTTAACAGCGCAACCGGGCCCCCTGTGATGACATCACAGAGCTGGGAGGAAGTGACTGCACATCACTCCTCCCAGCTAACACTGAGAGCCGCGCGGGAGGAAGACCATGGAGTCAGAGTGGGAACTCTGACTCCCATCCACCTGAGCCACCACTGGACCCCAGGGAAAGTCACCCTCCTGCATCTAAAAGGTAGGAAACAGGAGGGTGACTTAAATATAATGTGTGTGTGTCTTTGTATGTATGTCTTGTGTGTGTGTATGTGTCTGTATATATGTGTGTCTGCATGTGTGTGTGTCTATGTATGTCTTATGTGTGTGTGTGCATGTCTGTGTGTGTGTGTCTGTATGTATGTGTGACTGTCTGTTGGTATGTGTGTCTGTATGTATGTGTCTTGTGTGTATGTGTGTCTGTCTGTGTTCCTGTATGTGTCTTTGTGTGTGTCTGTATGTGTGTCATGTGTGTGTGTATGTATGTGTCGTGTGTGTGTGTGTATGTGTGTCGTGTGTGTGTGTGTGTGTCTGCATGTGTGTGTCTATGTATGTCTTATGTGTGTGTGTGTGTGTGCATGTCTGTGTGTGTCTGTATGTATGACTGTCTGTTGGTATGTGTGTCTTGTGTGTGTCTGTATGTATGTGTCTTGTGTGTATGTGTGTCTGTCTGTGTTCCTGTATGTGTCTTTGTGTGTGTCTGTATGTGTGTTGTGTGTGTATGTATGTGTCGTGTGTGTGTGTATGTATGTGTCGTGTGTGTGTATGTATGTCTTGTGTATGTGTGTCTGTATGTGTGTGTATGTATGTGTGTCGTGTGTGTGTGTCTGTATGTGTGTCTTGTGTGTGGGTCTGTATGTGTGTCTTGTGTGTGTGTCTGTATGTGTGTGTGTCTGTATGTGTCGTGTGTGTGTGTGTGTGTATGTGTCTGTATTTGTGTATGTGTGTCTGTATGTGTGTGTGTCTGTGTCTTGTATGTGTGTCGTGTGTGTGTGTGTGTCTGTATGTGTGCCTGTCTGTTATTGTGGACTATAGTAAGTGGGCTACCTAGCTCAGCCTTCCTACTGGGCATTGCTACAAGGAAGGTTAAAAAATAGAAAAACGGGAAAAAAAGGTGGGGAGGGGAATTGAGGAGGGAGAGGAGATGAGCTGACCCACAAATGAGAAATCATATTATGCGCAAACAGAGAAGTCGTCTGTGAATATCAGTGAATATCACTGAAAAAGACCTTCGTTTGTTCCTTACGAAAATCGAACCAGATATCAAATATTTAGTCTCGCAGCATCAACCTCAAGGATCTCATTAATCACTAGTAAAGGTAATTTCAATTTACTTTATTGTTTTCTCATTAAACTTTATAAAGTTAAAAACCTTATAAACCTGCATTAAGTAGAAATAAAAAGATAAATGTACGTACATTTATTTTTTTTAAAAACCCCTCCTTTCTAAAAAATATTCCGCATTTGCGCGAAAACTGGTGGGCGGTAAGGACATTTTTTCAACCAAAAAGATGCATTAGTGGGCGGTAGGTAGAAAAAGTTTGACTACCACTGGTTTAGTGATTTCCAGTGGCAGAGTAAACCCTTTCACTGGATGGCAGCTGATTGCAGAATATGGACAATGTATTCCATATGCCGATTGCAGAATATGGACAATGTGGGGTCAGAAATATATATATATATATATATGTTCAGCTAGGAGTAGAAATTATAAATTTGAGATGATTAACCTGTGCCATGTCAGAAGGTGTGAAAAGTTCTTGCCCCAAAGACACTGAACTGAGTTACTTTGGGCGAGAATATAACATTCCATTTCCTATTCACTCGCGGACAGAAGAGGCACGGGAATGTCTGTACTCACGAGTGTACTTAAAGTGAGTGTATTTAAAGCGGGGTATGCCTGTAATGTGGTGAATGCAGATGCTGAGATGACACAGAGCTCATTTCACATCCTGTTTTAACACTGGTGGCAATGGGCAGGACATAGTCCAGTGGCGTACATACCAGGGTCGCAGGGGTCGCGGCTGCGACCGGGCCCGGCCCACCAGGGGGCCCGGCCGCCCTGCGACCCAGGTATGTACCCACAGGGCCAGCCTCTTCTGCTGGGGGGCCCAGGAGCTGGCCACCTCCGGGCCCCCCGAGGCTGGCCCTGCTGTCACCCGGCTGGCTGGCGGGCGCGCGAGGGAGCACTGTCCCCTGGGTGCTCCCTCTTCAGCTCCCTCGCGCACCGCACTGAAACCGGAGCCGGAATATGACGTCATCTTCCGGCTCTGACATCAGTACGCGGCGCGCGAGGGAGCTGAAGAGGGAGCACCCAGGGGACAGTGCTCCCTCGCGCGCCCGCCAGCCAGCCGGGTGACAGCAGGGCCAGCAACACCACTGGACCCCAGGGAATCCCCCCAGCTCTCCCACAGGTAACGAGGCTGGGGGGGATTAAATAAAAAAAAACAAAAAAAAACTTTGAGTGTGTTAGTGTTAGTGAGTGTGTTAGTGTTAGTGAGTGTGTTAGTGTTAGTGAGTGTGTGTGTTAGTGTTAGTGAGTGTGTTAGTGAGTGTGTGTGTTAGTGAGTGTGTTAGTGAGTGTGTGTGTTAGTGAGTGTGTGTGTTAGTGAGTGTGTGTGTTAGTGTTAGTGAGTGTGTTAGTGTTAGTGAGTGTGTGTGTTAGTGAGTGTGTGTGTTAGTGAGTGTGTGTGTTAGTGTTAGTGAGTGTGTTAGTGTTAGTGAGTGTGTGTGTTAGTGAGTGTGTGTGTTAGTGTTAGTGAGTGTGTGTGTTAGTGAGTGTGTTAGTGTTAGTGAGTGTGTGTGTTAGTGTTAGTGAGTGTTAGTGAGTGTGTGTGTTAGTGAGTGTGTGTGTGTTAGTGAGTGTGTTAGTGTTAGTGAGTGTGTGTGTTAGTGTTAGTGAGTGTGTGTGTTAGTGTTAGTGAGTGTGTGTGTTAGTGAGTGTGTTAGTGTTAGTGAGTGTGTTAGTGTTAGTGAGTGTGTGTTAGTGTTAGTGAGTGTGTGTTAGTGTTAGTGAGTGTGTGTGTTAGTGTTAGTGAGTGTGTGTTAGTGTTAGAGTGTGTGTGTGTTAGTGTGTGTGTCTGTTACTGAGTATGTTTGTGTGCGTCTGTCACTGAGTGTGTGTCTGTCAGTAAATGTGTGCGTCTGTTCATGAGAGTGTGTGTGTGTGTGTGTGTCTTAAGCACTTACCTTTCTCCAGCGCCGGACTCCCTTAACGCTGGGGATCTCTCCGTCCCCATCCGCCTCTCAGCTCCGAATGCACATGCGTGGCAAGAGCCACACGTGCATTCAAACCGCCCATAGGAAAGCATTACTCAATGCTTTCCTATGGACGTTCAGCGTCTTCTCACTGTGATTTTCACAGTGAGAATCGCAGAAAATCCTATAGCGGCTGTCAATGAGACAGCCACTAGAGGCTGGATTAACCCTCAGTGAAACATAGCAGTTTCTCTGAAACTGCTATGTTTTCAGCTGCAGGGTTAAAACTAGAGAGACCTGGCACCCAGACCACTTCATTGAGCTGATGTGATCTGGGTGTCTGTAGTGGTCCTTTAAGTGTATGTGTTTATGCATGCACTGGCATACATACCGCGGTCGCACGGGTCGCAGCCCTGCGACCAGGTGCCCGCCGCCATGTGTTGCGGCCCCAGCCTGCGCAGAGTAAGCGCTCGCGCGGGGGGAGGGGGGGGCCCCGGGTCAGTTTTCGCACCGGGCCCCATGGGTTGTGTGTACGCCACTGACATAGTCTGTGCCTCTGTAATGCTGGTGGGCCTTCCAACTTTCTCACCCGCCAGCCACTGAACCCGCTCTGTGTGGGTTTTGGCTTACAGTGGATGGGAGGCGCTCCATGTCTGTCATCTGGCCTGCCTCCCCTCTAGAGGCCATTCAGTTAGAGTCTTTTTTTTTTTTTTGCATATGGGAGCAGCGTGTGGAACAGCAAGATGAGCTGGAAATCCAGCATAGCATTCCACCACAAAGGGGGCATGGACGCCTACTCTCTTATATAGGCCAATAGAACCCTCCCCATGGGAGGGTTTCCTCTAGTTCTCCCCTACATTCCACATTTATAAATTAATAACCGGCACAGGTCTTGTTAGGCTGCAACTTTTACAGAGTCTCAAACTCTTTTCTAATGCGGGTACAGCCTATACATGAAACACAGTTTTCATGTGGGTGTTTTTAACAGAAGACAAAATCAAAAAATCATAGACGTCCAGTGCAAAAAGTATAATTTTCTCATATAACATTATGTATTACAGAAAATCTACTGCGCATGTCTAGCACATCTTCTCTAAACTATGCGAAGGTTATCTTCTCTGTGTCAGCTTGCCCTGAGAAAAATAGGGAGTACCGATTGCAGCCAAGAGAGAAAATTCTTGCTTTTAACCCCTGCAGACGCGGAAAGACTTAACTAAGAAAAAAAGGCTTTCAACCCATTATGTACCTTTATCTATGATAATTACCTTTTTCTGGCACCCCAGGTGAGAGTTTTTTTTAGACAAGGTATATCCAGGTATACTAATTATACCTGTGGGACTTTTGATTAATTCTTCACCTCAATTTCCTTGCCATTTCTCACCAAAGGAGCCATCACGGGATGCTTGTCCAGATATCTGTTGCTACAGGATAATATATGTGTTTAAATCCACGTCTCAGTGTGCAATACCTCCATAGGTTACTGTATATATTTCTTTATAGCTCTGTATGTCTAGGGGAATATTCACTAAGCATTGCATAGGTAAAACAATTAATTTCCCATCAACCCCTCCTGTTGTTTACAATACCCATGTAACAAATTGTTAATACCCATTGGGAATAATACCTATCCCTCCTCTGTCAACCAGGATTGCCTTGTCTGCCCGGTGATCTGGTCCAGGAAAAACTCACAATGGAGAAAACTTGACCGTACAGACACGTCATTGCCAAAGCGGGTTAAGGTATAGTTTAATGATGTTGTGGTCTAACGTCTTAAGTGGGTAACTATGCCCAAAACTCCAGCTACAATCACCCCACCCTAAATGCATATACCTTGAAATAGGGCGGGGCCGAACAGGGAGCCCTGGACGCCAAGGTACCAGCGTAAAAAGTAATATAAGTGTAAAGGGTTGCCGTAAGCACTTAACTAAAAAATAATTACCAAATGTGCAACAATTCTTTCAATGTTGCCTAGTTAATCCTCCATATCATTATTTGAGGGATTTCATTAATAGAAAGATAATAATTTTGTTAATTTTACAAAGGCAAAAATAGCGACAAAAAGTAGAATAACAGGAAGAATTCTCCATAGTCCCTTCTTTGCTATTCCTTCCAAATAACCTACTGATTTTAATGTCCAATCAAATTATCAAAATGATGCAAGCCAATGGAGGCTAAAGCAATATCGAGGCTGCATAGTAAATGTTGTCTGTCTACTCTTAGGGGAGGTACACTTCTCTATGCAAGTAAGTAAAAAACTTGTGGAATCTATCCTTAACACACTCAACATACATCAAAAACATACATTCTACATCTGTCTCTAGACCAGCTAACTCTTCCTCTCTCCGGCTAACTCTACAAAATTAAAAAAAATAGCAAAATAGTTCAGTCTCCGTAGTTCAGCATGGTTAAGAAAATGAAAAAAAATAAGTATTTTAAGAATATAAGGAAATCATTTTGGACACCATAAATAGTTTCATAAGAATGGCTAATAGCAGCAAGATGACCGACAACATGGCAATGTCATCTTTCACATAATTCTTTTTCAGTACTAGCTTCTAGTTTCTGGATTTTCACCACAATGCTCTGTGCAACACCCCAATTGTTGAAAGGGTTATTAGAGAACTTGCGGCATTAGACAGCCCTTTCCTGATACTTGTGTGCAAAGTTTGTGTTCTCATAAGTAAGCATCTTCCATTTTTTCGGCCTGCATGAGTTTTTTTGCCAAGCAGACGCAATTACAAAATAGTTAGTGTACGGTCAGCCAGAGGAGAGAGATAGGTGAACAGGTCCCAAGAATCTGGCGGCACAAGCACTTCAGGACGGTCTCTACAATCATACAGACACAAGGATCAATACGACATGAATAATTCTTAACCGGATACATTTATCATTATCAATTAATCAATTACCTAGTCAAATCAAAACTTAAAGTTAAACCCTTTACTGGTGTAACATGTACCTCTCTCAGATTTCCAGAACATTGTTGTATTAATTAGAGAAGCATTCACTTTACATAAAGGTTTGATTGGACAGTATGATTACTAAAACGCTTTCTCTAGCAAGTGACTGACAGAGTAATTCTGTACATAATTTTAACATATACTTATGGAGATAATTCCCAATAAAACTTGGTTCCTAAACGTAAACCTCGATGTAATAATCCCTATTAATTAAAGGGACACTATAGTCACCAGCACAACTACAGCTTATTGAATTTGTTCTGATGAGTAGAATCATTACCTTCAGGCTTTTTGCTGTAAACACTGTCTTTTCAGAGAAAATGCAGTGTTTACATTACAGCCTAGTGATAACTTCACTGGCCACTCCTCAGATGGCTGTTAGAGATCCTTCCTGGGTCATGGCTGCCTAAAATGCATCCAAACATTCAGTATCTCCTCCCTCTGCATGCAGACACTGAACTTTCTTCATAGGGATTCATTGATTCATTGTATCTCTATGAGTAGATGCTGATTGGCCAGGGCTGTGTTTGAATTATGCTGGCTCTGCCCCTGATCTGCCTCTTTGTCAGTCTCAGCCAATCCTATAGGGAAGCACTGTGATTGGATCAGGCTACCACTTCTGCTGATGTCAACAGACAGGTTGCTATTCTGAGTCAAACACCATGCAGAGCTACAGCTTCAGGCTTGAATACAAATAAGATTTTGCTATTTTTAAGGAGGCATGAGGGGCCATGGGGAGCTAGATGGTGGTTTTAACACTATAGGGTTGGATTAACGTCTAAATTATAGCTTTTCAAAAACACTCATATATCAAATGTTAAAAACATAAAAAACATCTAAATATAAAAAAAAAACATGAAGATATTGTCTGCATTATTAAACCGCATAAAAATCCAGGAATTCTTCAACAATTGATTAATCTCTTACTATAAACTCCTAACTTTAGGCCTTTAATGGTTAGAGCTAGGGCATGATTACCTAAACAACACACTCTTCTGGGTCAGTTTGCTGAAATATCTTCTAATAAGGTCATCCAGCAAAAATGCTTTCAATTTACCAATTTACCAGACTGATCTATAAGATTAGGCAGAAAGAGGCTAAGCAAGTTATAAGAGCTTCCAAATCACACACAGAAGAGAAAATAGCACAGTCAGTAAAAAGGGGACAAAACATTTTTTAGATACATTAATGAGAAAAGGAAAGTAAAACAAGGATTAGTTTGATTAAAAACAATATAAGGAAGATATGTAGAAGAGGAAAAAGGTCTAGCTGACCTGAAAATGAAGGAAATGGGCCTCAGTTAGGAAAAAGGACAAATTAGTCATTTGTTACATGTGAGTTTACAGAGAAAGAGGTTCTATTTCAACCGTCAAAAGTAAAGACAAATAAGTCAATGGGAGCTGATAGAATACACCCAAAGTTATTAAAAGAGCTTAGTGGTGTACTAGCAAAACCATTTAACCAATCAATGTTTACAGGAGTAGTCCCAGAAGATTGGAAGTTAGCAAATGTTGCTCAATAAGGATAAAATATCCAATATATATAAGTGGATACTCAAAATAATGAATAATAATAAAATACCAATGTGCTGTTACTGGCTATTATGTATAGGTAGGTCTCATATAAATTGTTTAGAATCTTTTCAAATAGGTCAAGAAAGTACATCGAATTTATTCTTAGAACTCTGAACTTCCTTGTGCAAAGAATTGAGCATTAAACAGAATAAGATTCTCTTAAACTAGTGAATTAAATAGCCATAGATTTGCCTTGTGCAATAAATTAAGCACTAGATAAAATATAATTTTCTTAAATTAGTGAATTAAATAGCCATAAATTCGATCTAAGGATATGAAAAATAACAAAAAGGATTAGTAAGAAAGAGGGGAAAAGGTTCTGTACAGAAGTTTTCAGAAACCTATTTCCCAGGTATTTGGAGCAAAATATAATTTGCAATCCGCCGTTACCAAATTATGAGATGATAATTGCTAAATAGTTCATTTTGGTATAGTCACAATTTTTGCACTCTTACACATTTAGTAGATCAAAGCAGAGAGACTATTCTTGCAGTTATCAGATTATAAGATGTTAACTACTAAATGGTTCATTTTGAATAGTCTCCACTCTTGCACTCTCACACATTAGTAAATCAAAGCAAAAAGACTATTCATTTATCTTCTAAATAATAATTATATCTCTTATTTCTTGTATCCAAATAGAAATGTAATGAATAGTATCAAAGTGCACTGAAAAGTTAGCATCCGTTCGTAATTGTATCTATTTGCGATGTATAAAAAATGTTTCCAAGTGCACTATGAATTTTATAACATGACAGGAGGCTTCGTATTTGCTTAAGTCTCTCTTTACTAGAACTCCACAGCAGCACAGAAAAACAACCAATCAGAAAAAAGTTAGGTACTATAAAACTCCCCTCCCCATGCATCATTCCCTCTTTCTTTGCTGCTCTGCAGACAGTACAGGTCAGAGTACCACTGCCTCCTGCTTCTAGTGGGTGGCTTTGGGATTTATTTTGACTTATTTATGATTTATATTTATATTATTCAGTTATCATATTGTGTATTTATTTTTATATATTTTATATGTATATACTGTATTTAGTTATATATTATATTATTTTCCTTTTATATATTTTATGTTTATTTCTGTATTTAGTTATTTATTATTTATTTTTATAATTATTTTCCTTTTATATATTTAAGGTTTTTAGATTTAGTCATATGTTTCTTGTTTATATATGTATATATACTGTATTTTTATATTTATTATGTATATATTTTACAGTTTGTTTTTTAGTGGCTTTGGGCTTCTGCCCGTTTTTTTCCTCATTGCTCCCCCTGTTTTTGGGGATGTTTCCTTTAGGGGGGTTTCCTGGGGATCCTTTTGGTTTTGCCCCTCTTCCCTTCCCCCCCCCCACTCCCTAGCGCCCTCCTATCAGCCCCCGTGGGCTACGGGCGCTCTGCCCGGGGAGGCATGAGACTAGCCGTTTGGCTGCCTTTTCTGTCTCCCCGAGCTCCAGTGTGAGCATGCCGGCGCCCGGGGTTACTCGCGGTCAGATGCGAGTACCCGGCGGCCGGGTCAGCTCACACACGTGGCCGCCTCGCCGCGGCCGGCTTCTTTGGAGCCACGTGCAGCCGACCGGCGAGAGGGGGGTGCACCTACTCACATCCCCCCCTCCAGCCGGACCGCAGTGTTCTCCTCTCTGGCATTCTGGCTCTGTAACATTATGCATACAGAGCCAGTCTGCCAGTGAGCTCAAGGATAAGCAGAATTAGTTTTTCTGCTAACCAGTTGGTTTTTGTTTCTATTACAAATAGGGGATACCTGCTTATTGCCGAGTAACAAGTGTTATTTGGTGAATAGGCTTATAGTCAGTAGATAAGTGCCTATCCATCTCTGGAGTCAGAGAGGAGACTCCTCTAGCATGCTATGCTCTGTACATGGCATATCTACAAAGCTAAGCAGACCTGGCTATGGCTCAAACTGGTATGGGAGACCAGTCTATGCTGACACTGATTCAATTCCATCAGATTCTGTGACTTGTAGAATTGGACTATTATTTTTGCCCTATTCCTGATGTTATACCATGGGTAATATAACCTTCTGGCAGCATGCTGATGATGCATACTATGGATGTAGAAATCTGACTGGTCTGCATGCCCATGCGCATACCCTATTCCCAGTTACGTATTGCTCACTACGTCACGTTTCTATGGACGCAGTTTTCACTGGAACATTTTCAGTTTATACCTATTACAATTGTGATACCGCTATTGCCTGCTGGGCATTTAGGGACTACTAGTCCCAGTTATATGTTATTAACACAGTATTATGCTGTCTAAAGGGTTGGAGTCTGGGGGCCCTATGTCACAGGATGCTCTGAGGATCTACGATTTGTTGGGAACTCTACCCAACTCAGAGGTCCCCATTACTCATTCAATACCCATTGTAAAGCGCTGCGGAATTGGATTGCGCTATATAAATAACATATTAATAATAATGTCATAATAATAATACACAACCCAGGATTGGCCTGCTATGTCTGTGCCCCATTGATTGGCCTGCTATGTCTGTGCCCATTAGAACGGCCTGCTATGTCTGTGCCCATTAGAACGGCCTGCTGTGTCTGTGCCCATAAGAACGGCCTGCTATGTCTGTGCCCATAAGAACGGCCTGCTATGTCTGTGCCCATAAGAACGGCCTGCTATGTCTGTGCCCATAAGAACGGCCTGCTGTGTCTGTGCCCATAAGAACGGCCTGCTGTGTCTGTGCCCATAAGAACGGCCTGCTATGTCTGTGCCCATAAGAACGGCCTGCTATGTCTGTGCCCATAAGAACGGCCTGCTATGTCTGTGCCCATAAGAACGGCCTGCTATGTCTGTGCCCATAAGAACGGCCTGCTATGTCTGTGCCCATAAGAACGGCCTGCTATGTCTGTGCTCATAAGAACGGCCTGCTATGTCTGTGCCCATAAGAACGGCCTGCTATGTCTGTGCCCATTTAAAGGCCTGCTGTGTCTGTGCCCATTTAAACGGCTTGCTATGTCGGTGCCTATCTGCATGGCCTGCTATGTCGGTGCCTATCTGCATGGCCTGCTATGTCGGTGCCTATCTGCATGGCCTGGTATGTCGGTGCCTATCTGCATGGCCTGCTATGTCGGTGCCTATCCGTATGGCCTGCTATGTCGGTGCCTATCCGTATGGCCTGCTATGTCGGTGCCTATCCGTATGGCCTGCTATGTCGGTGCCTATCCGTATGGCCTGCTATGTCGGTGCCTATCCGTATGGCCTGCTATGTCGGTGCCTATCCGTATGGCCTGCTATGTCGGTGCCTATCCGTATGGCCTGCTATGTCGGTGCCTATCTGTATGGCCTGCTATGTCGGTGCTTATCTGTATGGCCTGCTATGTCGGTGCCTATCTGTATGGCCTGCTATGTCCGTGCCAATTTGCTTGGCCAACTATCCCGTGTCCATTCGTTTGGCCTGCTGGGCCTGTGCCCTTCTGACGGGCCTACTCTATTGGTGCCGAACCCCTTTTAGGCCGCAGACCTGGGGGAATGTCACTGAGGAAATGCCAGTGCCCACCAGTGACAGGGATATTGGCAGGTGTCCAGACAAGCACCTTCGCCATACTACCCAAGAGGACACCTGTGTACGGCCATCTGAATATGGTGGGTAGGGTGAAGGCCCTAAACCTCATGCCTGAAGGACAGGGTTTCTTATCAGGACCCGGTCATACATCTCCAAGGAGGACTTCGCACAGGCAAGGATCGATGCTCAGACACCTACAGGAGAACGCAGTGTTTTCCTTGTCTTTTACATCTACCTCCGTATCTGCTTCCCGGTATCCTTAGAGGTATCGGTAGTTTTTTCCTGCGTTAGGTTAGCTCCTGGCTCTGTTCAGTGGGGCTTACCTGTCTTACCTTCCGGCCTGCTATTTACCTTCTATCTGAGATAGAATTTACGTATTTTTCTCTTATCTACGTTATTTTTTCGTTTTTCGGGACTTCTTTTTCCTTTCGCTCGGGTCGTCGAGAGGCCTGACTTGACCTCTTCCGACCTCCCGGGCGCTTGTGGATTGCGGAGAACGTCTCCAGCTTTCCTCAGGCTACCAACGGTTATCCTGGACCCCGCGCGCGCGCACGGGATCCGGGCGGTCAGTTGGTAGTTTTCTTTCTCATTGTTGTTTTTCCCCTAGATTGCCATCAGCCTTATGCTCTTGGGACTCTAGTTTGGACCACAGGAGGGTGCGGCCCTCCGTCATCTCGATCCAGGGATACTTTATTTTCAGGTACAGAGAGCGAACCACTCTCAGATACAGGACCGGACACTGATTTGTTATTAGAGGGCGCAGCCCTCCCTCAACCTCGGCCAGATATTGTGCTGGATACAGAGGACATGTTTGGAGGACACATTCTCATAGTGAGAACCGGTCACGGAGGTAGACTGGACCGTTTGGTTATTAATGGGCGCGGCCCGCTCAGGCTATCAGCCGGACGCTATCACGTTAATCGATCACATATGTAGAGAGCGCGGCTCTCTCATACACTCGACACTCTACAGTGCCGACCATTTGCTCATCACACAAGACATCGATGACTACATAGAGGGGCGTCCCTCCTGCATTCAATTAGATCTGACGTAGGTGCTACTGATTTCGTTATGGAGGACGGCCTGGTCATGCAAGATATACATATTTAGACTGGATCCCTCTATTTTATCTCCGGTAATGGATCGACTAGATCCGGACCTCTGTACCACACGCGAGAAATACCCACAGAGGTATACAGGGGGAGACTCCCACTTATTTACACACACTCCTGGAGATGGTATGGCTAATGGATGAGCCTCAGGTAGTACGAGAGTACAGGGTTTGGTATATTCTGTACCACATAAGACTGAGAAGTGCTTTCAGTTTTGGATACCCAGACCATTACGAACAAACTGCGCAGACAGTTTCTCTCATATCAAGATGACAGATACGGACACCTTCATGGAGCAGACGGGCACTGCCTTGCTCGGGTAACAAGACTAGAGAAGGCCTACTACCCGGTCTGAAGGTAAACCGTATGCATGGTTCGCATGGCATGACCGGAAACCCCGGTTGTCTTGAGTTCCCCGGTCATTACGATCTTGGGATAAGATGGCAGTACTGCCCCATCTCCTCGGAGCACATACCTGGTGAACAGGGTTCGCAGATGGTGGGCCTTCCATCCATACTCTATATATTCCTCACGGGAGCCGTCTTGTTTTGGATTCGCACTAACCCACTTTTTCAACTACCGTCAAGGAGACCTACGAGTCTCTATGGAGGTACCTGGTGTGCCCCAACTCCTACACAGACACCAAAGTCGGGTCACGTCCTACCGCTGGAGTACGGCTCAGGATGGTAGCAGACTCAGACAGAGCTGCCGACATTCTCTAACAGGACGACACATGTTTCGGACGGCTGAAGCTGGACCCTTCTTCTTTTTTCACTATATCTGCTCTCTGGAGTCGCCTGTCATGAGCGAAGGGACTTTACGCCTTGCCTGCGCAGTGGAGAACGCGGGAATCCAAGCAAAGAAGGGAGGTACCCCTCTATAGGGAGACTTTGACTTCAATTTCAAACTCACATTCCTTGTCCTAGGGTCTACTCCATCCCTTTGAATATCTCTGGGATTCTCTATTCCCAGAATAGTCGACCACCGTTCATCCACACAAGTTCTGTTCGGAACCCTGAATGGACATTCTTTGGGAGTCTTTTCTCTACCGCAGCCGAGGATTACACAGTCCATTTGGAATATTGGAATCACTTAGGATACGGCTGGTTTGACCACACCCTTGCCTGCATACTAACTTATTCTCGGATGAAACATCTCACCGGATAGGTCAGGAGGGAATGAAAGATCCTACTCGGTTCTATTGTGATATTGGTGGTGGACTTAGGCGCATTCCTTGAGATTGGAGATCTACCTGCAAGGCCACATTGCCGGATGACCCTGGCACGATCGGAGGAGCCACCTTACAGATCAAGAGTTGAGACGTGGTGGCAGTTTTGCTTCTTGCGACCCTAAGTCCGCAAATGACCTTTGACTTTTTACAACTACAGGAAAATGGCTGATAGGTCAGATTGCCAGCCCTTGGACCGACTGCTAGGAAACAGGTCGCAACACCACTTACAATGGATCTATCGGCGTAGGGTGTTTTTTTCCACGTTTGAGATACTTCGTCGGCTGGCATCTTCATTGATCCGTCTTCTGTCGTTTATCGCAGTTGTTAAGTCCAATTGGGATTGCTCTGATATCTCCTGGAATAGGTACCAGCGACACAAACAGCGTTGGATTGGTGAATTGAGCGTTGAAACAGCAAATACGAAGCCTCCTGTCATGTTATAAAATTGTAGATTATGCTAGCTTTAGTGTACCTATAATCTTAATTTTATTAATGACAGGAGGCGAGTATTTCCCACCCATTCTTATCCCTCCCTTGTTCAATGTTAATAGTTTAGATTATCAGGTACGTATGCAACTCTGCTTGTTGTCTCTGCTACCTGTCACTTGTTTCTTATGTCTGTTTTTCATATGTAGGGTTGGGATATCTCATATTAAGGTAAATTTGGTTGTTACACTGGGTGCCTACATGTTTGGTTCGGAGTACATTTCATTGGCTAACCAACCCTTTCGATTCTGTTTTTCTCTCGTTTCAGTTTACAGTCCATCAATACTATCTGGTTTGACAGCTCTTCTCGGATGGCGGACATTGTCATATTCATTGTATCTAGGACTTCGTTTCTTCCCCATTATTTTTTCTGTTTTTTGTTCTGTTTTATCGCAGCTTGAAAGAGGAAATGATGCATGGGGAGGGGAGTTTTATAGTACCTAACTTTTTTCTGATTGGTTGTTTTTCTGTGCTGCTGTGGAGTTCTAGTAAAGAGAGACTTAAGCAAATACTCGCCTCCTGTCATTAATAAAATTAAGATTATAGGTACACTAAAGCTAGCATAATCTACAATTATCCACCTAGAGGTTCTATTATATTTCCTCCATGGATAAAAAACAAAAACAAAACGTTATTGCTGTGGGAACAGAGAAAAGGGGGTTTCTATTAGAAGTGCATATTGACAATGGCAAAAATAGCCAGACATAATAAAGAAAAAAAGCCCTAATCCTCCAAAATTAGCAATAGCAATAAAGAGAAAGTATACTCAAGGCACGAGCTGCGTTCAAATGAAAAATACAAATATTAGATGTCAGATGCTCTAAGTCCCTGAGTGCCCCTGACGCGCGTTTCGCCCACTACTCATCGCCCAGGTTCCCCTCTGATGAGTAGTGGGCGAAACGCGCGTCAGGGGCACTCAGGGACTTAGAGCATCTGACATCTAATATTTGTATTTTTCATTTGAACGCAGCTCGTGCCCTGAGTATACTTTCTCTTTATTGCTATTGCTAATTTTGGAGGATTAGGGCTTTTTTTCTTTATTATGTCTGGCTATTTTTGCCATTGTCAATATCCACTTCTAATAGAAACCCCCTTTTCTCTGTTCCCACAGCAATAACGTTTTGTTTTTGTTTTTTTATCCACGGAGGAAATATAATAGAACCTCTAGGTGGATAATTCATAGTGCACTTGGAAACATTTTTTATACATCGCAAATAGATACAATTAAGAACGGATGCTAACTTTTCAGTGCACTTTGATACTATTCATTAAATTTCTATCTGGATACAAGAAATAAGACATATAATTATTATTTAGAAGATAAATGAATAGTCTTTTTGCTTTGATTTACTAATGTGTGAGAGTGCAAGAGTGGAGACTATTCAAAATGAACTATTTAGTAGTTAACATTTTATAATCTGATAACTGCAAGAATAGTCTCTCTGCTTTGATCTACTAAATGTGTAAGAGTGCAAAAATTGTGACTATACCAAAATGAACTATTTAGCAATTATCATCTCATAATTTGGTAACGGCGGATTGCAAATTATATTTTGCTCCAAATACCTGGGAAATAGGTTTCTGAAAACTTCTGTACAGAACCTTTTCCCCTCTTTCTTACTAATCCTTTTTGTTATTTTTCATATCCTTAGATCGAATTTATGGCTATTTAATTCACTAATTTAAGAAAATTATATTTTATCTAGTGCTTAATTTATTGCACAAGGCGAATCTATGGCTATTTAATTCACTAGTTTAAGAGAATCTTATTCTGTTTAATGCTCAATTCTTTGCACAAGGAAGTTCAGAGAATAAATTCGATGTACTTTCTTGACCTATTTGAAAAGATTCTAAAACAATTTATATGAGACCTACCTATACATAATAGTCAGTAACAGCACATTGGTATTTTATTATTATTCATTATTTTGAATATCCACTTATATATATTGGATATTTTATCCTTATTGAGTTACTAAAAACATTTTAATAGAATCATTAAAAGTAAATTTTTATTGTTAGGACACTCATTTCTTGTTTATTCACTTTGGTCTATGGGTTAACCCCTTAAAGAGTGTTCCTTCAGCTTCCCTTTTTTCTGTTAGCAAATGTTGTGCCCATTCACAAGAAAGGTAGTAGGGAAGAGTCGGGCAACTATGGGCCAGTAAGCCTTACTTCAGTAGTGGCGAAAGTAATAAAAACCATGTTAAAGGATAGGATTGTTGAACATCTAAAATCACATGGATTTCAAGATCAGAGACAACATGGGTTTACTTCAGGGAGATCATGCCAAACTAATCTTATAGATTTTTTTTGATTGGGTAACTAAAATAATAGATCAGAGTGGTGCAGTATACATTGCTTACCAAGATTTCAGTAAGGCTTTTGACACTGTTGCACATAGAAGGCTGATCAATAAACTGCAATCTTTGAGTTTGGATTCCAATATTGTTGAATGGGTAAGGCAGTGGCTGAGTGACAGGCAACAGAGGGTTGTAGTTAATGGAGTATATTCGAAGCATCGGCTTGTCACCAATGGGGTACCGCAGGGATCTGTACTTGGACCCATTCTATTTAATATTTTTATTAGTGAAACTGCAGAAGGTCTTGATGGTAAGGAATGTCTTTTTGCTGATGATACTAAGATATGTAACAGGGTTGATGTTCCAGGAGGGATAAGCCAAATGGCTAATGATTTAGGTAAACTAGAAAAATGGTCAGAGTTGTGGCAACTGACATTTAATGTGGATAAGTGCAAGATAATGCATCTTGGGCAAGGTACAGAATATTTGATAGAGTCCTTTAAGATGACTTTAAGGAGGCAGACAATGTAATCAGGGGTGGACTGACCACCTTACAGGGCCCGGGCGGTGGGTGATCAAGGGCCACCCTCCTGGTCTTAGTACAAGGTTTTTTGGCCCCCTACTGCTCTTCTCCCCCTTTTTTCTGCTTTCACAAATATATTATGTGTAGGCTGCCCAGTGCACAGAATGGCTGTGTGAGAGCCACACAGCCATGACTCCCACACTCGCGGAGCACCCAAAAATGGCCAGATTTACTTTTAAGGGTTTATTCCAACCAAAAACAGTGTTTTAATAAACCCTGTTTTTAGATGGAGTAACCCTTGATGGCATGCCTCCCCAGCAATTAAAATAAAGAAATACAGCAAATGTAATTACACACTTCCACTAATTTTGCTGAGGACATCACAAGCAGCATCCCCCACATGTGCAACCATACAAGTAGCCACATGTGTTTGGAGTCTACTTGTGGGGTTGCGTGTGTGGGGATGCTGCTAGTGATGTTGTGTTCCTGTATGTCAAAGTGTTGTGTTCGATTAACCGTTTCTCTTGTTTTACCTATTGTACAGCGCTGCAGACTATGTTGGCGCTATATAAGTGATTGTAATAATTGTGTGTGTGGAGGCTGTGTGCAGTATTGCAATAGTGAGTATGTTGTTTGTGATGTGTATGTGTAGGGAGGCTGCATGTTGTTTTGTATGTGTGGGGATGTTGCTTGTGGGATTGTGTCTATACAGTGAGGCTTCTAGTGGGTTTTTGCGTGCATGAATGGGGCTATTTGCAGTGCAGTATGTGAGTGGACAGGGCTGGTTGTGTTGCAGTGTATGTGGGATAGAATCTGTATTATGCCTCTGGTGGTTATTGGGGCTGTAGTGTGTGCATGTTTGGATAATAGAGGCTCTACTGTGTATAAGTAGGATAGTGGCTGTAGTGTGTGCATGGGGGGATAGATGCTGAAGTAGGTGCGGGGAGGCATTGGGGCTGTGGTGGGCGTAGGGGCTGAGGTGGGTGCAAGGCTGTACAGAGTATTAGGTGGGACATAGAGGTTGTGGTGAGCGCAGGAGGGGACATATGGACTGTGGTGTGTACTGAAAGGGATAGGGGCTGTAGTAGTTGGAGGTGGCATAAGGGCTGTGGTGGGAGCATAGGGGCTTGGGCGGGAACAGGTATAGGTAGATCCTGGAGTGGGTGTTGGGAGAAATGGTGGCTGAAGTGAGTACAGGTGAACTGAGGTGGGTTCAGGGGGGACTGAGGTGGGTGCAGAGAAACAGGAGCCTAAGGTGGATAAAGGGGGGCTGAGGTGGGTGCAGAAGGAGCTGTGGTGGGTGCGGGTAGACAAGGGGCTGTGGTGGGCACAGGGAGGGACATAGGAGCTGTGGTAGGTACTGGAAGGCATAAGAGCTATGGTAGGTGTAGGTGGCATAGGGGCTGTGGTGGGTGCATAGGAGCTTATGTGGGTACAGGAATAGGTAGATCCTGGGGTGAGTGTAGGGAGGAATGGTGGCTGTTGTGAGTGCAGGGGAACTAAGGTAGTTGCAGGGGGAGCTGTGGTGAGTACAGGGGGTTGAGGTGGGTGCAAGGGGAGATGTGAATGGAGGAGGAGCTGAGGTGAGTACAGGGAGGGCTGAGGTGGGTACAGAGGGGGGCTGAGGTGGGTACAGGGGGGGCTGAGGCTGGTTACGTGGGGGCTGACATGGGTACAGGGGGGCTGAGATGGGAGCAGAGGGGGCTGAGGTTGGAGCAGAGGGGGCTGAGGTTGGAGCAGAGGAAATTTAGGTTGGAACAAGGGGGGATGAGGTTGGAGCAAAGGGGGGCTGATGTGGGTACAAGGGGGCTGAGGTGGGTACAAGGGGTACTGAGGTGGAAACAGGGGGGCTGAGGTGGAAACACGGGGGGCTGAGGTGGGTACAGGGGGCTGTGGTGGGAGCAAGGAGAGATGTGGTGTGTGGAGGAGGAGCTGAGGTGGGTAAAGAGAGGGGCTGAAGTCGGTAGAAGTGGGTACAGAGGGGGGCTGAGGTGGGTACAGGGGGTGCTGAGGTGGGTACAAGGCAGCTGAGGTGGGTGCAAGGGTGTAGCGGATTATGTTTGGCTGTCCATAATTTTTCCTTTTGCAACATTATTTCCTATGGTTTTGTCACTTGTATGTACTGTATTTCATAAGCATTCATCTGGTTGTTCGGTAAAAACGCAATAGATACAGAATTGAATACCTCCGTTCGACATACAGGGAGTGCAGAATTATTAGGCAAGTTGTATTTTTGAGGATTAATTTTATTATTGAACAACAACCATGTTCTCAATGAACCCAAAAAAACTCATTAATATCAAAGCTGAATATTTTTGGAAGTAGTTTTTAGTTTGTTTTTAGTTATAGCTATTTTAGGGGGATATCTGTGTGTGCAGGTGACTATTACTGTGCATAATTATTAGGCAACTTAACAAAAAACAAATATATACCCATTTCAATTATTTATTTTTACCAGTGAAACCAATATAACATCTCAACATTCACAAATATACATTTCTGACATTCAAAAACATAACAAAAACAAATCAGTGACCAATATAGCCACCTTTCTTTGCAAGGACACTCAAAAGCCTGCCATCCATGGATTCTGTCAGTGTTTTGATCTGTTCACCATCAACATTGCGTGCAGCAGCAACCACAGCCTCCCAGACACTGTTCAGAGAGGTGTACTGTTTTCCCTCCTTGTAAATCTCACATTTGATGATGGACCACAGGTTCTCAATGGGGTTCAGATCAGGTGAACAAGGAGGCCATGTCATTAGATTTTCTTCTTTTATACCCTTTCTTGCCAGCCACGCTGTGGAGTACTTGGACGCGTGTGATGGAGCATTGTCCTGCACGAAAATCATGTTTTTCTTGAAGGATGCAGACTTCTTCCTGTACCACTGCTTGAAGAAGGTGTCTTCCAGAAACTGGCAGTAGGACTGGGAGTTGAGCTTGACTCCATCCTCAACCCGAAAAGGCCCCACAACCTCATCTTTGATGATACCAGCCCAAACCAGTACTCCACCTCCACCTTGCTGGCGTCTGAGTCGGACTGGAGCTCTCTGCCCTTTACCAATCCAGCCACGGGCCCATCCATCTGGCCCATCAAGACTCACTCTCATTTCATCAGTCCATAAAACCTTAGAAAAATCAGTCTTGAGATATTTCTTGGCCCAGTCTTGACGTTTCAGCTTGTGTGTCTTGTTCAGTGGTGGTCGTCTTTCAGCCTTTCTTACCTTGGCCATGTCTCTGAGTATTGCACTCCAGTGATGTTGCAGCTCTGAAATATGGCCAAACTGGTGGCAAGTGGCATCTTGGCCGCTGCACGCTTGACTTTTCTCAGTTCATGGGCAGTTATTTTGCGCCTTGGTTTCTCCACACGCTTCTTGCGACCCTGTTGACTATTTTGAATGAAACGCTTGATTATTCGATGATCACGCTTCAGAAGCTTTGCAATTTTAAGAGTGCTGCATCCCTCTGCAAGATATCTCACTATTTTTGACTTTTCTGAGCCTGTCAAGTCCTTCTTTTGACCCATTTTGCCAAAGGAAAGGAAGTTGCCTAATAATTATGCACACCTGATATAGGGTGTTGATGTCATTAGACCACACCCCTTCTCATTACAGAGATGCACATCACCTAATATGCTTAATTGGTAGTAGGCTTTCGAGCCTATACAGCTTGGAGTAAGACAACATGCATAAAGAGGATGATGTGGTCAAAATACTCATTTGCCTAATAATTCTGCACTCCCTGTATGAACAAACTACCGAACAACCAGGCCATCCCTGAGAGAAGTGTGGCTCCAATTTACCTCCCCATCGTTCTTCACACCTGTCTAATTACAAATCATACGAATGTACTGGGTATTTCCTGGGTGGGCACCGTTCGACATTCGAACACGTGGCGGTGGCCATCTTGCCATACGAACGCCCAGCGGTGTTTGATCGTCGAGTGTCTCGAACCCAAATCAGAACACCGCAGAGACCTTCATACCTCCACCCGTTCGTGGAAACACACGAACAGCCCGGTGTTCGGTAGAAAGATGCCCACGAACAAGAGGATTCATACAAACCCAGAAAAGTCTATTATGTTCAGTGTTTTCGTGTCTTTTACCCCGCGAACGGAGAGCGACCACAAGGCCAAGTCGCCTCTGACCAACCCGGGGCGGAGGGGGAGAGATTTGTATGGGAGAAGAAGTTACTGTACAGGGAGTCTGAGAAAAAGGTAGACGGGTCAGACCCGATTATTATTAGACAGCTAGTGGTACCACAGCAGTACCGATCTGAGTTGCTCCGGATAGCGCATGATATTCCGCTATCCGGACATTTAGGGAGACCGCCGGAAAGCTAAGTTACACCCCTTACCGATAGTCGAGGAACTGTTCAGCCAAATAGCGGTGGACACAGTAGGTCCTTTAAAGAAGCCTAACCCCTCTGGCAAGAAATATATCTTGACAGTGGTGGACTGCGCTACAAGATATTCAGAGGTGGTGGCGCTGACTAATATACACGCTGAAACGGTAGCCGAGGCCCTCATGCAGATTTTCTCCAGGAGGCGGTTACCCAGGGAGATAATCTCGGATCAGGGTACTCAGTTCACCGCGGAGGTTACCCAGCACCTCTTGAAATTCTGTGGCATTAGGCCCATAGCTAGTGCACCCTACCATCCCCAGACCAATGGGCTCTGCGAACGGTTCAATGGAACATTGAAACAGTTGCTCCGAAGCTTTGCTGAGACCCACCGGGACTGGGAGCGATTCCTGCTTCACCACCTCTTTGCATACAGAGAGGTGTCGCAGGAATCCACAGGGTTCATCCCGTTTGAGTTATTATTTGGGAGACGGGTACGAGGTCCTCTAGATCTTATTAAGGAACACTGGGAGGGAGACCGTAGCACAGATGGTACCCCCATCATACAATATGTACTGAGGTTCCGAGACCGTCTGGAGGAGTTAACCAGGTCGGTACGGGAAAACCTTCAGGCGGCTCAGACTCGTCAGCGTACATGGTATGATCGGGGCGCCAGGGACCGTAGCTTTCAGGTCGGGCAGAAGGTTTTAATTTTAAAACCTCTCCGACATGATAAGTTACAGGCTGCCTGGCAAGGGCCTTATAAAATGTTGGAACAGAGATGTGACACCACGTATAAAATTGGTCCATGTGCAGGGGCAGGGGGGCGACGCATGCTCCATGTGAACATAATAAAGCCCTACCGAGGAGGTGACTGCCATATGCGCACCCACATCTGAAGAGTTTGATAGTCTTCCCCTCCCAGACCTCCTGGGGGACGGAAAGATGTCTAGTGATATAGAGGAGGTTAAGTTCGGAGATCGGTTGAGCCCACAGGAGCGTACAGAAGTACAACAACTGTTAAGAGAGAAGCAAGACACCTTCTCTATTGTACCTGGGTACACTCCTCTGGCCACTCACTGAGTGGCGACACCAGGTTAACTCCCACTGCGCCAGACCCCATACCGCATTCCTGAGGTGGTATGGAAGAACATGCGCAAGGAGATTAATGAGATGCTCCAACTGGTGGTGATTGAGCCATCTGACAGCCCCCGGGCCTCCCCAGTAGTCCTCGTACCCATGTGGGACGGTACGACCCGCTTCTGCGTGGACTACCGGAGGTTGAACGAAAAGACAGTGTCCAACGCCTATCCTATGCCGAGGATAGACGAACTACTATGTTTGCAGCATATTTACTGAAATCAAAAGCTTTTTCAATCAAATTTATAACAACATTTTAACTGTTTAAACATTTTAACAGGTCACGTTACATTTTAACATAGGACCCCTTATTTGATAGCACCTTCACAAGTCTTGCATCCATTGAACTTGAGTTTTTGGACAGTTTCTGCTTGAATTTGTTTGCAAGATGTCAGAATAGCCTCCCAGAGCTGCTGTTTGGATGTAAACTGACTCCCACCCTCATAGATCTTTTGCTTGAAGATGCTTCAAAGGTTCTCAATAGGATTGAGGTCAGGGGAGGATGGAGGCCACACCATGACTTTCTCTCCTTTTATCCCCATAGCAGCCATTGATGCAGAGGTATTCTTTGCAGCATGAGATGGTGCATTGTCATGCATGAAGATGATTTTATTATGGAAAGCATAGTTCTTCCTTCTGTACAAGGGAAGAAAGTGGTCAGTCAGAAACTCCACATACTTTGCAGAGGTCATCTTTACACCTTCGGGGACCCTAAAGGGGCCGACCAGCTCTCTTCCCATGGTTCTGGCCCAAAATATGACTCCACCACCGCCTTGCTGACATTGCAGCCTTGTTGGAACCAACCATCCACTAGTCCATCCATCTGGACCATCCATGGTTGCACGGCACTCATCAGTGATCAGGAGACATGTGCAATTCGTTTCGGTCCGAATATGTATTCGGACGAATTTCGGGCAATTCGGACATTCGGGTACTTCCGAATGTCCGAATTGCCGAAGTCCCGAGTTGCCGAAGTTCCGAAATTACCGAAATTCCGAAGTGTCGAAGTGCCGAAGTTCCGAAGTGCTGAAGTGACGAAGTTCGGAAGTTGCCAAAGTTCCAAAGTGTCAAAGTGCCGAAGTTCCGAAGCACAGTATTGCCTAAGTACTAATATACTTACCCAGTGAAAGAAGAAGAATGTTACACTGTATACAATTTTAAATAAAAAGTATACAAACATAGCCAGGATTCAGCTGTAAGCATTTGCAACACTTACAACAACCAAGTAACATACATTCATATAAAATGTAAGTTACTTGGCCAGTCAATGTAATGACAGGAATGAATAAGTATTTGTCATGATCTGCTCTGCTCTGTTCTGATGTCTGGACTTGGCTTCTGGTATCCAGTACTCTTGTTTCAATTCTTGTTTGTTTTTTCTTGGTTTTTGGTTTTCTATTCTATGTCTGGTTTTCTTTATGCTGGGATTTCTGGGTTCATTCCTGTAATCCATCCCTGGGATTCCCAGTCTCCAGGTTTCATTTAAATGTTTGTTTTATGTTGCCACACCCGTTTGTTTTCCATCATTCACTCTGTTTCAGTGTTCCTGCAGGCAGCTCCTCAAGGCTTCTGCCCTTTCTTGCAGGTCAGTGCTATATATGTCTTTTGGTTGTTTTAGCATACTTTAGGCAGTGTAGGACCGGCCAGATATGGGGTACATTGGCGTTGTTGGCAGGCTTATGCAATGTATGATCATATAGTGTGACTAAATCTCCATGATTTCCATATGTAGTACTTAGTTATTTCTCCTCTTGTTTTGCCTATGTTATCTTGTCTTGTTTTAGTTTGTATACCCAGTCCATGTACAGTCCTGTCCAGTCATGCCCATGTTATGTTCATGTTTTCCTCATGTCTTGTGTATATGTTCTGGGTTTAGCTTACTATCCTTCTCTGGTTCTGGGTTCTCCTAGTCTTGTCTTGTTTCCTTGTTTGTTGCCTTGTTTCTAGTACTGGATACAATCTTGCTGTAGAGCCTTCCTATTCAGACTCCTGGGAGGTCTGCTTAATTTCCAAGCATCTAGTTCCTTATATCCGCTGAAGCTGATTCAGGCTCTTGGTATATGGCTGCACAAACGCTGGTGCTCAACACCAGGGGGCGTGCGGTTACCCTGTGTAATGAGATTATACCCCAACACGCAGGATCCACCAAAACAGAAGACAACACAGAGGGAAGATACGTCTACCGGTCCTTAGAGTGGCCGGACTGGACGTATATTGGAGAAGTACAGAGTCAGGAACGATCCGAGGTCAAGGGCACAAAGAGACATCGTAAACTAGGACTAGCCGGGGTCTGGTACACAGTAAACAGCAAGCCGGCAAACAGAACAGATAAGGATAAAGCGAAAACGAAGTCAGAATACAAAGCCAAGGTCAAAACGAAGAAACACAACTGAACACCACAAGCGCTAAAGGGAACTGTAGCAGAAACCACGATAGGGCAAGGAACAAAGGGAAAGAGGTAAGTATAAATAGCCAAACCTCTGTTATGATTGGTCCCTGTCATATCCACACCCCCAACAGGTAATTGTATGGGGAGTGTGGCATGACAGGGACCAATGGGAGACCTTTTCTAATTAGGCTCCCACTGTCCCTTTAAGAGCGCGCCTGAGACTCGCGGCGTGCTCTTAGTGTCAGGCGGGACACGTTACCGCTTCTCGCGGTCACTGCCCGCCTCTCGCAGTCACTGCCCGCCTTCCATCTCCAGCCATCGGATGAGCCGCGCGCGGCTCGTGCAGCAGCTGAGCCGCGCACGGCTTGAATTGAGGACCCCGGCCAGCACCCAGAAGGGTAAGTACCGCTACACCCTGCACCAGACCCTGCTAATCCACCTCCACGCTGAAGACTCCCACTTAACATCAGGCATATTGGGTCCCGGTCCACGCGCCGCCGCCTGCACACTGTGTCTGGGTTCCGGGCACCGGACTACCACCCTGACATATGGCCATAGGCACAATGGAGTTCGTGGAGTGGACTTTGCAGCTTTCCTGATCTGTTCTGTCTGTATCCTGTTCAGTCTGGATTATGCAGCATTCAAGGGTACCTGTATCTGCAGGTTTCATCTTGCCCTGCTTTTCTGGACTATGCAGCTTTCAAGGGTACCTGTATCTGCAGGTTCCATCTTGTTCTGCTTTTGTTCCTGTTTTCCCGGCATGCAAGAAATTCTGTATCTGGACCAGTCTGCTGGAGATGGCTTCCTCATTCCTGTTCAGTCTTTCTGATTTTCTGTTTTGGAGTGGGTCGATCTGCTAAGCTGTACGGTGGTCGCTTCGGGTGTTCTCTTGTGATGCCTAGTTCCTGGTTGGTGACATGCTCCTTTTCTAGTGGTGATCTCCATTCGTTCCTGCTGGTTCCTTGCAGGAGGCCTTTAGGTTGGGGGATCCTTGCCTTCGTGGAAGTCATGAGGACTTCGTTGCAGGATACGCTTTTGTTCTTGGTCTCTGCCTGGAAGCTGTTTGGAGCGTTCGGAGTCCGCTCCTTAAGAGGGGGGGTTATGTCATGATCTGCTCTGCTCTGTTCTGATGTCTGGACTTGGCTTCTGGTATCCAGTACTCTTGTTTCAATTCTTGTTTGTTTTTTCTTGGTTTTTGGTTTTCTATTCTATGTCTGGTTTTCTTTATGCTGGGATTTCTGGGTTCATTCCTGTAATCCATCCCTGGGATTCCCAGTCTCCAGGTTTCATTTAAATGTTTGTTTTATGTTGCCACACCCGTTTGTTTTCCATCATTCACTCTGTTTCAGTGTTCCTGCAGGCAGCTCCTCAAGGCTTCTGCCCTTTCTTGCATGTAAGTGCTATATATGTATTTTGGTTGTTTTAGCATACTTTAGGCAGTGTAGGACCTGCCAGATATGGGGTACATTGGCGTTATTGGCAGGCTTATGCAATGTATGATCATATAGTGTGACTAAATCCCCATGATTTCCATATGTAGTACTTAGTTATTTCTCCTCTTGTTTTGCCTATGTTATCTTGTCTTGTTTTAGTTTGTATACCCAGTCCATGTACAGTCCTGTCCAGTCATGCCCATGTTATGTTCATGTTTTCCTCATTTTTCTTGCTGGAGCAGGCGGTCGAACATTAGGAGTGTTGAATTCCAACGTGTCGGGCTGTCGCAAATCAAGCGCCTCACTGGCATGTTGTTTCGCCGCTGGATATCGGAAAAGTGCACCATGGCTGTGTAGGAACGCCTGAAATGGCCACACACCTTCCTGGCCTGCTTAAGGACGTCCTGTAATCCTGGGTACTTATGCACAAAGCGTTGTACGATCAGATTACACACATGTGCCATGCACAGCACATGTGTCAACTTGCCCAAATGCAATGCCGCCAACAAATTTCTTCCGTTGTCACAAACCACTTTGCCGATCTCCAGTTGGTGCGGAGTCAGCCACTGATCCACCTGTGCGTTCAGGGCGGACAGGAGTGCTGGTCCGGTGTGACTCTCTGCTTTCAGGCAAGTCAACCCCAAGACGGCGTGACACTGCCGTATCCGGGATTTGGAACAGTACCTGGGGAGCTGGGGGGGTGCCGTTGATGTGGAGCAAGGCGCAGCAGCAGTAGAGGACTCAACTGAGGAGGTTATGGAAGAGGATGGAGTAGGAGGAGTAGAGGAGGTGGCAGCAGGCCTGCCTGCAAGTCGTGGCGGTGTCACCAACTCCTCTGCAGAGCCACGCATTCCATGCTTGGCAGCTGTCAGCAGGTTTACCCAATGCGCAGTGTAGGTGATATACCTGCCCTGACCATGCTTTGCAGACCAGGTATCAGTGGTCAGATGGACCCTTGCCCCAACACTGTGTGCCAGACATGCCATTACTTCCTTTTGCACAATCGAGTACAGGTTGGGGATTGCCTTTTGTGCAAAGAAATTTCGTCCAGGTACCTTCCACTGCGGTGTCCCAATAGCAAAACATATTTTGAACGCCTCAGACTCCACCAGCTTGTATGGTAAAAGCTGGTGGGCTAAGATGTCAGTGAAGCCAGCTCTCAGACGCCGGGCAAGGGGGTGACTTTGTGACATTGGCTTCTTACGCTCAAACATGTCCTTGACAGACACCTGACTGTGGGCAGATGAGCAGGAACTGCTCAAGGGGAGAGACGGAGGGGCGGATGGTTGAGAGGGGGCAAGGAGGACAGCAGTGGTTAACGTGGCTGAATATGCTGGACCAGGAGGAGGATGGTGGCTTTGAGTTTGTGTGCTGCTTGTACTCATATGTTGATCCCATAGGCGTTTGTGATGTGCGATCATGTGCCTTCGCAAAGCAGTTGTACCTAGGCGGGTGTTGGACTTCCCACGACTCAGTTTCTTTTAGCACAGGTTGCAAATGGCATCGCTGTTGTCAGAGGCAGACACACAAAAAAAATGCCACACTGCTAATCTCTGCAATGACGGCATTCTCGTGGTGGCAACAGCATGCCTTGATTTGCGTGCTGTCTGGCTGACCCCGGGTGCCGATGCATGCTGTCTGACTGTGCCACTAGCTCCTTGCGACGACCTCCCCCTGCTTCCAACTCATCTCCTCCTCTCTGTCTCCCAATCTGAACGTTCCCCCTGTTCTTCTTCTCTTCTAGCGGGCACCCACGTGACATCCACGGATGCATCGTCATCATCAACCGCTTCACTTGTATCTGACAACTCAGCAAAGGAAGCAGCATTGGGTACAACATCATCATCATCACACCGTACGTGTGTAATGCTGCCTGACTGAGACATATCCCTGTTATCTACATCCTCTGGCAATAATGGTTGCGCATCACTCATTTCTTCCATCGGATGTGTAAATAACTCCTCTGACATACCAAGTGAAGCGGCTTTGGTGCTAGTGTTGGTGGTGGCGGCAGGCGGGCGAGTGGTAACTTGAGAGGTGCCCGTAGCTAAGCTGGAGGAGGATGGTGCGTTGAGGTTCCGAGCGGAAGCTGAAGATGATTGGATGTCCTGTGTTAGCCAGTCAACTATGTCCTCAGAACTTTTCAAGTTCAGGGTACGTTGCCTCTGAACACTGGGCATTATTCTAGGGCCAAAGGGAATCACAGAACCATGACAACGACGGCCCCTGCGGGGTGGCCTGCCTCTGCCTGTCATTTTTTTTTTCGATTAGTGGTACTATGCGTGCAAGCTACTGTGACAACAGATATGAGTGGCACTGGTGTGACACTGTGCCCTGGCAGGCCCTGAAATGCACACTCGTGAAGGAAACTGACTGCTATTATATTACAGTCCAAAAAGTTTATTTTTTCTTAAATGCAAGCTATTGGGACACCAGATATGAGTGAGTGGTGGCACTGGGCAGGCCCTGAAACGCACACTAGTGAAGGAAACTGACTGCTATTATATTACAGTACAAAAAGTTTTTTTTTTTGTTAAATGCAAGCTAATGTGACACCAGTGAGTGACTGGTGGCACTGGGCAAGTGGGCACAGTATACGCTGTGAGCCTGACACACACGCTGGCAGACAACTAACTGCTATCCAATCTATTACAGTCAAAATTGTATTTTTTTTTTTAAAATGTACACTACTGTTACACCAGATATGAGTTGCACTGGTGTGACACTGTGCCCTGGCAGGCCCTGAAACGCACACTTGTGAAGGAAACTGACTGCTATTATATTACAGTCCAAAAAGTTTTTTTTTGTTAAATGCAAGCTATTGTGACACCAGTGAGTGAGTGGTGACACCGGGCAGGCCCTGAAACGCACACTCGTGAAGGAAACTGACTGCTATTATATTACAGTCCAAAAAGTTTTTTTTTGTTAAATGCAAGCTAATGTGACACCAGTGAGTGAATGGTGGCACTGGAAAAGTGGGCACAGTATACGCTGTGAGCCTGACACACACGTTGGCAGACAACTAACTGCTATTCAATCTATTACAGTCAAATTTTTTTTATTTTTTTAAATTTACACTACTGTTACACCAGATGTGAGTTGCACTGGTGTGACACCGTGCCCCTGCAGGCCCTGAAACGCACACTAGTGAAGGAAACTGACTGCTATTATATTACAGTCCAAAAAGGTTTTTTTTGTTAAATGCAAGCTATTGTGACACCAGATATGAGTGGTGGCACTGGGCAAGTGGGCACAGTATACGCTGTGAGCCTGACACACACGCTGGCAGACAACTAACTGCTATTCAATCTATTACAGTCAAAATTGTATTTTTTTTTTTTTAAATGTACACTACTGTTACACCAGATATGAGTTGCACTGGTGTGACACTGTGCCCTGGCAGACCCTGAAACGCACACTAGTGAAGGAACCTGACTGCTATTATATTACAGTCCAAAGAGTTTTTTTTTTGTTTAAATGCAAGCTATTGTGACACCAGTGAGTGAGTGGTGGCACTGGGCAAGTGGGCACAGTATATGCTGTGAGCCTGACACACAGGCTGGCTGGCAGGCAGGCAACTGGAATTACATTACACAGAAAAAAAAAAGCAGACTGATGTTCTAGCCCTAAAAAGGGCTTTTTGGGGTGCTGTCCTTACAGCAGAGATCAGATGAGTCCTTCAGGACTGTAGTGGACACTGAATACACTAGCCTAGCTATCAATTTCCCTATCAAATCAGCAGCAGCTACACTGTCCCTACTCTCACTAAGAATGCAGCTTCACAATGAATGTAAAATGGATGCTGTCCAGGAGGTGGGAGGGTCTGCTGCTGAATGGCTGGAATGTGTCTGCTGACTGTGAGGTACAGGCCAGGGTCAAAGTTTACTCAATGATGATGAATAGGGGGCGGACTGAACAGCGCATGTGTTCGCCATCCGTGGCGAACGCGAACAAGCGATGTTCGCCACGAACTATTCGCTGGCGAACAGTTCGGGACATCACTAGTGCCAATGCTAAAATTATGACCGAAAAACCAGACGCTCTGGCTTGTTGAAAACCAACCAAAGCCTTTGAAGATGACAGCTTCTGTGATGCATAGTAGCCATAAGAGATAACCAAGATGACATCAAACGCATCACGAAATACAGTTAACCCATTATACAAAAAGGTAAATGGACCCCCTGACAAGAATTTTCGGTGATGTAATTGCACCATCTACTGACCAAAATCTAGATGATAGTCTGTAGGGAAGACACGCCCACAGTTCCCTATTGGTCCTATCAACTAGTGACATGCAGAGAATTTTCTCCTTTAACCCCTTAAGGACACATGACCGATATATTCCGTCATGATTCCATTTTATTTCAAAAGTTGTGTCCTTAAGGGGTTAAAAAGTAAGGACAAAGGAGAGAGAGAAGAACTGGACTCAAGACTCTAACTCTCAAGAATTACACTCTTACACTTAAAATCACTCTTTGACTCTGACTCTTAGACATAAACTCAAAACTCACACTTAACATCTAAGATACGACATCTGGAGCCAAAGCTGGACACACCTAATTCTTTATATTATCTTTTCCAACTAACACAACTTCAGAACTGAAAAACATTTATCTATTTTCATACAATTCTCTCATCATACTTGCATTCAAAATTCCTGGGACATATCTACACATCTGATAGAAAATCTACAACCTAACTGGTAATTATGGTGGTTTTATTTAATTTTATTGTATTAAGTTTTACTAATAGCAGGAATATTTATCTGGATAAATGTTGGTCAGATTTCAATTATTAGAAATCACAATTAGCTAAGCAATATATGGTTTTAAAAATTCAATTCCTGCAGGTGGAATAAAGATAATATATTAATGGTAAATTTGCCAAGTGTAGCATACCAAATCTTTATCCAGAGGTATTGACTTGTTCTGAAATTGAAGATCGTGAATCCTAATTAGGAAAGTTAAAATTCTGCAAATGTAAAATCTGGTTGGAATTATTCTTATTGGATGGACATATGAATGGTAAATGATCTGGTATGAGAATTATTGTAATTGTAAAATCGCAATATTATAGGATATCTTGCCTATGAGGATTGTAGCTAGCAGTGATAGAGTTAATTCAGTGTGATTTGCCTGTCAGCCAAAGCTTTTATTGCTTTACGCTGTGCTGCTGTGTTCTGTGTTAATTTCAAAGTAAGTTCCTGTCGTAAATCTTAAACTGCATACAACTGTTACATATAACTTGCGTTTAGCTGTCTATATTGTGTTAAAACCACTTCCATATTGTACACTTTTGTTATATCTAAATATTCACTGAATATTGTCACACATGTTATTTATTATTATTATCACAATAAATTATATTTTTATAATTAATTTGTGATTAATGTGTGAAGTAAAATCTTCTAATGAAACTTACTCTAGGATCTAGGAGAATTAAAATAGTGGGTAATTCTCAGCTTTAAATCATTAATTGGGAAACAGTGCCAAGATATCAATTTTTAATATAATAAAAAATAAGTTAGATAATTTTTATGAAAATATTACTTTTAATATTTATCACCCCATAAATATCCTCACAATGTCTTCTCTAAACTATGCGAAGGTTATCTTCTCTGTGTCAGCTTGCCCTGAGAAAAAAGGTAGTACCGATTGCAGCCAAGAGAAAATTCTTGCTTTTAACCCCTGCAGATGTGGAAAGGCACCCCAGGTGAGAGTTTTTTTAGACAAGTTATATCCAGGTATACTAATTATACCTGTGGGACTTTTGATTAATTCTACACCTCAATTTCCTTGCCCTTTCTAACCAAAGGAGCCATCAAATAAATGCTTGTCCAGATATCTGTTGCTACAGGATAATATGTGTTTAAATCCACGTCTCAGTATGCAATACCTCCATAGGTTACTGTATATATTTCTTTATAGCTCTGTATGTCTAGGGGAATATTCACTAAGCATTGCATAGGTAAAACAATTTCCCATCAGGTCTAAAATTTGATTTCTTTATATGAGTATTTTGCAGATTTAGCAGGGCTTGATCTTTATTTGTGGTCTGAAAATGAGTGTCATTCATTATCTTAGCAATCATGGTAGTAGCACATCCAACAAAATAACTATTAAATGCCTCCATCTACTCTTCTTCCCCCCTCTAACTCTACCCCCAAAAGACACTCAATCATACATACAGACACACACACAAAGACAGACACACACACATAAAGACAGACACACACACACACACATAAAGACAGACACACACACACACACATAAAGACAGACACACACACACACACACACACACACATAGACAGACACACACACACACACACACAAAGACACACACACACAAAGACACACACACAAAGACACACAACAAACATACATAGACACATACATACATACATACAAGACACACATACATACATACATACAGACAGGCACACATACATACAGACAGACAGACACACACACACACACACCCACTGGTAATATCTTTAATTATTATTTTATTGGTGCAAACTTCCTCTCATTTTGCTATATTATTCTAAAATAATATACGGGCTTCATGAATGTTAAATGTTTTAATTTTGCAAGTAGTCACTATATTTACAAAGCAAATGGCAAAAAAAAAATTAAACACTTCTTCACTAGCAGCAGATTCTGCCCACGTCATCTCCAATTTGATGTATTTGTTGATGGTGATTTTAATATTGACCCATAGTTCTCAGCATCATTCTTTCAACGCCAGTCATTTGGTAACCATTCTTATTAGCTAAAATAAATACAAAGGTTTAAATTATTTGAATTTGATGTAAGAGAACTGGTGTATAATATATTTTTTATTATGTATTATATACGACTTGTGATGGTTAAAAAAATAACACATTGTGTTACATCATAGAGTTCATTTCATTTGGAATTTTCCTAGTAGGGTAATTATCTTTTTTATAATTATGATGGCAAAACGGATAGGGTGAAATATGAAACATCATGCAAACTTGAAATGCATTAGTGTAGGGCTATTCATTAAAGTTGAAATATTCCTAGTCAGCTATGTTTTCAGTTTGGCTATTTTCGTCTAAAATGTGAATTCCACTTTGAATTAATTTTAAATGTCCAACAATTCACACTTTAGTAAATTACCCTGTAATAGAAGTGACATCTTAAGGGAACCACCACTTTCCAGAATTTTTTGTATGTTTACTGATTCCCTATATTTACCTAATACAGGGATAGGCAACCTTTTAGCAGCACTGTGCCGATATAGGATTGTGATGTCCCGTAGCATGCCAGTCCTATTTTTTTTAAATTGAGGTGTGTATGCTGCCGTATTCTGCTTGTGTTATTTTTACTGTAATTGCTTTATATCATTGTATTTGTGTGTATATGAGCTATTACATTGTATATGTTCAGGAGTAGTTTGTGGTATCGTGTATGATACATATGAATGTGGGCTGTATATGGGGGCTGCTTGTGGAATTGTGTGTGTGGATGGATATGCCACATTGTGTGTTTGGTAGTGTGTGTATGTGTGGGCGCTGTTTGGGGTATTGCATGTGAGAAGCTGCAGGGTTGTGTGCATGTATGTGGATTGTTAGCGGGTTACGTTTGTGCGGATTGTATGTATGTTTGTTTGTGGGCTGTTCGTATTATTTGTATGAGGGAAGGGTTATTAGGCATTTCTGTGTATATCTAGCAGTGTGGGTGGCTTCCCTGGCTTCCAGTGGGGACCAGGCTGGCCAGGTACAGGTGAAGGGCAGGAGCTGCAATATCCGCTGTGGGCTGCTCTACCACAGTGTGGATTTCCATTCACAAGTGCTGGGAGGAAGTGATCTGAGATCACTTACTCTATATCCTGCAATGCATAAATTGAGGATTGACCTTCACCACCTTTTCATATTAGCAGATATCTGAAGTTTCACTGGGACTCCTGATAGGCCAGAGCCTGTTTGGCTGTAGCAGCCTTGAGTGCCGTGCAAAGACACAGAGTGCCGTGCATGGCACTAGTGCCGTAGGTTGCCTACCCCTGACCTAATATGTGTTTGTGATGTCTTGAAAATAAAATTTCATGTAGAAATCCACACCACTGTGTTTATCTATATACTGAACTGAGTTTGTTCATGGTCAATAATTGTTCTAAGCTCTGTGCTTAATCAATTTAAGGCTACAATAATCTCTTACCGTATGCATAACTTGAGAATCCCCACCTAATAGAGAGAAGGAAAATAATATTGTAAGTATGGGTTGTGAAATACATTGCCTCATACATCAAGTGCCATTAGACAAATCATCTGTGATTTATTATGGACATATAACCAATTTTATAGTCATATCAGAATATTCAATGACCAAAATATGTATTTTTATGCAAAAATGAATTGCTGCAAGGATATGCATTCACTAAAATTTGAACACATATTTGCTAAGCTGCAGAACTTTCCTCTGTAGTTAATGAAGATCCATCCCTTATTGCCCAACACTTACTTACTGCTAGGTATTGTACATTGAAAGGATTCTCATAGATAAGCTTTAAGGGCAGATCTCTAGGGCAAAAGTGCTCATACCGAAGGGTGACTGTATTGATATCCATATTAAAAAATAAATAAAATCATACTTTGGAGATGTATGAGTTTAAGTGCTGCTTATGTGTCCATTAAAATAGTGACCTACTATGAAAAACTGTGTACTAAAGTTCTTATCAGTGCCAGCCAAACACTGGATAAGGTTGATAGAAGTTATATTCCACATAAGCGGTTTAGCAAGTAGTTGCCTCACTGTCCCATTGTTTCAGATTTATATTTTGTCTCCAACCGGTCTTAGCCAGGATCTGTCACAGCACCTACCCGATCGACCCACAAGTTATGACCTCTCTATGCATACTGCGCACTTTGATCAGGAGGACTTGACGCCTGGAGTTGGTGTGGAAAGTATAGCTGCACCTTTCTGATAGACGCAGAAATCTGGGCTCTCTGAGCACTACAGTAAAGTTGATCTGTGCAGCAAATGGTGGCTTCACACCAAAGAAACGATAAATAAGCATTGCATAATTTCCTGCTACAGTAGCTCCACGTCATACCTGCACCTTTTGGGGTCGCAGGAGTAATGTAGACCAATCAGAGTGCACCTAGGTATGTAAACAAAATTTTTGCCCCATAGTCATTGCCTGGTCGTGGTTTCCATATTGGTTTCCTGGCATTGATCTTGGCACATTTAGTGATCTGTGTATTTTTGTATTTCTGACCTTAGCTAGTTTATTCGATTTTCATTACTTATGTTACTCTGACCCTGGCTTGTTACGGTTTATGATTATTCTCTCAATCAAGCTTTCATCCAGGCTATTTTAACCCCTTAAGGACCAAACTTCTGGAATAAAAGGGAATTATGACGTGTCAGACATGTCATGTGTCCTTAAGGGGTTAAGGACCGGTATTGAACTTTATCCTTTCTATAGACCCTGATCTAAGTTCTGCGTGTTCATAGCTTAATATGAAATCGTATTTGAGATAGAGAAATATCAGGGAACAACTGATATTGTAAAATCTGTTATTTTCGAGTTTATTATTATTTTAGGTATGATAAGTTGGTAATAGTGAGTTAAAATATGGAATGTATTAGACAGTAATATACATATTCAAGTGTATTTACCAGTCCCAGCATCCATTGGGATTAGAAAAGTTGGATTTTGCTTGTGGATACAGGATAATTAAATTATTCAAATCTGCAACCTGATTGTAACCAGCATTTCTGGCATAACGGTCACCAATCTTCTCTCTGTAAAAAAAAAAAAAAAGTAAAAAGGCTTAGTTATGTACACCATATATATATTTTTTTTATCATTTATTAAAGGGACACATCACTTTGAGACATCTATCCCATTCAAAATATTTAACTTTAAGTGAGAAAGTTGCCTCACTCTGAAAACTGAAAAAAAAAGGGTAAAAAATAATTTTGTTTGCATATTTACCTGCTTTTTCTTTCTTATGCTTTTCACACTCACTCCAGGAGGGACACTGATCTAACCAATCAGTGTCCTATTCCTAGGAATGCTGGAAAAGTGCATTAGGCATGTCTGTCACACATGTGCAGTTGAGAGATCCCTTTACCTTACAACATTCTGACAGGAGGAGAAGAGAGTGAGTCTGATCAATGTGATGATGCAGAACATGTTCTAGTATTAGGTTTCTCTCTCCCTGCTGTGTTAATCAGTGCAGGGGCTCAGTGTGAGGAGCCTGCTACATAATGATATCCTGTATCTGTCATTAGTGGACTGGTTTGGACTGAAATAGAAGGGGTCTAAAGAAACTCCCGAAGCTAACAGGTGTTCCCACCAATGCAATCTGACCAAGTTTAGATTAAGTCTGTAAATGTTTTTCTTGCTTTATTATGGTTTGTATATATATTTAAAAGTGTTTGCTTGCTGATTTAAAAAAAAAAAAAAAAAAAAAAGTCAAGTGATGCATGTTCCTTTGAAATAGAACATTTGTTACGTTGGTTAAATGTAAACTTTTTTCTCCCTGCATGTGGAACCAATCACCAGGGCACTATAGTGTTAAGAATACACATTTGTGTTTCTAATGCTATAGTCTTCCTTTAATAGCAAAAGTCTCAATTACAGATAAAACAAATGATACCATAGGTTTTGAGAGTCCTGCTTAGAATCTTACAATTTAAAGGGGAATGTGTTCTCTTTAACCCCTTAAGGACACACGACATGTGTGACATGTCATGATTCCCTTTTATTCCAGAAGTTTGGTCCTTAAGGGGTTAAGATACAATGCACTATAATTTCGATATCCGATTTACATCTACATCTACAACAGGTATCCCTTATCTCTGGTATTCTGCCATGTAATTACAAAGAAGCACACTACATTATTATTGTAATCTATAAAAACTATTTTTTAACATGGATATTTCTCAGTGATCTTTATTTGAGAATGTTCCCAACTTAGTTTCCTACTTATCCATGAAAAGGCCATGGTGACATGTGATAAGTACTTGAAACAATACAGATATACATTTAAAGAAGGATATTTAACTCCAACCAATGGCTCAAAAGCAGTGAATATATTCTGGGAAATGAGAGCAAATAATCTGAGACTTGATGCTAGGTGAAGTGTTCCATCAGAAGAGGAGACCTGTCCTGTATGAGACCATTGTGTTGAGACCAGTTAAAAAAAAAAATGGCATATGGAAAAGTCATAACTGGTAGAAGAATGAGAAGTTGTTCATCACAGAGAAATAGCGGGGTAATACACTTGTGAGAATAGTGGTTAGGGTAATGTATGATCCTCTTAATCCCAAAGTCTACAAATATCATTAGAAAGTTGTTAGTTGAAATAAAACACCTCAGTCCTTTTCTACATTATCTTTTCAGTTAAAAACAAACTTATTAGAAAAGTGTAAAATCACTAAAATAACTTCATCATGGCCATACCTCCAGTCTCACCTTTTGAAATAAACAATATCCCTAATAATATTATTAATTAACATTATTTTCAATGCAAATTACAATTATGAAGTATATGTTTAACATTCTAAATATAACCGCCTAGAAAACTGACACTTGATACTTTCCTGAGTATCCTGATCAGATCTGGACTGCTGGCTACTATGCACTATGTAAATTTCCCCATTCTGTTTTACAACTTTCAGAACAAAATATGCAGGTAACATTACACTTTAAAGGTGTGGTATTGCTTACTCTACAAAATATTGTACTTTTATACCTTAAAGGACCACTATAGTGCCCTGAGGGTGCCCCCACCCTCAGGGACCCCTCCCGCCGGGCTCTGGGGAGAGGAAAGGGGTTAAAACTTTCCTTTCTCCAGCGCCGGGCGGGGAGCTCTTCTCCTCCGATCCTCCTCCTCTCCTCCCATTCGGCTGAATGCGCACGCGCGGCAAGAGCTGCGCTCGCATTCAGCCGGTCTCATATGAAAGCATTATCAATGCTTTCTTATGGACGCTTGCGCGCTCTCACTGTGATTTTCACAGTGAGAATCACGCAAGCGCCTCTAGCGGCTGTCAGTGAGACAGCCACTAGAGGATTTGAGGGCTGGATTAACCCATTTATAAACATAGCAGTTTCTCTGAAACTGCTATGTTTATAAATAAATGGGTTAACCCTAGCTGGACCTGGCACCCAGACCACTTAATTAAGCTGAAGTGGTCTGGGAGCCTAGAGTGGTCCTTTAATGCAGAATTAAGAAAACCATATCTTATATTTTTGAATTTCCAAAGGCTTGGCATAAAATACATTTTAAATCTTTTGCATTATTTTGTGGGTACATTAATAATATATTCATAATGACTAAATTTAGTAACTACTAAATATCATATTTAGAATCATTGAATTTTTTTTATTAAAATGTATTCAATAAAACAGTAGAATAATATTTATTGGGAGAATGACAATTGAGTTATCCATCAATAATCAGTTTCCTATTCTAGTAGCTGGGTAAATCCCCTTAGCCACAGGATCCTAGCAGTGGGGGTAAAAATACCAGCTGGTTTTCCAGCTTTGGGGCAAAGACCTAATTTTTATGGGACAGTTTTAAAATGAATAAATGTCCATAACATTCAAAATATTTTAAAGATCTTACCTTCCCTGAAGGCAGCCATGGAAAGCAATGTGTAGTCTGCATCCTAAAAAAAAATATATAATTTTTATATTAAAACAGCTTAATGTCAGCATTTTACCTAGAACTTTTACAAACAAAAATATTCAAATGTCTATATGTATAGTAACATCATTTTTGTAGGATCACATGTACTAAAACATAGAACAGAGACAATAATTGAGTTTGTATTTGCTAATTAGTATTTTTTTTCTGCATTTATTTTGGGAAAATACCGTAATAACTAGCAGGGTTTCTTAATTAGTAAACTGCGAACTGTCAGAAATTCACGATGGAACTTTAAATTAAAAGTATAATCGCTGTGCTTGAAATGTAGTTGACTTGGAGAATTGTTTACAGCTTGGTAGTTAAGCAAACAATTTGAAATTCCATGGTGAATTCCCAGTTCACAGTTTAATATTCTGAGAGCTTCCAAAATTTTATTGAGTAGAAAAAGATCGGCATACAGTAATAATTAATCAAATATCTTCATGTGGGCAACTATGGCAAGGAGGGGTGGGGACACATGTCCTGAAAATGTTTTAATACAATTAAGTTTGTACTTACTTGTGCCACTCTGGCAGGAGGAAGGAATGTACACATACCCAGCTGTATCCATCCCATAAGTCCCTGCAGAAGCCAGTTTAAAATATTCCGACTGATCGTACAGGATCAACTGCGGACATGAAATAAGTATGTTAGTTTTGTAGAAGAACATTGTCAGTTAGCAATGCTCAGATCAGCTTTTGATGAACTCTTAAGTAAGTTCTAATAATATCTTCTCGAATGCCCCTCCCCAAGGCCCAACTCTTGGTGAGACCCTAAAACCTCTGCAATCTGCTGTGAAACTGCAGTAAATGACACAGCACTGGAATGGTTTTAGTTAAGATAATTGTATCTTTTTAGAACAGCTATTGCATTTTGCTAATGGGTTCATGAAAAATTCCACTTCCTGGTCATAAACAAACACAGGTCCTGTCAGTTTCTCCAAAGAAAAAAAAAAAAATATCCAGAGAAAACAAACACTGACAGAAAAATGGTCACAAAAAAGTTAATATTTATTGCTTATGAAACATAGAAAAAGGGGCTAGAACTGAAAACCTGAAAAAAGTGATTGAGCGTGTAACACAATTCATCTTGGGAATGTGAATGCATGCAATAAAAATCGTTCTCTAAGTTATAAGTAATATGCTGTGCGTTTAACACATTCTGTTACAATATACATTGTGGGTTTCTTTACAAAAGACATAAATAATAAATAAACAGACCCCCACCTACACCTTCCCCTTTTATCATCATGAGTTTCCATACCTGTCCAGTTAGTCCAGCAGAACTGCTTGGCTTCTAAAAATAATGAAATAACAATAATATAAGACATGTATTTTATTAATTTTCATTTCTCTATATAATATATTGATTCTGTAATGTTCTGCTTACTCTGAGTCCTCCATAGATCTGATTCAGAGCCTCATAAGCCCCATTGTAGCCACAATTGTTGATATATTCGCTATTGGTTGATCCACATGCACCTCCATAGCTATCAGTGGGCTGAAACATATAATAAAATAAAGGTTCAGCACATTGAAACAGTAATTAACCTAAGATGAAACACTCTCCATTTCAATGTGGCTAGAGTAAATCAGAAATTTTTGAACGATGGCCAGTCAAAGCCTACTACTAAATGGATTGAACTGGAGTTAGACGAAAGTTGCGAATGAAGTGACCAAAGATGTGAAGAATGGCTTGCTCTCGGATATACTTTATGAAAGCACCACAAAATGTATATATTGTTCCTCTTTGCTACGTGACTTAAACCACTTGCAGAGTAAAAGTTTTTATTACTTTAGCAAATTAGACATTTGGTAGACATGTAAAGCAACGTGTAATTAAAATGTTCTGGGCTCCGTCTTGTTAAGTGTGAAAGAGTATTTAAAAAAAAAAAAAGCTGTGACAACTATTTAACTTGAGGAAATTCTACAAGGGTTTTTTATGTAGATTTCTTATAAAGTTTCTGGATTAAGGGGAGGTCTGATTACCAATGTCCAGGGCTATTTTAAAATGTCTCTCTTCATTATGGTCATTTTACCTGTTAACCTGCACTCACCATTCCATGCTCAACTGGGATATCATACACAGCCCGAATGTTTCCAGAGTTCACATAGGATAAGTAATATTCCTCCAGTTTTTTCACCACCCCTAGGGAAGAATGGAAATTATAAAACGACCTTCCTATTTAGTCACTTATATATTGACGATACGCTGCTCAAATGTTGTGTTTGTCTATCACCAGTGTTTGATTATATTCATATTTATATTTTGATTTATATTATTAAAAAGAGCACTAAATAAATTCACAAGAAATAAATTCACAAGTTATTTGTGACGTGTTCACTTGTTTATTTATATTTGGGTTTGCTCTCCCCACCCTCCGTTCCTGTAAAAATGAAGGAAAAAGCATTACTTAAATGTAATCCAGTGCATTTGACACACATTCTTCTGGTGTTGTCATGCTTTACATGTGATAAAAATCAAGTACGAATCTAGGGTGCAACCTTAAAGTTTTATAAGGTGATGATTTCTCTTGAAATCAGTACTTTTAGAAGTATGGCATATGGGACACTGTTAATCCCTAAAACATTTCTGAAAATAATTCTTTATAAATATTTTTTACTTACCTGGAACTACAACTGTATCTCTACTGCCTGAAAAGATGAACACCTTAGAATTTGCAAGGTTTGATACAGGATCAATCAGGCCACTGTTGGCATAACTCTGGGTTTGTGATTTAAGAGAGTTAACATTGATGCTTGAAGGTAATTTCATGCATGCATTTGTTGCTGTCAACATGCTTCCAGATGCACAATAATAGGGTCCTGCAACAAAGTAGAACAAATTAAACAGTGTACATCATTTGGACATCGTAATCTTGCACTATTATTAGTAAGTATGATTCAAACATGCTTAAAAGAACACTATAGGGTCAGGAACACAAAGGTGTATTCCAACCCCTATAGTGTTAAAAACACTATTTAGGTGGCCGTCCTCCCTTAATACGATAAAAATGTACCATTATTCTAAGCTGTGCCAGTCTGCCGGCGCTGGTCCCACACCCGATCCGCTCCTTGGCTGAGATAATCAGAACTAATGATTTCAGCCAATACAATGCTTTCCCATGGCATTTAAGAAAGCATTGAATTGGCTGAGATAATCAATTTTGATGATCTCAGCCAAGGAGGAGGGGGACAGAGCCAAATGCTGTGCTGGCCAACCAGCATCTCCTCATAGAAATGCACTGAATCAATGCATCTCTATCAGGAAAGTTAAGCATGGAGATGAGGAATGTCAGTGCTGCACTTTCTGCAGAATTGACCCAGTAAGCATCTCTAGTGGCAGTCTGAGTGGAGGTTTCCCTTAGGAGATATGTTTAATTTTGCACATTAAAATGCCTGCAGGGACTGACTGTACTCACCAGAACAACAACATTAAGCTGTAGTTGTTCTTGCTACTATAGTGCCCCTTTAAATGAACACTCTAGGCATCATCATAACTTCTTAATGAAGTTTTTATGGTGCCTCATAGTTGCGACGGATATTCCAGTTTTCTTTCCACGATGACCTGAGGCTTCAATGAGTACGCCAGGAGGACGCACTTATGGGTACTGTCTTCACAAACTGTTCATATATGGTTTGGCTTATTAAGGTAAGGTGCCTCACGATCTCTTGGAAGTGGAGCCATAACAGCGTAATTCAGATGAATTTTAAGTCTCGTACTATTTCTCAGAAATCACCGTATGTAACTTGAGTTTACATATAGCGAAGGCATTAAAAAAAAGGGTGTCACAGAAAGCTATTTAATATTCTGATATTTCTGTTTAGATGTAAAGTCAAAAGTCTTTTCATATGCACTATAATAACTTTGCAAAGCTGTACTTTAGAAAAAGAACAAATTGCAGTACAAATACATAAAATTCCCAGAAGCATTTACTATTTAAAATGCTTCAAAATACTCTGGGCTAATATACTATAATCCACTTAGAATAAACAACAGTTATGCATGCATTAAATTATTAATACCTCCAGCAAACAAGGCGGCTCCAATAACTTTCTTGGATTGTGCAACATGGAATTGGTTTGCCATGTATGCTCCAGAGGAAATACCAGACACTGATATTGTGCTGTCAATATTGTATGAGCCTGTAGGGATGACATTATTAACATGTTTTTTTTTTTCCATTTTTTTCTTGAACTAAATTAAGACATACATCAAATGCATTGGTTTATTTCTTGCTTATATTGTTATCATTGGTACAATCACTTTATTCTAAAATTAGATGACTGAAGTTGTGATTATTGTGTTATTGTATTTTATCACCATCCCATTTCGGCCGGTCAAATTTGCCGAATGTAAAATTTTTATTTTTTATTTTTGTAGTTCTTAGTTGAATAGACATGCTTGCATTGACAATTCAGATGATTATATATCACAATGAAATAGAGTTATGATAACATGAAATGTCAAGAATACTGCACTTGGGACAGGGAGGGGGGGAGAACACTGTGGGACAGGGTCGGGGGGAAAGAACACTATGGGACAGAGGAGGGGGAGAAAGAACACTATGGTATAGGGGAGGAGGAAAGAACACTATGGGACAGGGGAGGGGGAAAGAACACTATGGGACAGGGGAGGGGGGAGAACACTATGGGACTGGGGAGGAGGGGGGAGAACACTATGGGACTGGGGAGGAGGGGGGGAAAGAACATTAAAAAAAAGGGAGGCAAGAGGAACACTAGAGGGGGAGGGAGGAACATTAAGGGGGTGGGGACTAAGATACAGGGAAGGGAAAAGGAACACTGGGCTAGGCGGGACCATTAAAAGAGAAGGGAGAAGGGAACATTTTCACATTAGATTAATTAAATTCATTAAAATGGCTAATATTAATACAATTATAGAATAAAACTATTTTGAAATCATTTTGGGAAAAATAAAACATTTTCAGTTAAGGGCTTCCTCAATTTCAGCCCAGAATTTTCATTTTGGTGCATCCCTACACTATAGTGTTAAACTTACTGATTAGGTCCTCAGTCTAGAGCAGCTATACTGTGTGCAGGGCAAACTTCCCTCCAAGTGATGCTAAGAATTGTGGGATCGGTAACATGTTGCCTGACTGCTGCATCCATCATTTCCATTTCTGGAAATTATGCCCCACCATCTTTCATCACCAGCCGCCCCTGGGCTGGATATATGCCAAACTGAAGCTCAACTTGGTAACCACAGGATCTGTTAGTGTCAAGTTCAACGCTTGACACGGACCTTTTTGTTTTTTACAAGTTTCAAACACTGTGGAAAGTTAGTTATCTATTGCATTACTAAGAGTATCTTGCTCACGCATTAACGAACTGCCTACTTCTAAAAGGTTTGAGTTAAACAGGAAAAGTAAGTCATTTTTTTTCCTTTGGAGAGGGTAAAAATACTCATTGACATATTATTTTTCTTACCTAGTCGGGACTGTGCATTGCAGATGCCGAAAAGAGCAAGGAGAAGAAGAAACCCCTTCATTCTTTACAAAGATGTTTTGTTCTATGAGGAGTATGTCCTAATGAACCCTGGCAAGATCACATATATATAGGTGTGTAAATTGTTGTGGCACGCTTATAACCTTGTTAGGTTGATAAGCAGGTGGCTAAAAAACCATGTGAAAATCAAATGTTAAACAGCTTTAACAGCACCTGTTATTTCCAGTGATATTTAACGTTAAATAAATATAGAATGATTTAAATAAACAACACACATACACTTTTGTAACCCTATGAGTCCCGTATTTTTTTTTTTAATACCGTAAACCATGGAGAAAAAAATATTAGATATTATTACAGTATACAACCACTTGCATAAATCTAAATAGTTTTATATATTTCTACACTTTATCATTCATAATGAATGATATGCAGAGAGATGCTTCTTTAGTGATGCTAATATTTAAGTAGAACTTTAAGCTTTCACTTTCAGGTTACAAACTCAACATATACATATATATATATATATTTGTGTAAGGGGCAAAGTACTTGTATAAGAAGTGAGACTTCAGTAAGAAATGGGAATAGTATAAAAGAGCAAGTCGGTTGTGGTGTGCCGATACCGACGATACGGTAGGCCTGTAAATAAAGAGGGCCCACCAAGTAGTATGGGAGTAAAGGAAAAATGGAAAGAAAAGAAAGAGAAAAGTGTTGAAATGAGGAGTGGGTGGGAGGGGCATTCAGACGCTGACCTTGATCGGTAAGGAGTCAGGTAAGGGGTGTAGCTTATATAGGGGGTTGAGTTAACTTAAGCCCCTCCCACAAATACAGGCCAAATGGCCTTACTACTTGTGTAAGGGGCAAAGTACTTGTATAAGAAGTGAGACTTCAGTAAGAAATGGGAATAGTATAAAAGAGCAAGTCGGTTGTGGTGTGCCGATACCGACGATACGGTAGGCCTGTAAATAAAGAGGGCAAAAATGAATAACAAAAGATTTATTACAGTCAACAATATATACAATTTATCCAGATATGGCTTTAAAAGCATTTCTTAATTCTTGTGTTGGCTTGGGGATATATGTAGTATAGGCAGATGATTTCCAACGTCCCAATGCCTTGATGACGTGTACTGGTACGTTTGCGCTGGATGCGGTGGAGGCTGCTCCTATGCGAAATGAGTGACCAGAGTAGTGGGAAGGTTTGAGACCCAGCATTGTTAGCAGGGATCGTATATATCTCATGAATGCCGTGGTGGTGAGTACTGTGTGTTGTAGTTGGAATAATGGTTGTGAGGGTAGTGCTGTGGTGTTGAGAAGATAGGAGTCTAAGGCTGCTACTGGACACCATTTGTTTAGGGTAGGGTAATATGTGATTTCTACTGGGGGCGCATGTTGGCTTGTCTTTGATTGGGGTAAAGAGAGTATGTAGTGGTCGCCATGTTTTATAAGGTGTTTGTGTAGCAGGCACCTATCTTTTTGGTCAGTTGTGACAGTGGTGAACTCCCTTGGCCTGAGGAATCCGTAGAAGGCTGTATACATGGCTGTTTTAATGACTGTGTTTGCGGTAGTGTGGAAAGGTCTGGAATCTAATAGGTCGGATAATGACTGGAAAAGTTCTATGTCAATGGGTAAGCGTTGTGGTGGTCGTGGAGGTACGGATTTCTGTATACCTCTGAGTATAATTTTTACCTGGTATGATGACATGAAGCTCTGTGTGTTAGGTTTTATGGTTAGTATGTGGTGTTGTATGCCGGTAAGATATAGTTTAATTGTGTTATATGATAAGTGTAATTTGAGGTGGCAAAAGGAAGCGAAAGCTATGACAGATGACATGACAAAAGGTTGTGATATGTTGTGATCTGCCAGAAATCTATTATACAGTGTGAAGGCTCTGTTGTATGTCGCTTGAGTGTTGTGTGATAGTGCTAATGTGGCTAGATCCCTGCTATGCTCCATTATAATGTCTAGTCCATGGTTAGTTGTGAGAACGGGGGTGCTACTGTGGCTGCTTGAGCTGCTGACGGGTGTGCTTGACGAAAGTCCTGAAATTTAAAACGAGACAGGCTGTCAGCTGCTACATTACTAATACCTGGTACATGAAAGCAAACCAAGTAGAAGTTGTGACATGCTGCCAACCACGTGAGCCTTCTAAGAAACCTCATAATTGTAAGGGATGATGAACGGCCTTTGTTTATTATGTGACATGTGGCTTGGTTATCTGAGTGACAGCGAACAGACAAGCCTGACCATTGATGTCCCCATGCCACCGCAGCTGCCACGATAGGGTAGATCTCAAAGAGGGCTGAGGTTGTGAAAAACCCTTTAACGTCACGGACTTCTTCTGGCCATGCGCCCCAAAGCCATTTGGTACCGAAGATGGCTGAAAAACCTTTGTTAGATGCTGCGTCTGACCATACGGTTGGTGACGTCTCTGATAAGGCGGGGAGGAACAGACTTTTACCGTTCCAGCTGGTCAAGAACCTCCTCCACATCTGTAGGTCTGCTGTGGCTTGTGGGTCCATGGACAGTCTGTGGTTCTCGTGTTGAAAGTGGGGAAAAAGACAAAGTAGTCTGGATATGAAGGCCCTTCCTTGAGGGAGGATGCGCATGGCGAAGTTTAATGAACCTATAAGGGACTGGAGTTCCTTACGGTTGCATGTACCCAGAAAAATGTAGTGGTTTATGCTATTGATGATGTTGTCGACTTTGTCGGGTGGTAAGCTTGCTTGCATGGATGCCGAATCCAGTTGTATCCCCAGAAATGTTATGATGGTGTCAGGACCTTCGGTTTTCTTGAGGGATACCGGGACACCCAAGTGGTGAAATAGATTAAGGGCTTCTTTGAGGCTGCTGGGCGGAAGTTCGTTCCCTTCTATCATTAGGAAGTCGTCGAGGTAATGGATGACCATGGGGCATCTTGAGATGTTCAGAAGTAACCAGCAAAGGGTTTCAGCGAAAGTGTCAAAAATCTTTGGGCTGCTTTTTGACCCAAAGGTTAAGCGGGAGAAGAAATAGTACTTGTCTGCCCATTTAATACCATGTAGGTGCCAGAGTGTGGGGTGGATTGGTAGTAGTTTGAAGGCATTCGTAATGTCTGTTTTACTTAACCAAGCTCCAACCCCATTCTGTGTGATGGCTGTAATGGCGTGATCGATGGTGGCGTATTGAAGGGAAAATTCCTCGGAGGGAATGAGGGAGTTGAGACTTGGGGTAGGGGAGGTATGAGGGGCTGAAAGATCAATAATGAGTCTTTGCTTGAGGGAAGTTTTACCCGTGACGATCCCGATGGGGTTTGTACGCCATGATGTAAATGGTGGGGTTAAGAATGGACCGAACACGAACCCTTCTGCCAATTCTTGGGCTATTAGGGTATCTACTGCTGTTGGGTTCTGGTTTGCCGACTGTAAATTTGGGCATTCTAGTTGGCCAGTGGGCATGTGTAGGATGCCTGTGTGGAACCCTTCGTTGAATCCTGTAACAAGAAAATCTACCAGGTGTCTGGATGGGTGGTTGGCTAGTAGTGCTGCTAGAACATCAATGTTAACAGACGTTAGGTAGGGTTTAGGATACATTTTATTAGGGCACATGGATTTGGCATGTGCCCTGAAACATTGAGAACAAATGTGCAACAATCTACATGCACTGAAACTACATGTGCCACCATTAAAGTTATTGCAAATTTGTGATTTTCCGAAGAAAATTATAGGACGGCCCAGCTTGTCTCTGGCGTTCCTTCCTGTCTTTCCGGCGTAGCCAGTGTTGGGAGCTTGGCTGTGGTCGTCTGCAGTGCTGGAACAAAAATTTGTGGTGTGTGTCGTAGAAGAACATGATACACAAGCCGGTGTCTTGAGCCCTGCAAAGTGTCTGCAGAAGATTTCTGTGTCTAGCCTGCTCCAATTGATACGGGTACCATACTGGGAAAACGCGCCAGCCACTTTGGTGGAAAATGACCTGTGATAATCGTAAAAGGCTGACCCGCCGTATTTGTTACCAAGGTCCACCAGCTTGTGCATGTAACGGTCGAATTCTTCTCTTCTAGTAGGGTACACTTCACACATAACATCTCTGAAAATACCAAATGCTAATACAAATTCCGGGATGGTCAGTTTACGGTTCAACCTGGAGTCTTTAGATCTGACCACCACCGATACCTCATCATACATGTAGGTTTTGTTTTCTACCACATCCTGGGAGGCAATTAGTAAGGATGCTAAGTTGACATCTTTGCCCTCCAGGATGTCTTTCTTGATGTGGGCTGGGATAGTGTGTGCGGGATCAACGTCATGGGTATCTGAAGTGTTACCGTTTCCCGTGGTCACTGGTACGACTGGTGTCGTTTGAGCGGTGTCGGGAAGGCCTGCCGTGGTAAGGGCTGTGGTCACCGCCTCGAGGTTAGCCAGTCTGTCGTTGACCTTGCCCATGGAGCTCATGAGTGAGGTCAGCATAGCCTGGATGTCTCCCGATCTGGTGGTGCTGGGGCCTTCCCCTGCTTCCGTGTTATTCGTTGTTGTGTTAAGGAGTCGAAATAATTCCGCTTTCCTTGCCGTAGCAGGGTAGGGAATTTGCCGTCTCCTTAACTCGGTGGTGATGCGTGGTATAGTCCAGGATCTGATTGACGCTGGACTGGTCATATCTCCCCTGTGAGAAGGTGTCTCGCCCATAGCTGGGGAACTAGGGAGCGACAGCCCTTCACCACTGGCATGAGACATGATTAACTAAAAATAAAAGTGAAATTATTATTATTTGAACCAGGTGTTTTAGTACTGGCTTGCTAGCTATGCCGTGAGGCGAAACGATTATTCCTCAGTTGGTGGCTGGTGAGGCCCTGCTAGTGCCAAGTGGCTTGAGAGGCTCTATCTATGCGTTGGCGCGATGGAGTTTTTTAAGTGGCCACTGATCGTGGTGGCCAATTGATGGCCTCTCAGTGACATAATTCCAGAAAAAGGGGAAGGGAGTGACTGGTGAGGCCCTCTCTATAAAACATGCGAGGCGGCTAGCTCACGTGTGGCTCGAGGGATGTATGCCTCCGAGTATGAGGCGGGGTGTTGGCCTCGCGGGACCGCTAAACCGAAGCATAATGCCAAGAGGGAGATATAACGTTATTGGCCCCTATGACCCTATCTGCCAGTACTTTATCTATTTACGGGGGTAGTATTTGGATAATCTGTGAGCAGGTGTACGTACCTGGTGGTCTAGTTAAAGATTTCTAGACAATCCGTTTAGGTGGCAGTAGATACCTGCAACTAAATAGATGGAGACCGTATGAAAATAAATACAACGCATAAACCATTTATTTTTTTAATGTAAACCCAATCATCAATATTTATTCCAATGGTATGACGAACAATCGTGCCCTAAGGCGTGCCCGTATGTGGAATGTTTGAGAGATTGTTTCTTGACGTATGTAAAATACTTTAGTGTCAGGATGTGTATATGAATGTCTGTGAGTAATAATCATCATGTGAATAAGATGCTGTACTGTAAAATAACCTGTAGGTGGCGCTGTGGTTATGTGCAGCATGTATTGATTTTACAGAATGATTTGTGAAGTGGTAAAAGTGTGGCAGTGATTTAATCAGCGGTGCAATTGTAACGTGAAAAATGAATTGAAAGAGAAGTTAAATGATAACCAATATGAAGCTGTGTTATGTATAGCCCACGAAATTAGAGTTTTAAAATGTGGTTGGATCAAGGGAATCACGTGATTTGCGCTATGATTGTACTGTCAGCGTAATATTATAATTTTAATTTGAAAATAACCAGGGGGGGGGATGTGATTGGGCGTCTGTATGGAGGGATTATGGGAAATGTAGTTCCGGCGTGGAATTGTTGAGCCGCCTGCCATGTTCACTCCAACAGGTATGGGAGAAAATTTTTTACCGTTATGTGACTTTTAGTATGAGTTTTAGTGTAAGAATCAACGTGTTATGGTAATGGTGCCTGTAATTGCGTGTTCCGGCGTGCGACTTTAATGTAAATGCAAGGGGGCCTGTGATTGGCGGTTTGTGGGAGCATTTATGGGGAATGTAGTTCCGGCGTGTGAGTGACTTATATCGGTGTGACCGAGTGCTGGCCTGGTATGCTATCCAACCAGGTATGGGGGAAAAATCTATGTGCCTTAAGTTTTGGTATAACATAGCTGTATTAAAATAGGTCAGTGACAAGCTACTTCTATCGGTGAGGCTACTAATGGCGGCCCCCGTCTGTTGTAAAACAGACTGCCATGTGTGGTAATAGTAACAGTTGGACATGTGTATGTATATATATGTAACCTGGCGTTTTGATACTGCCCGGTCGGGCAACGGATTTTGCCAGGACGAGGTTAGTATATGTGACTGCCCGTGGTGCCGTGGTGACAAATGTAGTTTTAACCGATATGTGGCAACAGTACTTAATACCCCAGTGTAGCTGTGAGCCCGAAATGGAACAGATACGTGTGAGGGCAGGTATGCTGCAGTAGTTTATGTCTGAAGGACGCATTTCTTAACAGTTGTATGCCCGGACCGGGGATGGGGTTGTAAAACATTTCCCGCCGTAAAGTGTGGACCTGGCCCGTTACCGACGCCGTGGGACTGTAGCCTGGCGGAACGGGTAGGTCAACTTACGGTATGCGAGTGCCTGGGATGTAATCTGCGGCGATGAACAGGAGATTTAGAAGCTGGTCGGACGGAAACCTGTTGCTGGGTTCCAGGACACAGTTTCAGCGTGGAAGACCTCGTGGGAACACAGAAGAATCCAAAATGGCGACTGGATGAACCGGAAGTGCATTCAGACGCTGACCTTGATCGGTAAGGAGTCAGGTAAGGGGTGTAGCTTATATAGGGGGTTGAGTTAACTTAAGCCCCTCCCACAAATACAGGCCAAATGGCCTTACTACATATATATATATATATATATATATATATATATATATATAAAATAAACAATACACAAGATCCAGCGCACTCTCCTATCTACTAAACAGCAACTTCAATGTTGACAGATTTTATTAGTTTTTAAAAGTTTTTTTAAAAACACCTAATCTAAGCAAAAAAAATAATGGGGATTTAGTTACATTATATGATTATACATTGCATAAGCCTGCCACAACGTCAATGTACCCCATCTTTGGCAGATCCTACTCTCACAGTATAATGTCTGCTCTTATGAGATTAACCCACTTACTTGGGAAAAAATTCCATCTGAGGCTCTCTGCAGTACAAGGCTTAATAAGGACCTGAGATGATGCACCTGTAACAGGGAGGGGTGAAAAACCAAGGAGAGTGGAATTTTTTCCCAAGTAAGTTGGTTAATCTTATAAGAGCAGACATTAGACTGTGAGAGTAGGACCTGCCAAAGATGGGGTACATTGACGTTGTGGCAGGCTTATGCAATGTATGATCATATAATGTGACTAAATCCCCATTATTTTTTTTTTGCCTAGATTAGGTGTTTTTAAAAAAACTTTTAAAAACTAATAAAATCTGTCAACATTGAAGTTGCTGTTTAGTAGATAGGAGAGTGCGCTGGATCTTGTGTATTGTTTATTGTATAATATGGCCCCCAGCAGCACCCCATTTAAGCATGTTCAGGTGAGTGCAACCATCCCCCATGTTTCATATATGTATATATATATATATTTGAGAGTCTAGCCAACTCCTTGGTTTTGCACCCCTCCCTGTTACAGGTGCCTCATCTCAGGTCCCTATTTAGCCTTGTACTGCAGAGAGCCTCAGATGGAATTTTTCCCCAAGTAAGTGGGTTAATCTCATAAGAGCAGACATTAGACTGTGAGAGTAGGATCTGCCAAAGATGGAGTACATTGACGTTGTGGCAGGCTTATGCAATGTATGATCATATAATGTAACTAAATCCCCATTATTATTTTTTTTGCCTAGATTAGGTGTTTTTAAAAAAAACTTTTAAAAACTAATAAAATCTGTCAACATTGAAGTTGCTGTTTAGTAGATAGGAGAGTGCGCTGGATCTTGGGTATTGTTTATTGTATAATATGGCCACCAGCAGCACCCCATTTAAGCATGTTCAGGTGAGTGCAACCATCCCCTATGTTATATATATATATATATATATATATATCACAAATCTGGGAATTCATCTCTAAATAAAAGACAACATATATCATAGCATAATACCTTTTAGTGAATAAACCACCTATGCAACCAATTGCACTGTCAAGATGTAGAACTTAGCAGGCGTATTTTAGAGCCTTCCCTGTTAACATTAGGGGACTGAGGACTCCCTCCTCCAGTGTTCAAAGATGTTGTTCCAGGAAAGTTTCAATGCACTTTTTTCTTTAAAAACAAATTTATTACAGCATCAAAAGTAAAATATAACAAACTGTGGGTCCTGCGCGTTTCATCCACTGTGCAGACTTTTTCAGGTACTATAAAGCAAGTTTAATTATAAAACAATAAAGACAAAGCAGCGTTGAAACTTTCACATAACATGGCAGTTTAAATATCCTTCCCCCTGTGTCCATTGGTTCTCCCGGAGGTGACTCTTAATCCGTTTTTGATTGTTACTTCTGGCTCCTTTTGCAGACTTATGCTGGACAATTATGACGGGCCTAATTACAAAATCTTATTGACTAAAAACACTAAAACAGTCCTACCTGCTAAGCGTCATGTATCTGATGGAGATGGTGCTGGAGGGAAACCCATAGGATGCAGTTATGAGAAAACACATACTCTATGCTAATCTCACGCTTTCATCTTTCAAGTAAACCCATACCCCCTAACAGCAGTATCTTGTAAAGCAGGAAGTCTATGGATGGGGTAAAAGGGTGGGCCTCTGACACAAATCACATAACCAGAGCTGCTGAAAGGGGCGAACATACACAAAAAGGGGGCATGTCTGTGTCCCCATGTCTCCCAGTCCCTTAGTGTCTGTCTCCATGCTACTAGGACACTAGGGGACATTGAGAGACATTGGTGCACTGGGAGACATGGGGACACTGAGATACTAGGGAACACTGGGAGACCTGGGGACACAGACTCTTGGGGACACTGGGAGACATGGGGATACTGGGTGACTTTGAGACACGAGGGGACACTGGGAGACATGGGGCACTGATACACTGTGATACATAGGGGACACTGGAGACTTGATAAAGACCAGGGTACAGTTCAAAATGTTGCGGTGTCCAATAAACCTGCTTAAATGATCTATCACAGTGAGTGCCTGAGATTTTTTTCTTTTATACTATGGGACACTGAGACACTTGGGGGCACTGTGAGACTAGGGGATTCTGAGAGACTAGAGGAACATGAGACACTTGGGACACTGAGACACTATGTACACAGAGACACTACAGACACTGAGACACTACAGACACTGGGAGATGTCTAGTGATGTCACGAACATAAAATTTTCGGTTCGCGAACGGCGAATGCGAACTTCCTCAAACGTTCGCGAACAGGGCGAACCGTCATTGACTTCAATGGGCAGGCGAAATTTAAAACCCACAGGGACTCTTTCTGGCAACAATAGTGATGGAAAAGTTGTTTCAAGGGGACTAACACCTGGACTGTGGCATGCCGGAGGGGGATCCATGGCAAAACTCCCATGGAAAATTACACAGTTGATGCAGAGTCTGGTTTTAATCCATAAAGGGCATAAATCACCTAACATTCCTAAATCACAATGGATATGGATTGACACCTGACATATGACATATTGACACCTTGACATATGGATTGACACCTGTCCTCAGAGACCCTGATACACACTGACACAGAGCAGAATAGGGACTGTTCCCCCTACATAGGGTCACTTGGCAGATATGGATTGACACCTGTCCTCAGGGACCCTAATACACACTGACACAGAGCAGAATAGGGACTGTTCCTCCTACATAGGGTCACTTGGCAGATATGTATTGACACCTGTCCTCAGGGACCCCGATACACACTGACACAGAGCAGAATAGGGACTGTTCCCCCTACATATGGTCACTTGGCAGATATGGATTGACACCTGTCCTCAGAGACCCTGATACACACTGACACAGAGCAGAATAGGGACTGTTCCCCCTACATAGGGTCACTTGGTAGATATGGATTGACACCTGTCCTTAGGGACCCTGATACACAAAGCAGAGCAGAATAGGGACTGTTCCCCCTACATAGGGTCACTTGGCAGGTATGGATTGACACCTGTCCTCAGGGACCCTGATACACACTGACACAGAGCAGAATAGGGACTGTTCCCCCTACATAGGGTCACTTGGCAGATATGGATTGGCACCTGTCCTCAGGGACCCTGATACACACTGACACAGAGCAGAATAGGGATTGTTCCTCCTACATAAGGGTCACTTGGCAGATATGGATTGACACCTGTCCTCAGGGACCCTGATACACCCAGACACAGAGCAGAATAGGGACTGTTCCTCCTACATAGGGTCACCATTTTTAGCCCAAGGCAGCTCATCTCATCAGGCCTTTTTTAGTCAAATGTATCGCCCACTGTCAGTCCCTTCGGGATCCATCCCTCACTCATCTTAATAAAGGTGAGGTAATCTAGACTTTTTTGACCTAGGCGACTTCTCTTCTCAGTGACAATACCTCCTGCTGTACTGAAGGTCCTTTCTGACAGGACACTTGAAGCGGGGCAGGCCAGAAGTTCTATCGCAAATTGGGATAGCTCAGGCCACAGGTCAAGCCTGCACACCCAGTAGTCAAAGGGTTTATCGCTCCTCAGAGTGTCGATATCTGCAGTTAAGGCGAGGTAGTCTGCTACCTGTCGGTTGAGTCGTTCTCTGAGGGTGGATCCCGAAGGGCTGTGGCAATGCGTAGGACTTAAAAAGCTCCGCATGTCCTCCATCAACAACACGTCTTTAAAGCGTCCTGTCCTTGCCGGCGTGGTCGTGGGAGGAGGAGGATTACTTTCACCTCTTCCCCTGTTAGATTCCCGTTGTGCTGTGACATCACCCTTATATGCTGTGTGAAGCATACTTTTTAATTTATTTTGCAAATGCTGCATCCTTTCCGATTTGTTGTAATTTTGTAAAATTGCAGCCACTTTCTGCTTATACCGGGGGTCTAGTAGCGTGGACACCCATTACAGGTCGTTCTCCTTCAGCCTTTTTATACGAGGGTCCCTCAACAGGCACGACAGCATGAAAGACCCCATTTGCACAACGTTGGATGCCAAGCTACTCATTTCCCGTTCCTCCTCCTCAGTGATCTCAATGAAGGTATGTTTCCCCCCCCAGCCACGTACAATACCACGGGTACCAGATAGGTGACAACCAGCACCCTGGGATGCCTGTTGTGGTTGGTCTTCCTCCTCCTCCTCAAAGCCACATTCCTCCTCTGACTCCTCTTCCTCACAATCCTCTTCCAGCGTTGCCGTAGGTCCAGCAAGCGATGCTGATAAGGCTGTTTCTGGTGGTGATGGTGAAGACAACTCTTCCTCTTCCTCTTCATGCTCATCTATGGCCTGATCCAGCATTCTTCGCAGGGCACGCTCCAGGAAGAAAACAAATGGTATGATGTCGCTGATGGTGCCTTCGGTGCGACTAACTAGGTTTGTCACCTCCTCAAAAGGACGCATGAGCCTACAGGCATTGCACATGAGCGTCCAGTGACGTGGCAAAAAAATTCCCAGTTCCCTAGAGGCTGTCCTAGCACCCTGGTCATACAAATATTCATTAACGGCTTTTTCTTGTTGGAGCAGGCGGTCGAACATTAGGAGTGTTGAATTCCAACGCGTCGGGCTGTCGCAAATCAAGCGCCTCACTGGCATGTTGTTTCGCCGCTGGATATCTGCAAAGTGCGCCATGGCCGTGTAGGAACGCCTGAAATGGCCTGTTTCAGGACGTCCTGTAAGCCTGTGTACTTATGCACAAAGCGTTGTATGATCAGATTACACACATGTGCCATGCACGGCACATGTGTCAACTTGCCCAACTTCAATGCCGCCAACAAATTGGTTCCGTTGTCACAAACCACTTTGCTGATATCGAGTTGCTGCGGAGTCAGCCACTTTTCCACCTGTGCATTCAGGGCGGACAGGAGTGCTTGTCCGGTGTGACTCTCTGCTTTCAAGCAAGTCAACCCCAAGACGGCGTGACACTGACGTATCCGGGATGTGGAATAGTACCTGGGGAGCTGGGGGGGGGGGGGGGTGCCATTGATGTAGAGCAAGATGCAGCAGCAGAAGAGGACTCAGCCGAGTAGGTTATGGAAGAGGATGGAGTAGGAGGAGTAGAGGAGGTGGCAGTGTCACCAACTCCTCTGCAGAGCCTCGCATTCCATGCTTGGCAGCGGTCAGCAGGTTTACCCAATGCGCAGTGTAGGTGATATACCTCCCCTGACCATGCTTTGCAGACCAGGTATCAGTGGTCAGATGGACCCTTGCCCCAACACTGTGTGCCAGACATGCCATTACTTCCTTTTGCACAATCGAGTACAGGTTGGGGATTGCCTTTTGTGCAAAGAAATTTCGTCCGGGTACCTTCCACTGCGGTATCCCAATAGCCACAAATTTTTTGAACACCTTAGACTCCACCAGCTTGTATGGTACAAGCTGGCGGGCTAATAGTTCAGACAAGCCTGCTGTCAGACGCTTGGCAAGGGGGTGACTTTCTGACATTGGCTTCTTACGCTCAAACATGTCCTTGACAAACACCTGACTGTGGGCAGATGAGCGGGAACTGCTCAAGGCGAGAGACGGAGTGGCGGATGGTTGAGAGGGGGCAAGGAGGACAGCAGTGGTTGATGTGGCTGAAGATGCTGGACCAGGAGGAGGATGGCGGCTTTGAGTTTGTGTGCTGCTTGTACTCATGTGTTGATCCCATAGGCGTTTGTGATGTGCCTACCCAAAGCAGTTGTACCTAGATGGGTGTTGGACTTCCCACGACTCAGTTTCTTTTGGCACAGGTTGCAAATAGCATCGCTGTTGTCAGAGGCAGACACACAAAAAAATGCCACACTGCTGAGCTCTGCAATGACTGCATTCTGGTGGTGGACACAGCATGCGTTGATTGGCGTGCTGTCGGGCTGACCCCGGGTGCCGATGCATGCTGTCTGACTGTGCCACTAGCTCCTTGCGATGACCTCCCCCTGCTTCCAACTCGTCTCCTCCTCCTCCTCCTCTCTCGTCTCCCCATCTGAACTTTCGCCCTGTTCTTCTTCTTGCCGAGCGGGCACCCACGTGACATCCATGGACGCATCGTCATCATCAACCGCTTCACTTGTATCTGACAACTCAGCAAAGGAAGCAGCAGCGGGTACAACATCATCATCATCACACCGTACATCCATGTGTGTAATGCTGCCTGCCTGAGACATAGACAAGATATGAGTGGCACTGTGCAGTGGCAGAGGTTGGCAGAGTACACGCTGTAGGCCTGACACACCCGCTTGAAGACAACTAACTGCTATTCAATCTATAACAGTGAAAAAGGTTTTTTTGTTTTTAAAGGCACGCTATAGTCACACCAGATATGAGTGGCAAAGTGCACTTGCTGAGGTTGGCAGAGTACACGCTGAAGGCCTGACACCCGCTTGAAGACAACTAACTGCTATTCAATCTATAACAGTGAAAAAAGTTTTTGTTTTTAAATGTCAAGCTTATGCTATTGTGACACCAGATATGAGTGGTGGCACTGGGCAAGTGGGCACAGTATCCACTGTGAGCCTGACACAGAATCTGGCAGGCAGGCAACTGCAATTACATTACACAGAATAAAAAAAAAAAAAAAAAGCAGACTGATGTTCTAGCCCTAAAAAGGGCTTTTTGGGGTGCTGTTCTTACAGCAGAGATCAGATGAGTCCTTCAGGACTATAGTGGACACTGAATACCCTAGCCTAGCTATCAATTTCCCTATCAAATGAGCAGCAGCTACACTTTCCCTCCTCTATCTAAGAATGCAGCTTCAGAATGAATCTAAAATGGATGCTGTACAGGAGGTGGGAGGGTCTGGAAGGGAGGGTCTGCTGCTAATTTGCTGGAATGTGTCTGCTGACCATGAGGCCCAGGGTCAAAGTTTGCTCAATGATGACGAATAGGGGCGGAACGAATCGCGCATGTGTTCGCCCGCTGCGGCGAAAGCGAACATGCTATGTTCGCTGGGAACTATTCGACGGCGAACAGTTCGGTAGATCACTAGTAGTGATGTCGCGAACACAAATTTTTCGGTTCGCGAACGGCGAGCGGGAACTTCCGCAAACGTTCGTGAACCGGGCCCCCAAGCCCCTAGTCACCCACCCCCAAAAAAGTTACCCCCTACCTACCCCCCTCACCCTAAAAAATAGTGAAGGTGGAATAAAATAACTAACCTGTAAAGAAAAATTCAGCTTACCATTTTACCCTTTGTCTTCTTTTTTCTAAAATCTTCTTTTTCACCCCCAAAAAAGGCAAAATAAAAAGCCATAAGAACCGACGCAATAAAAAAAAAAAAACGAGCGCAAAAAATATTATCCATCTTCACCCATGGAGGGCTCCGCGCAGACTGAGCTCTGCAGGGCGGGGGAAGGCTTATAAAGCCTTGCCACGCCCTGTAATTAGGCTAAGAACACTCTGATTGGCTGGTTTAAGCCAATCAGAGTGCTCTTTGTCATTTTACACAGCGTGGGAAAATTCCAAAGAACTTTCCCACGCTGTGTAAAATGACACAGAGCACTCTGATTGGTTAGATTCTAAGCCCACCAATCACAGTGCTCTGTGTCATTTTACACAGCGTGGGAAAGTTCTTTGGAATTTTCACACGGTGTGTAAAATGATAAAGAGAACTCTGATTGGTGGGCATGGAATCTAACCAATCAGAGTGTTCTGTGTCATTTTACACTGCGTGGGAAAGTTCTTTCGAATGTTCCCATGCTGTGTAAAATGACACAGAGCACTCTGATTGGTTAGATTCCAAGCCCACCAATCAGAGTGCTCTTTGTCATTTTACACAACGTGGGAAAATTCCAAAGAACTTTCCCATGCTGTGTAAAATGACACAGAACACTCTGATTGGTTAGATTCAAAGCCCAACAATCAGAGTTCTCTTTGTCATTTTGCACAGCGTGGGAAAATTCCAAAGAACTTTCCCACGCAGTGTAAAATGACACAAAGCACTGTGATTGGTGGGCTTGGAATCTAACCAATCAGAGTGCTCTGTGTCATTTTACACAGCGTGGGAAAGTTCTTTGGAATGTTCCCACGCTATGTAAAATGACAAAGAGCACTCTGATTGGCTTAAACCAGCCAATCAGAGTGTTCTTAGCCTAATTGCAGGGCGTGGCAAGGCTTTATAAGCCTTCTCCCGCCCTGCAGAGCTCAGTCTGCGCGGAGCCCTCCATGGGTGAAGATGGATTATTTGTTTTGCGCGTTTTTTTTTTTTTTATTGCGTCGGTTCTTATGGCTTTTTATTTGGCCTTTTTTGGGGCTGAAAAAGAAGATTTTAGAAAAAAGAAGACGTCAAATGGTAAGCTGAATTTTTCTTTACAGGTTAGTTATTTTATTCCCCCTTCACTATTTTTTAGGGTGAGGGGGTAGGTAGGGGGTAACTTTTTTTGGGGTGGGGGGGTGGGTGACTAGGGTCTTGGGGACCCCTAGTCACCTTTGATTGGGGGGGAATTTTTATTTAGGGCCCCCACCCACCACTAAGGGGTGGAGGCTGGGAGGGGACAGTAGGTCCCCCCCTTTATTGTTTTTTTTAGGGCCCCCACCCACCGCTCAGGGGTGGGGGCCAGGGGGAGGACAGTAGGTCCCACCCCTCATTATTTTTATGGCCACCACCCACCGCGCAGGGGTGTGGGCCAGGGGGAGGACAGTAGGTCCCCCCCTCATTATTTTTATGGCCCCCACCCACCGTGCAGGGATGGGGGGAGGACAGTAGGCCCTCCCCCCATTTTGATTTATGGCCCCCACCCACCGCGCAGGTGTGGGGGCTGGGGGGGAGGACAGTAGGTCCCCCCTCATTATTTTTTTTACGGCCCCCACACACCGCGCAGGGGTGGGGGCGGGGGGAGGACAGTAGGTCCCCCCCCCAGTGTGTATCAGGGTCCCTGAGGACAGGTGTCAATCCATATCTGCCAAGTGACCCTATGTAGGGGGAACAGTCTCTATTCTGCTCTGTGTCAGTGTGTATCAGGGATCCTTAGAATAGGTGTCAATCCATATCTGCCAAGTCCCCTACACATGGGGAACAGTCCATATTCTGCTCTGTGTCACTGTCTGGGGGGAGTATCTGCAGTAATACAGAGTGTCTGGAGGGAGTATCTGCAGTAACACAGGGTGTCTGGAGGGAGTATCTGCAGTAATACAGAGTGTCTGGAGGGAGTATCTGCAGTAACACAGAGTGTCTGGAGGGAGTATCTGCAGTAACACAGGGTGTCTAGGGGGAGTATCTGCAGTAACACAGGGTGTCTGGAGGGAGTATCTGCAGTTACACAGAGTGTCTGGAGGGAATATCTGCAGTAACACAGAGTGTCTGGAGGGAATATCTGCAGTAACACAGAGTGTCTGGAGGGAGTATGTGCAGTAACAGAGTGTCTGGAGGGAGTATGTGCAGTAACAGAGTGTCTGGAGGGAGTATGTGCAGTAACACAGAGTGTCTGGAGGGAGTATCTGCAGTAACACAGGGTGTCTGGAGGGAGTATCTGCAGTAATACAGAGTGTCTGGAGGGAGTATCTGCAGTAACACAGAGTGTCTGGAGGGAGTATCTGCAGTAACACAGGGTGTCTAGGGGGAGTATCTGCAGTAACACAGGGTGTCTGGAGGGAGTATCTGCAGTTACACAGAGTGTCTGGAGGGAATATCTGCAGTAACACAGAGTGTCTGGAGGGAATATCTGCAGTAACACAGAGTGTCTGGAGGGAGTATGTGCAGTAACAGAGTGTCTGGAGGGAGTATGTGCAGTAACAGAGTGTCTGGAGGGAGTATGTGCAGTAACAGAGTGTCTGGAGGGAGTATGTGCAGTAACACAGAGTGTCTGGAGGGAATATCTGCAGTAACACAGAGTGTCTGGAGGGAGTATGTGCAGTAACAGAGTGTCTGGAGGGAGTATGTGCAGTAACACAGAGTGTCTGGAGGGAGTATGTGCAGTAACACAGAGTGTCTGGAGGGAGTATCTGCAGTAACACAGGGTGTCTGGAGGGAGTATCTGCAGTAATACAGAGTGTCTGGAGGGAGTATCTGCAGTAACACAGAGTGTCTGGAGGGAGTATCTGCAGTTACACAGAGTGTCTGGAGGGAATATCTGCAGTAACACAGAGTGTCTGGAGGGAATATCTGCAGTAACACGGAGTGTCTGGAGGGAGTATGTGCAGTAACAGAGTGTCTGGAGGGAGTATGTGCAGTAACAGAGTGTCTGGAGGGAGTATGTGCAGTAACACAGAGTGTCTGGAGGGAGTATCTGCAGTAACACGGAGTGTCTGGAGGGAGTATGTGCAGTAACACAGGGTGTCTGGAGGGAGTATGTGCAGTAACACAGAGTGTCTGGAGGGAGTATGTGCAGTAACACAGAGTGTCTGGAGGGAGTATGTGCAGTAATACAGAGTGTCTGGGGGGAGTATCTGCAGTAATACAGAGTGTCTGGGGGGAGTATCTGCTTGTAACATTTATATGCACTGAAAAAAATAATAATATTAAATTGAAAGAATAAAATAAAATGGTTGCAGCTTCCGAATGAATCTAAAATGGATGCTGTCCAGTAGGTGGGAGGGTCTGCTAGGGAGGGTGTGCTGCTGATTGGCTGGAATGTGTCTGTGACTGTGAGGTACAGGGTCAAAGTTTACTCAATATTAAAGAATAGGGAGGGACCGAACATCGCATGTGTTCGCCTGCGGTGGCGGACGCGAACATGCTATGTTCGCCAGGAACTATTCGCCAGCGAACCGTTCGGGACATCACTAATGGAGAGTAAAGGGGAGTAGATGAGAGTGATCTGCCCTATAAGTGTTCTGAAAACATGTCTTATTCCTTTTAGAATATGTAATAATAGGTATTTTGTTAGTTGTTCTATATTGGTTAATGTTATATTATATTATTTTATTTCTAAATGTAACGGAGCTCCGTGTACTCCGACTAAGTACCCTCCGTTGATGGATGCTCCTAGCGCTCTCAGAGGACTCCAAGCACTGCAGACACCACAACCACCGCAGGCTCCACAACCGCCGTAGCTTAACTGGAGCCGCGCCGTCTTCCTTCCACCCTGGATCGGCTTCTGTCCTCCAGGACCGTGTGGGGAAGACCTCTCCTCCAGGAGAGCGTATCCGGAACAAGCTCTTACAAGAGCTAAGTGATTAAGAGCTCAGGGGAATATGCAGCGCATAGCAATCCCCAGTGTGATATAGCAGTTCCCTCCAATAACGAGACAAGGCTACGTATTGAGGGTCAGAAGAGGTCTGAGGACTGGAACACCCAGCCTGCTTTTTATTAGGATAAGGTACACACAGGACACTCCCAGGGGGAGGATGAAATTAACCAATAACAGCATAGTACAGCCCACAGGTTCCCTCCCCTCAGATAAACAGTTAAACCAATTATTACATACAATAAAAATACAGTTTTTACACACACACTGTAACTTTAAAACCATACATTCAATTTCAATACAAGTTGCATATTCAGACTCAGCATACATCAAACATAAACCCTTCCAAAAATCAGCCAAATCCCTCCAGTGGATCAAAAGTTAGCTGGAAGTCCTTTATGACCGACCGCAAGCACAATTTCCTGCCCAAAACAGTTCCATAGATTTGGGCTGTGCGGTCGGTCAATTTCATGCGAAAAAACGACTAAGTCCCATTTCGAACGGGACTTAGTCTCTGGAGCTGCAAGTTCAGTATGGAAGAAGGTAAGGGTCAGCGGTGTTCGGCAGAATGTGTAGCCGATTTTAGTTCCACAGAATCTTTAGCATACACCGCTGACCGCATTCGAGGAAACCAAGATGGCCGCCGCCACGTGCAATTGACCGGCAGTAACCTCACAGCCTGGGAGGTAAATTGCCTGCACACTTTAACTTCTGGGTGGTCTGCCTGTGTGGTACTTGGTTCAGTAAGCCCTATTTACTGAACCAAGTGGGGGAAAGCCAGGAACAAGTTATTTTACCGGTCTGGGGACATAGTCTTAAAGGGGCATTGTTCAGCAAAGTCACAATATGTCCCCAGACGGTTCTTAAAGGGCCATACACACCCAATAAATGTTAATAAGTTTTCAGGGGCACAATCTTCCAGGGGCCATAGTCATGAGGCAGGAGGCTGGCAAACATGCTTCTCCACAATCCAGGGAAGCAGGGCAATTTCTCATTTAAAGGGCCAGTTACAAATAGCGATTTGTAACACTAAAGATATCAGTCTAATTATAAATTGGTTTAGAGTTGAAGTTTGTTGAGAAGTAGAGAGAGCTTGTTTTAAGAGTGGATAAACGGGGTATGATTAAATTCTTAATTTATCCCTTTTGGTGTCATGGTTTGGAATCTGTAAATTAATTTAGATTCTCTTTGAAGTAGTTTAAGGTTAAAATTGTCTTTGCGTGAAGTAGAGATTAATTTTTTAATGGCTTGAAATCGCAGGTAATTGGGATCTGCATGGTGGAAATTGATAGGATGTCTGGAAATAGGTGTAATGTTTCTGGAGCTATTAATTGAATTGACATGCTGGAGTATACAACATCTGAATTCTTGGTACGTTTTACTTATATATTGTTTTTTACAAGAACACGTGATATGGTATATCACTTTGGTAGTGCTGCAATTAATGAAGTCATTGGTATTGACTGTTATATTTGTTTGATTAGATATAGTGGATTTGCTCGGTAATATGTATCTGCATGCCTTGCAGTGACCACACTGGTAGGTGCCTTTTAGTAGGGGTAAGCCATAGTGGATCCATAGGTTTGTTTTTAAGGTGACTATGCACTAATACTTCATGGAGATTCTTGGAGAATCGTGCTGTGATAGCTGGATATGCTGTTAGAGATTCTTTGAGATCTTGATTGTGTGTGAGTATTGGCCAGTGTTTTTATTTTATTGTGTTGGTCATGGTTGGCCAGCCACCATCAAATGTGGCTGTACATTGGATTGTTTTGTTCACTGGAGGTCTTTTAGTTCTTAAACTGGAAGCTCTATCAGTTAGACATACTTTGTGGAACGCTTTTTTGAGTACCCTGTTGGGGGTAAACAAGGTACCGGAATCTATGTCTTAATTCGCAGCATTCTTCCAAGAAGTTGGTGTCTTCTGAGCAATTTCTGCGAGCCCTTAAGTACTGACCATACGGGATGGAGGATTTGAGTCTAGGAGGGTGATGGCTTTGCCAGTGTAGGAAACTGTTTGTGGAGGTCTCTTTTTGGTACAGTTGTGTCTGAAGGGTGCCATCTAAAGACAGTATAATTTTGACGCTTACAATTTCTTCTTGTAGTTTAGTGTTAATCTCTTTAAACTGTGTTGATTCAAGTTTTTTCAGGAAGTCCATCAGTCTAAAGGAGCAGTCTAACAATATACTGTTCCACTCATTAAGTTGGTCTTCTGTCTGGACTTTGTCTGGTAACAGTATATAAATGGCCTGAATGTACACTTGAAATGTGTCAACAGTAAGGCGGAATGAAAGCCGAATGAAGCAACTCCAATACATACAACTGAATATGAAGTTATGCAAATGTGCTATATGGCCAAAATGAGGGCTGAATATTCATAACAAACAAGATGTATGGTCAAATGAGGGGCAGCATATGCACTAAACAGAACATACCGTAAGACAGAATTAGGGCTGATTATACATAATCTCTACCATGCAATACGGCCGAATGCGGGCCGACTATGCCAAATGCCCAACTTGTTATGTGGTCAAATGTGCACAACACCAAACCTGTCATATGGCTGACTGGGGCTGATTATATACAATACAAACCTGCTATATGATCAAATGAGAGTGTAATTAATACGAGGAGAAAAAAAAACAAGTTGCAAGAGAGTACTGGTTTTAGCTCATCTTGTGCCAATACAAAAAGAACCAGGGCCATTTTCTTATCAGACTTATCCCACCCAAAAGGGTGAAACAGGGTGATCCGAAATGCAGGCCTACTCTTTCTGCATGAGAGATTCAGCAACCACAGACAATGGATTTAACCTTGTTAGGCATCGTTAGTGAGGTGTAGCCGATATCAATCTAGGCACCATGGGGAAGGAGTCTACGTCTAGATTACCCTTTGAACTTAGGGAGAGCAAAAAACAAGTTGCAAGAGAGTACTGAGAACAGGCAACAGCTCAGTTAACCTGCCCTTCAGTGGGTCCCTGCTCAGATCTCAAACTGGTTTTAGCTTATCTTGTGCCACTACAAAAAGAACCAGGGCCATTTGCTTATCAGACTGATCCCACCCAAAAGACCGGAGAAGACCCGAAATACAGACAGGATCTCTCTGCACGAGAGATACAGCAACCCCAGACGATCGTTTCAACCTCTGCCTGTTCCTCTGCAGCTTTCCTTCCAGGCAGGGAACCTCTGCCTACAATGTGATTGCTATTGCCTTTACAAAGGCACTTGTGGCTCTCGGGCCCAGCTCTTTTTATTATTTGTCCCTGGGCTAGCGGGATCTGCAGCCAGCCAACAGTTCCGAAGGCTCAGTTACTGAGATCCTTGAAAATCCACCCAGGACACACAGTAAGACATAAGAAACATACAAAACAACTATTTTGGCCTTTGCAGAGTAGTCCTTAAATATGTGGTGACAAACATTTAAAATACAAATACATAGAACATTAGCACATGAGCCATTAAAATGAATACCTGAACTATATAATACAAATAACATTTTCAAAAACAATAAAAGCAACAACATATGCATTTAATCACATATTTGGTTGCCCTAATTTGCCCAGCATTATGCAAATACACATACTTCCACACAGCCAGCAGATGGTGCTGCAGAGTTATCAAGTAACAATGAACAGTTTGTACATTGAATGCTGTTGACACACATCTATTCCAGGAACCCTTGGGACCAGGTATATAGTCTGTGGGTAAAAGACTGGCCTTTACGCCTCTCCAAAAGGCCATGGCATGGTAGCTTCTGTCACAGTTCCTTAGAAAGGCTATGAGGATGACCAGAATTTTTTAGATGGTTATGGGTACAAGGCTTTGGCCAAAAGGGAGACCTTAGAACTAAAATTGTCTTCAGTCATGATATATATCAAAATGTCTTCATTAACCTAAAGTTTTTCTAAGCCAATCAGTAGCACCCCTAATTCACAAAACGGCTTACATACATATTTTCTCAAGTCGTTTTATGAATGGGGGCTACTGATTGGCTTAGAGCATCAGCTGACACTCTCAGGCAAACAGCAGAACCCCTGTTCTTGTCAGTCAAAGTATATTTTAAAAATGTGTCCAGTGTTATTTAAAAAAAGACAAAATTACAAACCTCCCCACTAGCACCGTAGAGACCATAGAGCACACAGCAAGTCGTCAACCTGGTCCCTACCACCCACTAGTGGGCGTTTCGGGATTCCAGGTGAGCGTTAGGGATTTCGGAGGTTAAAACCTCCTTTTGAGCGAGTGGGCGGGTGGGTGCGAGCGCACACATCAATGAACCAACGCGCGCGAGAATGTGTGCGGTAGGGATTTCGGAGGTTAAAACCTCCTTTTGTGCGAGAGGGCAGGCAGGTGGGTGCGACCGCACACATCAATGAACCAACGTGCATGCAAACAAGCAAACACGTGGGAAGAGGAAGGGGAGGAGTGGAAACTGATAGCAGGGACAGGCAGAAGCAGACAGAAGCGGAGTTGCAAAATAGGAGAAAGAAAAGTTATAGGCAGGAGAATTGTTGTTGGCTAATAATAAGTGGGCTAACTAGCTCAGCCTTACTTTTGTACATTGCCCTAAGGAAGGTAAAAGAAAGGAGATAAAAAGGAAAAGATAAAAAAAAAATTAGCAAAAAAAGGGAAGAAAACTAGTGAAAAGGGGATAAAATAAAGGAGGAGAGTAAGCAGTGTTTAGTCTGGCTCATAAATTAAGTTTTGTTATCTTATAAAATAAAACTAGAAAAGCTACAATTTCTGGGGAAATTGTGTGAAGTGTTCTTGCCTCCACCAATAGTCTACAACTGGAGTGCGCGGAGTAACTGTTATTATTTATTTATAGAGCACATTTAATTGCAACGTTGTTGCCCAAAGTGCTTCACAGTTACATTAAAACATACATTTACTAGAAGAGCTACAATTTCTGGGGAAATTGTGTGGAGTGTTCTTGCCTCCACCAATAGTCTACAACTGGAGTGCGCGGAGTAACTGTTATTATTTATTTATAGAGCACATTTAATTGCAATGTTGTTGCCCAAAGTGCTTCACAGTTACATTAAAACATACATTTATAAAAACATTAGCAGGTGTACAAAAGGCACCATCTGTGACATCACTTGCGGCTCCAGCCTGGCACAGGTCAGAGTATTTTCGCAGTTGCCATCTTCAAACAGTACATTTTGATGCATAGTATGTCTCTGAAGTATTAACCCCTTAAGGACGCGGGACGGTTCGGGACCGTCATCGGCATTTTCCCATTGCCGACCGACGACGGTCCTGAACCGTCCTTAATTTAAAATGTATTTACCCGATCGCCGTCGTTCCCCCGGCGGCGATCGGCGGTGCTCCCATTGTGGGGAGACTGCCTGCAGCCCAGACAGTCTCCCCATGGCGAATTAGGACCCCTGTGGCCATGTGATCGCCCAACAGGGCGATCACATGGTCACAATAGGTGTCCTAGTGTCTGCCTGCAGGGGGACTGTCTGTGCTGACAGGCAGTCTCCCTGCAACTGTAAAATCATTAAAAAAAATTAAAGTTAAAGTTAATAAAAAAAAATATTATTATATATGTGTGTATATATATATGATATATAGACATATATTATACCTATATAATATATGTCTATATATCATATATATAATGTCATGCTAAGTGTATTTTTATATTAATATGTACATATATTAATATAAAAATACACTTATAATTAAATTACACACGTATATATATAATATATATAATAACTATATATATTGTATATATATATTATAATAAAATACAAATAATAAGTAAATTAAATTAAATAAAAAAAATGAAAAATAATAATACAAAATTTTAAAAAAATGATATATCTATACGAAATTTTATTCTAACTGTATTTTGATATTAATATATATATATTTATATCAAAATACACTTAGAATGAAATTGTATATATATCTATGTATATATAAATAAATAAAAAGAATACGAACTATTCATATGTCCATATACAAAATTACATAAATAATTATATAAATATACACGTAGACTTCAAATATATAAATATGCATATATATTTAAATTCTACGTGCGTATTTATGTAATATTTTTACATAATGAAGTTATTTTATTGATTGCAATTTAAGGGACCTGCCTGCCAACCCAGGCCGAAAGTCCAGAGAATTTAATTTGCTATCACTGTATTTTACCCTGTAACGTTCTACGACACCCTAAAACCTGTACATGAGGGGTACTGTTTTACTCGGGAGACTTCGCTGAACACAAATATTAGTGATTCAAAACAGTAAAACATATCACAGCGATGATATTGTCAGTGAAAGTGACTTTTTTTTGCATTTTTCACACACAAACAGCACTTTTACTGATGATATAATTGTTGTGATACATTTTCCAGTTTTGAAACACTAATATTTGTGTTCAGCAAAGTCTCCCGAGTATAACAGTACCCCCCATGTACAGGTTTTATAGTGTTTTTGAAAGTTACAGGGTCAAATATATGGGTCAAATATTTTTACATTGAAAATGGCCAGGTTGGTTACGTGCCTTTGAGAGCGTATGGTAGCCCAGGAATGAGAATTACCCCCATGATGGCATACCATTTGCAAAAGAAGACAACCCAAGGTATTGCAAATGGGGTATGTCCAGTCTTTTTTAGTAACCACTTAGTCACAAACACTGGCCAAAATTAGCGTTCAATTTAGTTTTTTAGTTTTTTCACACACAAACAAATATGAACGCTAACTTTGGCCAGTGTTTGCGACTAACTGGCTACTAAAAAAGTCTGGACATACCCCATATTGAATACCCTGGGTTGTCTACTTTAAAAAAAATATGTACATGTGGGATGTTTCGGTATATTTCTGTCTATGTAGTGTAAAAACTGTGAGAGGAGTTAGGGTGGTAAATTTGGCTATAATAAGAATAAGAATAACTAGAAAAGCTACAATTTCTGGGGAAATTGTGTGAAGTGTTCTTGCCTCCACCAATAGTCTACAACTGGAGTGGGCGGAGTACCTGTTATTTATTTATATAGCACATTTAATTGCAACGTTGTTGCCCAAAGTGCTTCACAGTTACATTAAAACATACAGTTATAAAAACATTAGCAGGTGCAAAAGGCCCTGTCTATGACATCACTTGCTGCTGCAGGCTGGCACAGGTCAGAGTATTTTTGCGGTTGCCATCTTCAAACGGTCGTATTTTAAAAACTATAAATCCTACAGTGAAGAGCTTTATATTGTAAGAATCACAAGACCCAGACCTACATTTTGATGTATAGTATGTCTCTGAGATATTAACAATGAAGGCACAGTCGCAGTTTAGAAATTGCCCTTCAAATGTGAGCTTTGCAGAGTGGCGTTTCAATGAATGTCAATGGACTGCATGAGTTGCAAACAAATGGTCATATTGTGAAAACGATAAGGACTATGGCTTAGCTGTGGACATTTTTAGTGGCAGCAGGGATAGCTGAACGTTTTTATATAAGATTTGTGTAGGTGGGCCTGAAAATGAGGGAGTGGTGGCAGTTTAGAAATCATGTCCTGATTTTCCAACTTTTGCCAGCTCCCACTCTAGCTTTGCCATTCATTGTATGGGACAAATTTTGCCACAAGAACGATGATATTCCGAGAACCATTTGGCGAAACGTTCCACAAAGTAATAGCAATCCGATTGGGAACAATCTGCACGTTTTGGTATATTTTTGTCTATGTAGTGTAAAAACTGTGGGAGGAGTTAGGGTGGCAAATTTGGCTATAATAATAATAATATATATGTGAGATAACATTAAGTGGTCTTGCTATGCAAGAACACTTAATAACTAGAAAAGCTACAATTTCTGGGGAAATTGTGTGAAGTGTTCTTGCCTCCACCAGTTATTATTGCTATGCATGAACACTTAATAAAGGAAGGAGAGAATAAAAAAGGGAAAAAGAGATCCTTGATATAGTGATATAATTTAGGGAAGGTAAAGAAGAAGAAGGCAGGAAAAGTAGAAAAAAAAGGGGGAATTTCTTTTTATGGTGACACTTAATAAAAATTGGCACCTAATACAGCATTGTTTTTGGTGTTTGTAATAAAGGGGAAAAGAGGAGGGAAAAAAGCACTGTGTGGAGTGCAGATCAAAACATAAGAGTAAAAGCAGTTGTTACATTGTGAAACAAATTTAGAACCCATGTCTGAAAAAAAGAAATATGCTAGTGGCTATTTACCAAAGTATCTGAAGATGGGTTTCATTGAATCCGTTACAAATAAACAGCTTCCAATATGTTTACTGTGCCACAAGACATTATCTAATGAAGCGATGAAGCCAAGTCGATTGCGAGAACATCTTGCTACAAAGCATTCGCAAGATAAAGATAAGCCCATTGTATATTTTTAAGAAATCAATAAAAGATTTCAAAATCGTTCAACAATAGCTGCATCATTTCAAAAATAACATGCAAAGAATGAGGATGGATTAACTGCAGCTTATCGTATATCACACTTAATTGGAAAAAGTGGTGAAAGCCATAATATTGGAGAAACTGTGATGATACCCTCTATCAAATAATTTATCTCAAAGGTAATGCATCAGGATATACATGAAGTTTTCAAAAAACATTGCCCCTTACTGATAACACAGTAAAGAGACGCATTGACAAAATGGTGGCTAATGTTGAAAATAAACTTATAGGTATTCTCCAAAATTCTTCATTTTCCATACAATTGGTTGAGTCTGTCATTGCAGATAATAATGCTCTACTGATGACATATGTACGGTACCTTGATGAAAACAATACATTGCAAGAAGAAATACTATTCACTGTCACTCTGATTACAGATACAAAAGGATTATCAATATTTAATGCTGTGAAATCATACTTTGCAAAAAATAATATACCCTTGAACAACATTGTTGCATGTGCTACTGATGGAGCACCATCAATGGTAGGCCGCTATCGTGGGTTTGTTGCTTACTGGAAGGAAGAAGTGCCAAACGTTTTGTGTATTCATTGTGTTGTGCACAGACAACATATTGTAGGAAAAATTTAAGTACAAGTCTCCATTCATCATATATAATATGTAAAATAATTAAAGCTGTAAATAAGATCAAATCTAATGCCAAGTGTGATAGAATGTTTCGACAGCTGTGCCAGGACAATAACAAGCAGTTTATTAGGTTACTTTTACACACAGAAGTTCGATGGCTCTCAAAGGGTACATGCTTGTCTCGTTTTGTTGCATTATTTGATAGTGTCGTACAGTTTTTTGAAAGTGATAATGAGGCTGGTCTCTATGAACAGTTAAAATCCATAAAGAATGATGCCTTTTATTTGGCAGACATTTTCAAGAGATTTAATGAAATTAATTTGCAGCTTCAAGGAGCCAATATAACTCTTATAAGTTGCAAAAATATTGTGTCATTATTTATCGAAAAGCTTGATCTTCTCCATCATAATATTTTCAAGAGAGAATTTCATCAGTTTCCTGAATTGTCCTCTATAAACAATGATGTAACTCCGGGGGATATTGAAAGGTTCAGTAGCCACCTCAACAAACTCAGATTGGATATGGAAAAACAATTTCAAGAAATTTTGAACTTAAAGGTGCATGACTGGATGATAAATGTTGCTGAGGTTGATATAACTTGCCAAGAAGAACTATTAGAACTTAAATATGACGAAGAGAGTAAATGTAATCTTGGCAGTGGTGAATACCAAAAACTCTGGCAAAATAAAAAAATGCCTGTGTTATATCCAAATATGTGGAAAATGATGTTCAATTTATTGATACCTTTCCCTACCACATATCTTGTAAAATCAGGCTTTAGTGATGTTAATCATATTATGAGCAAACAGAGAAGCCGTCTGAATATCACCGAAAGAGGAGACCTTTGTTTGTTCCTTACGAAAAGCGAACCAAATATCAAATATTTAGTCTCGCATCATCAGCCTCAAGGATCTCATTAATCACTAGTAAAGCTAATTTCAATTTACTTTATTGTTTTATAATTAAACTTTATAAAGTTAAAAACATTATAAACATGCATAAAGTAGAAATAAAAAGATAAATGTACGTACATTTCTTTTTTTTAAAAAAAACATAATCCGTTCTAAAAAATATTCCGCACTTGCACAAAAACTGGTGGGCGGTAAGGAAATTTTTCCATCAAGAAAAATGCATTAGTGGGCGGTAGGTAGAAAAAGGTTGACTACCACTGGATTAGACACTAGTGATTAATACTAACATTCCATGCAATTTTAACTGGCATGGAGAAGAGATATGTATCCAAAAAACATGTCTGGCATCTGCTAACCTTTCTTAGGGGTTGGATATGAAAATTGTAGGGTTATTTGTTGAGGAAAATATAAAAAAATAATGAAAACAATTATAATTTATTATTAAAAATACTCATAATTATTAATATAACTATTTCTATGACGATATTAATTATATGAACATGCCCAAATTTTGATTTAAAGAGATACCTACTATTTTATCTCAGACCCTAAATTGTAGTTCAACTTAAAGGGACACTCCAGGCACCCAGACCACTTCTGCCCATTGGAGTGGTCTGGGTGCAAACTCCCACTACTCTTAACCCTGCAACTGTAATTATTGCAGGTTTTTTTTTGTTTTTTTTTTAAATGCAATAATTACCTTGCAGGGTTAACTCCACCTCTAGTGGCTGTCTAGCAGACAGCCACTAGAGGGCAGTTCCTTGTCCACAGCACAGAAAACTTGTGCTAGAGCGTCCCTGGACGTCCTCACGCTGTGTGTGGACCTTCAGCGTTGCTCATTTCACCATAGGAAAGCATTGAAATGCATTTTCAATGCTTTCCTATTGGGAGAGCTAATGCGCATGCGCGGCATTGCCACTCATGCGCATTAGGTCTCCCCGGCCGGTGGGTGGGATCAGTCTCGCCCACCGGCCGACACAATCAGAGGGAGGAGCGTCGCGGAGGAAGAAGCAGAGACGTGGGACATCGTCGCTGCCTCTGGTAAGTTACTGAAGGGGTTTTCACCCCTTCAGCAACCGGGGATTGGGGGGCGGGAGGGAGAGGGGACCTGCAGTGCCAGGAAAACAGATTGTTTTCCTGGCACTGGAGTTTCCCTTTCATTTATAATTCAATAGCATACAATAACTATTTAACTTAAAATATAATTTATCGTGACAACAACAATCTAAACGATAGTAAAATAGTCAGTGATCATACAAAAGAAACATGTCATTATATAATTTCCAGAAAAAAACAATGAAAATCTGGATAATAAGCAATATAGTTACTGGCTCAAAGAATTTATCACCAACTCTACATAACATACTGCATTAAAATTTAATATTCTTCACCATTTGTTGCTATTACAATGTTGAATTTACTTGTTTAGACAATCTATAACAATAACCAACATTTCTACTTTTAACAAACAAATGTACCAACAATTACAGGAGTTATACCATAGGAATTATTGCACATTTTCAATCTGAGCTGCAAGCACAGATTTAAAATACACAGAGATTATTTTCTCCAAAAAAATGAATAAATGATTTGAAATGTTGAATCAGATACTTTTCATACCTATAAAACTATAAGCATAATATAAATCATAATTATCACTGCTGTTTTTCCTTTCATTCTCAATGGATAAGGAATTCAGTTTTGATATAAAAGTTAAATGGAATTCAAGTCATCAGGAGAATATTGATTAATAATAATAAAGTTAATAGGTGAATCTGTGAGCCTGATTCTGTTTCTGTAAATCTGTGAGTGTGAATCTATCTCTGTTAATCTGTGTTTCTGTAAATCCGTGAGGCTGAATCTGTTTGAATGCTTGTGTGTGTACAAAAAGTATAACAAAAAGGAGACACTTCAACTTTAAATGTGCACACCCAGGTGAATAAAGGTATAAATAACCTACACAATGAATAATAAATAATGAAGTTCAACCTGATAATAATACTATTATTATTAATAATAATAATAATGAAACCTAAAAAATAAAAAACAGGAATAGTGTAATACAGCTACAGTTTTTTTTCTTTTTTAGGTTTTATTATTATTGTGACAGACCTCTCTGTCTTTTACTTTTATTTCCCCTTGGTTCGTCTGTTTGTTCGGCTATTTCCCTGTCCATACGGTCCCTACGCTTTACTACCCTTTTTACCGAAAGAACTGCCGAACGGCCGGCCACCCAGCATGGAAGTGTGCTGCTTGTTAGCCTCTTGGCCTCATGAGAACGTTGTGGTTAACCGCAGACACTTCCTAATTGTCGAATGTCAGCTGGGTGGTCATCGTTCGTATGAACGAACACATGTCGGCCATCCAGGACATACGAATGCCCAGCTGTGTTCGTCGACGATTCCATGGAACTGAAAATGGATACTATTTTCACACGAACACCGCTGAAGCCGCCTCTCTTCATCTGTTCTTCCGTTAGTATAACGAAAGACTTCGTGAAAGATTTTGGCTCCATGGCGATTGAACTGTATGTATGTGATCTGACCGCTATTCGGTAATATTGTGCACTCAGACCCAGGCTATCTGGGGATTCGTTGAATGTCGGGATTCTGTTCATGAGTTTTATAATTGTGTATTTTTATTAGCCTGTATAAAATGGAGGTTATGCTCTATCCTCTGAGATAATTGAGTTACTTCCCAATTATCTCCAGGATAGAGAGGAGGGTCCTGTACTGTGTAAATGGGAGTGTTTATCCCTGTACTACTGTGATTGGTCACTGTAATATTTTGTCACAGTTTTCCACCAGGTCCCCTATGGGAGTGTCCACCTGGTGAGAGACCTGCATAAAAGGCGGGCAGGTAGCCCAGATTAAACAGATTCCTGCTTGACCCTCAATACAGAGCCTCGTCTCGTCCTTGGGGGGATTTATTCGTGCATTTTCCTGTTCGGCTGTTTGAAGTGTTCGGTAGCTGATCCTGCGTTCAGGAAGGGAATATCTTTGGCGGCTTTAACCCTTTTGTACCTGGGGTGCCGTAACAATTATTATCAGGTTGTATTTCATTATTTATTGTGTGGGTTATTTATACCTTTATTCATTGGGTGTGTACATTAAAAGTTAAAGTTTATTCTTTTTGTTATACTTTTTGTATACTTTTGTGTATTATATTTTTTAGGTGTTGGTGAGACACTTTTTAGAAGATTCATTTTTACTTAATTTTATATAGTGCTATATTATTTTTCTGTGTGTGTATGTCTGTGTGAGTGGGAATGGGTGAGTGGGAGTATGGATCTTTGAGTCTGAATGTGTTATTGTGTGAATCTGTGTCTGTGAATGTGTGATATGTGAATACAATGAGTGTGAAGCGACAATGAGTTCTGCAACAATTAATTCAGGAACCTACTTTGGAGGAGGCACACGTATCATTGGTGAAAATAAAGTGAATATAATGTGAATTTCAAATTTAAGGCCAAAGTTGCCAAACTGGAAACATAGTTGACTTGAAGAATATTTACAGTTTGTCTATTTTGGTCTTAAATGTGAAATTCAGTTTAAATTCAGGACACTTAGGGAATAACATCTTAAAAAGTGAATTGTGGACAGTTCAGACCTGTTCTCATCTGTGGGTTCAATTAATATGCATGAACTTGCATGTATTCCCAGAACACAGAAAGAGACAAGGCACACACTTTTTGCTGGCAACTTTTAGAATTCACTTTTCAATCTGAAACTCCAAGTTTTCTTAAAAGACAACAGCACACACAGGAAATGTATTTACAAATTATTTACACCAATGGGAAATGAACACACAGCTAGAGAGCTATAAATTATACTTTACTTGTCAATACCCACATGGGATGGGAGACCTGACTGAGGGATGTGAATTAGATTGAGCTAATTATCCTTAGGGGTCCTCTGTTCTTATCACATGACACAAGTACCCTGGACATTCCAAAGGAAAGACTCCCTCCCTGTGTTAATAAACTCTTCAAACAAGATTATTGTAGCTGAGCTGCAATCCTGATACCGAATTTTTCCGCTGAAGTCCTCTCGAGCTGGAACAAAGCACTGCTTAGTGCATATAGCCCATTCTCCCAGTAAATAGACGTCACAGAGTTCTGGGAGTACAACTGAAGTTAATTGAGCCACAACCGGCTTTTTATGCACAGACCCCCAGCATGGGGTCTCCATACAAATGAATACAAACCCCTCCCAGGCGTCCCTGTGTCTGGGAGATAATTGAGTAAAAAAACTGGTAGCTCAATTATCTGTCAGTTACAGGGAACCAGACAAAAAAAAAACAACTAAAACTACATGCAAACTATACAGTAACCCCACACTTGTTATATCCTTAAATAGCCAGTATGTGAACGCCCAAGTTGTCCAAATAGTGCTCAGATCAATTCGGTGTAATGAAATCGCCATTCAGATAAAGTTGTGACCTGGAAAAAGTTTCAGGGAAAAAGAGGCAATTGCCAGTCAACTTTCGGGAGTTCCTGTACGAATACTACCAAATGCTCCCCCTGGCTCTGAGGGAGTGAATGTTCCCCTCAGACGAACAAGTTCTTTCCCCCGAAAAGCGCTCTCCTGGCTTGTCCATTAGAGGAGCTGGCAGTGGTAAAGTTTCTCCAGGGTTTGCGAGCTAAGATATCCAAAATTAATTCCAGGTGTTCGATGATCAGGTACCGCTGCCTGTGTTCGGGACACAAAATGGCCGCCATTCCATAAAGCACATGTGTTTGGGCATACGAATGGTGGCCACCCAAAAAGAGCACTTGAGTTAATGAGCCAGGGGGTGGTTGATGTTCGGTAGTATAAAAGGTGAAAATGAGGGTACGTTTGGGAAATTCAAAAATGGATACGAGCAACCGAATTATATAGGACAGGCTCTGCCACACAGCTCCCCTTAACCACCTGCTGGCATACACAGTGAATCGGCTTGGGGATGGATCATCCAGGGATGCTCACAGATCACTTTTCTAGTTCATATTGTCAGGTAACCCGTCAGCATTGCCGTTCTGCTTCCCGGGAAGTATTGGTTGGTGAAGTCATATGGCTGCAGCGCTAAACTCCAGCGAAGCAGCCTGGCATTGTCCCCCGCCACCCTGTTTAACCACACTAACGGGTTGTGATCCATGAGCAAGGATAAGGGTTGCCCGTACAAATAGGGCTGCAGTTTCTTGAGGGCCCACACCACAGCCTGGCATTCCTTTTCAATGGCGGCGTAGCTTACTTCTCTGGGCAAAAGTTTTCAGCCCAAGTACCCCAAGGGAAGTTCTCCGCCATTAGCTCTGACTTGGCTCAGTACTGTTAACAATCCAAACATAGAAGCATCTGTGTAGACAAGAAATCATTTAGTTTGATCGGGAGCAGCCAATACAGGGGCATGCAAAAGAGCCGCTTTAAGTTGTTGGAATGCCTGCTCACACTCCGGGGCCCAAACTACCTGCCTAGGGAGATCCTATCGGGTCAGGTTAGTGAGGGGTTTAGCTATGGTGCTATAGTTGGGCATACAATTTTGGTAATACCCTGCCATCACTAAGAAAGCCATGACCTGAGTCTTGCTACGGGGGGTAGACCACTGGGCAACAGCCTCAATCTTTGCGGGTTCAGGTTTCTGTTTCCCGCTCCCTACTCTGTGACCGAGGTTCTGTACCTAGACCATCCCTATGTGGCACTTGCTGGGCTTGAGTGTCAAGGCCGCTTCCCTAATGCAGTCTAACATTGCTCCTATGTGGGCCAAGTGCTCCTGCCAGGTGTTGCTGAAGATGGTGATATCGTCCAGGTATGCAAATGCATAGTACTTGTGGCCATCCAGTAACCGGTCTACCACCCTCTGAAACGTAGCCGAAATGGATTTCATCCCAACGGCATGACCCAAAATTAGTATAAGCCGAACAGAGTGACAAAAGCCGACTTAGGCATGGCATCCTTGGCTAGGGCAATCTGCCAGTACCCTTTACAGAGATCAATTGTAGTGAGGTACTGTCCAGTGGCAATCCTATCTAGGAGCTCGTCTTTCTGGGGCCAGGGCTGCCATCAGAAATTTTGGGGCCCCTGACACAGCTCAAGGCCTGCACCCGAGTCCCCCCCGTCCCCCCCCCATCCCCCCCGAGTCCACCCACAGGGATGCAGTGTCTGCAGGGCCGGTGCAAGGATTTTTGCCGCCCTAGGCAAAAGTAAAGTTTGCCGCCCCCCCATGTGACATCACAGTGCCCCACCCATATGATCTGCCATGTTAACTAACACAGTGTTGCAGTGCTGCCGTGTTTACAATAAAAGGCCTGCAGGGACAGGCTATAGACACCAGAACCACTACATTAAGCTGCAGTGGTTCTGGGGACTATAGTGTCCCTTTAATGTGAGGTAAATTAGAGATTAGTGCCACGAATAATATACTAGATTGCCAACTTACAACCAGATGAGGATGATGATGGGCTTCAGCTGCCGTCTGGCTCCACTGGTCTGGTGTAGAACAGGCTCTCTGGAGGCGGTTTGTAACTGTGGTCACAAAAATCAATGTTCTGGGAGAACGGGAAGCAGCTCCATTTTTTGAGGGCCCTTTACACAGCTCAAGGTCTGGGTCCCAGGGTCCACCAATGAGTTTGTTCACAGGGGTGTGTGTGTGTGTGGGGGGGGGGGGATGTCCTGATGTGTGTAAGGAATGCATTGTGTGAATCTGTGTTTGTATGTGTAAGGGCTGCAAGGTGAGTTTGTGTATGTATGGGATGCAGTGTGTGTGTCTGTAAGGGATGCACTGAGTGTGTGGAAGGGGTGCATTGTGTGTTGCTGTGTGTAACGGATGCATTGCTTGTGTATGTGTGTGTGTGTAATGCATTGTGTGTTTTTCTGTGTGCAAGGGGTGCATTGTGTGTGTGTGTGATGGATGTCAATCTCTCCCTCTACCCCCGTCAATTTCCTTCTTCTCCCCCTCCCTCTCATTGCCTTCTCCCCCTCCAATTTCCTTCTTCTCCCCCTCCCTCTCATTTCCTTCCTTCTCCCCCCCTCCAATTTCCTTCCTCCCCCCTCCAATTTCCTTCCTCTCCCCCCTCCAATTTCCTTCCTCTCCCCCCCTCTCATTTCCTTCCTCTCCCCCCTCTCATTTCCTTCCTCTCCCCCTCTCATTTCCTTCCTCCCTCCCCCCTCAAATTTCCTTCCTCCCCCCTCAAATTTCCTTCCTCTCCCCCTCCCTCAAATTTCCTTCCTCTCCCCCTCCCTCAAATTTCCTTCCTCTCCCCCCTCCCTCAAATTTCCTTCCTCTCCCCCCTCAAATGTCCTTCCTCTCCCCCCTCCCTCAAATTTCCTTCCTCCCCCCTCAAATTTCCTCCCTTCCTCTCCCCCCCTCAAATGTCCTCCCTTCCTCTCCCCCTCCCTCAAATTTCCTCCCTTCCTTTCCCCCCTCCCTCAAATTTCCTCCCTTCCTCAAATTTCCTCCCTTCCTCTCCCCCTCCCTCAAATTTCCTCCCTTCCTCTCCCCCCTCAAATTCCTACCTCTCCCTCCCCTCCCTCAAATTTCCTTCCTCTCCCCCCCAAATTTCCTACCTTCCTCACCCCCAATTTCCTCCCTTCCTCCCCCCCAATTTCCTCCCTTCCTCCCCCCCAATTTCCTCCCTTTCTCTCCCCCCACTCCATCAAATTTCCTCCCTTCCCTCCCTCTCCCCCCACTCATTCAAATTTCCTCCCTCTCCCCCCCACTCCCTCAAATTTCCTCCCTTCCCTCCCTCTCCCCCCACTCATTCCAATTTCCTCCCTCCCTCTCCCCCCCACCCCCACTCACTCAAATGTCCTCCCTCTCCCCCCCACTCACTCAAATTTCCTCCCTCTCCCCCACCCCCACTCCCTCAAATTTCCTCCCTTCCCTCCCTCTCCCCCCCACTCATTCAAATTTCCTCCCTCCCTCTCCCCCCACCCCCACTCACTCAAATGTCCTCCCTCCCCCCCCACCCCCACTCACTCAAATTTCCTCCCTCCCTCTCCCCCACCCCCACTCACTCAAATTTCCTCCCTTCCTCTCCCCCACCCCCACTCACTCAAATTTCCTCCCTCCCTCTCCCCCACCCCACTCACTCAAATGTCCTCCCTCCCTCTCCCCCACCCCCACTCACTCAAATTTCCTCCCTCCCTCTCCCCCACCCCCACTCACTCAAATTTCCTCCCTCTCCCCCCACAAATTTCCTCCCTTCCTCTCCCCCCTCCCTCAAATTTCCTTCCTCCCCCCCTCAAATGTCCTCCCTTCCTCCCCCCTCAAATGTCCTCCCTTCCTCTCCCCCTCCCTCAAATTTCCTCCCTTCCTCTCCCCCCTCCCTCAAATTTCCTCCCTTCCTCTCCCCCTCCCTCAAATTTCCTTCCTCCCCCCAAATGTCCTCCCTTCCTCTCCCCCCCTCAAATGTCCTCCCTTCCTCTCCCCCCTCAAATGTCCTCCCTTCCTCTCCCCCTCCCTCAAATTTCCTCCCTTCCTCTCCCCCCTCCCTCAAATTTCCTCCCTTCCTCTCCCCCCTCCCTCAAATTTCCTCCCTTCCTCTCCCCCCTCCCTCAAATTTCCTCCCTTCCTCTCCCCCCTCCCTCAAATTTCCTCCCGTCCTCTCCCCCCTCAAATTCCTACCTCTCCCTCCCCTCCCTCAAATTTCCTTCCTCTCCCCCCCCAAATTTCCTTCCTCTCCCCCCCCAAATTTCCTTCCTCTCCCCCCCCAAATTTCCTCTCTCCCCCCCAAATTTCCTTCCTCTCCCCCCCCAATTTCCTTCCTCTCCCCCCCAAATTTCCTTCCTCTCCCCCCCCAATTTCCTTCCTCTCCCCCCCCAAATTTCCTTCCTCTCCCCCCCCAAATTTCCTTCCTCTCCCCCCCCAAATTTCCTTCCTCTCCCCCCCCAAATTTCCTTCCTCTCCCCCCCCAAATTTCCTTCCTCTCCCCCCCCAAATTTCCTTCCTCTCCCCCCCCAAATTTCCTTCCTCTCCCCCCCCAAATTTCCTTCCTCTCCCCCCCCAAATTTCCTATCTTCCTCTCCCCCCCCAAATTTCCTTCCTCTCCCCCCCTTCAAATTTCCTCCCTTCCCTCCCTCTCCCCCCACTCATTCAAATTTCCTTGCTCCCTCTCCCCCCACCCCCACTCACTCAAATGTCCTCCCTCCCTCTCCCCCCCACCCCCACTCACTCAAATGTCCTCCCTCCCTCTCCCCCCCCACCCCCACTCACTCAAATTTCCTGACACCCGGCGGGCACGCGAGGGAGCACTCTCCCTGGCTGGGTGCCTCCTCTTCAGCTCCCTCGCGCGCCGCGTACTGATGCCGGAGCCGGAAGATGACGTCATCTTCCGGCTCCGGCATCAGTACGGTGCGCAAGGGAGATGAAGAGGAAGCACTCAGAGGAGAGTGCTCCCTCGCGCGCCCGACGGGTGTCAGCAGGGCCAGCCTCTGGGGGGCCCGGAGGTGACCGGCTGCTGGGCCCCCCAGGAGAAGAGGCTGGCCCAGTGTGCTATGGTTTCAGCATGCTCACATGGAGCATACGTCTTCCCCCATACCAGAGCAAGGAACGATCACATAGGTGGTATTTAAGAATGTAACTCACAAATGTAGAGTGGTATGAGCCCCACTCTAAGCTATCTCACCCAGGGAGGATCAGCCCCTTGGGTACGTGGGATCTGATAAATGCTCCTGCGAAAATTTTACCCCATTCTCCCAGTAAATAGACGATACACAGTTCTGGGAGTACAACTGAGGTTTATTGAGCCACAACCGGCTTTTTATGCACAGACCCCCAAGCATGGGGTCTCCATACAAATGAATACAAATCCCTCCCAGGCGTCCCTGTGTCTGAGAGATAATTGAGTCAAAGACTGGTAACTCAATTATCTGCCAGTTACAGGGAACCAGAGAAAAATACATAAAACACCCCAAAACTATGTTCAAACTATACAAGATCCACACATGTGTTATAACCCAGATCTGAGCACCCAAATTGTGCAAATAGCACTCAGATCCATTCGGTGTAACGGAATTGCCATTCGGATAAAGTTTTGACCAGCCTGCCATGAGGTGGTAGCCCAAAATAGTTCCAGGATAAAAGAGGCAACGGCCGGTCAACTTTTGGGAGTTTCTGTACGAATACTACCAAATGCTCCCCCTGGCTCTTAGGGAGTGAATGTTCCCCTCAGATGAAGGAGTACTTTCCCCAAAAAGCTCTCTCCTGGCTTTTCTGTGAGCAGGGCCGGCCTTAGGCATTTAGACGCCCTGTGCGAAAAATCTTCACAGCGCCCCCCCCCCCTCGTCATCCATGTATGCTGTTATGTTTGTGTTGTCTGTGTATGTAATAGTACGTGTGATGACTGTGTGTGATATGTATGCTATGTGTGATATTTGTAATGGGTATATTAACAGTGTGTGATATGCATGTATTGGTTGTATGTGACACACACACACACACAGAGTCAGACGGCCATACACACACAGGAAGACATCCACACACACACAAGCAGACAGTCATACACACACACACACACACACAGACACACACAGGCAGACAGTCACACACACACACACACACACAGAGACACACACAGGCAGACAGTCAGTCATACACACAGACACACACAGACAGTAATACACACAGACACACACAGAGGCAGACAGTAATACACACAGACACACACACAGTCATACACACAGAGGCAGACAGTCATACACACACACACACACGCAGACAGTCATACACACAGACACACACAGGCAGACAGTCATACACACAGACACACAGAGGCAGACAGTCATACACACAGAGGCAGACAGTCATACACACAGAGGCATACAGCCATACACACAGAGGCAGTCATACACAGTCACACACACAGAGGCAGACAGTAATACACACAGACACACAGTGGCAGACAGTCATACACACACACACACACACACACACACGCAGACAGTCATACACACAGACACACAGAGGCAGACAGTCATACACACAGACACACAGAGGCAGACAGTCATACACACAGAGGCAGACAGTCATACACACAGAGGCAGTCATACACAGTCACACACACAGAGGCAGACAGTAATACACACAGACAAACACACAGAGGCAGACAGTAATACACACAGACACACAGTGGCAGACAGTCATATACACACACACACACACACACGCGCAGACAGTCATACACACACACACAGACACACACAGACACACACAGGCAGATAGTCATACACACAGAGGCAGACAGTCATACACACAGACACACACACAGAGGCAGACAGTAATACACACAGACACAGTGGCAGACAGTCATATACACACACACACAGTCATACACACACACAGGCAGACAGTCATACATACACACACACACACACAGAGACACACACAGGCAGACAGTCATACACACAGACATACAGAGGCAGACAGTCATATACACACACACACACACACACACACAGAGGCAGACAGTCATACACACAGACACACAGAGGCAGACAGTCATACACACAGGCAGAGAGTTACACTCACCTGACAATCACACAGTTACCTGTGGAGTTCATTGTTGAGGCAGTGCAGCTCCTGGTGACTGTTTGATGGGGAAGCAGGGACTCCTTCCTGCTTCCCCTGCAGCCGTTTTCCGGCGCTTTTAGCTCCGCCCCCGCCGCACGGTAAGCTCCGCCCCCGCTGCAAAAAAAAAAAAATATATATATATATATATATATATATTTTTTTTTAATCGGCTGTGCGGCCGCACGGCGCCCCCTGCTCCATGGCGCCCTGTGCGGCCGCACAGCTCACACACCCCTAAGGCCGGCCCTGTCTGTGAGAGGAGCAGGCAGCAGTACAGTTTCTCCGGGTTTTGCAAGGTACCCAAAAATAGCTCCAGGCGCTCGACAACCGGGTACTGCTGCCTGTGTTCGGGAGACATAATGGCTGCAATTCCATAAAGCAAGTGTGCTCAGTCATATGACCCATAGAGAGCAGTTGAGTTAATGGATTCTTTTGAAGTTAATGAGCCAGGGGGTGGTCGATGTTCGGTAGTATGTTATAGAACAGGGAACGCCACAATTATTTATTATATACACATCACCAGATCTAGTGTCTGTAAAACACATGTTGAATTTGCTCTAATTCTCTGGAGCATAAAATATAACTAATGTGCCAAAATAACACATTACATATACATTTTGGCACATAGTGCATTTGCAAGGGAATTGCAAAATCTAGGCCAATATAGCAAAACATGGAAAATTCTCTAGTTGAACTTTTTCCAAATCTTGGCCTACCTATGACCTGGCTACGCCTCTGCAAATAATCTTGAAGTAATGTAGCTGCACCTAACACTGTTACTATGGATAACAATATCATAGAGAGCAGTATTAAACACAGCGGCCACCACTTAATGTGCCAAAGAAGTGTTATGTCTTAACCCTTCTGTTTCTATTCATTTTCTGTTTCTCCCAGCCTCTCTCCAAGGTTACTGGTGGAACGCAAATCGTAGTCTAATCTATTTTGGGATCTGTCTCAGTCACCTATAAGTTCTGTTATTGTGAAGTGAAAACATCTGGAAGCCACAACAGCCCAGACAAGAACTGGTAGTCTATACATATTCGCAGTGCAGATGTGCTAAATGCTTTAGTGTGTAGAAGATAAATATCATCTGTTTCATCAATCATTACAGAGTTCCATACTTTCTCTGGAGCAACATCAGCACGAAAATGTGTACACTGCTTTTATGTGATCATTCTTGTGAATTTCAGTTTCATTCGTTTTAGTCAAGTGTATTGTCAATAGCAAATTTATATTCAAATATTTATGTTAATATATTTTTTGAAAAGTGAAATGCGTCCAAGTTCAGCCTTTCTCACATCTGTGGTGTATCATATTTTTGCTGTTGATGCAAAAGAAGGCAAAACAAACAATCTAAAGCACTTCTAACCAGGAAAAAAAAAATCATCCTTGACTCTAGAATGGCAGTCAGATATCTCCTTAGATCAAGAAGCTATTATCGGGCTCAAAATTATATCCCTGTATATTATGTTTTTATTAAGTATTTATCCAATTGTTGTTCAAACACCTGTATAGACTCTGATAAAACAACCTCTCCAGGTAGAGATTTCCACACTCTTGTTCTTACTGTAGAAAAACCCTTTCCTTTGCCTTAGACTAAATCTCCTTTCTTCCAATCTAAATGCATGACCTTGTGTCCTATGTATAGACCTGTTATGAATAGATTTCCAGACAATTGTTTGTATTGGCCCTGAATAAATTTGTATAATGCTATTATATCCCCTCTGAGGTGCTGTTTTTCTAAACCAAACAGATTGACATTTGTTAACATTTCTTCAAAAGTAAAATGCTCCATTCCTTTTATCAATTTTGTAGCCCACCTCTGCACTTTTTCTAGTGCCATAATATCCTTCTTTAGAACAGGTGCCTAAAGTTGCACAGCATGTTCATGGTGCGGTCTTACCGTTAATTTATAAATAGGCAAAATTAGATTTTCATCCCAAGAATTAATGTCCCTATTTACACATGACAAAACCTTACTGGCCTTAGCAATTGCTGATTGACATTGCACATTGTTGCCTAGATGTAGTCTGTAACAATTCCCAAATCCATTTTGTGTGTTGTTATCCTTAATTCTCTACCATTTAGGGTGTAATTTGCTTGTGAATTTATATTATGTTAGTATATTTTGTGAACGCCCTTATTAAAACATGGAGAAATTACACTCTAGTTTCTGTGGAATGAACATACATGAGTGAGTATGTTTACTCACGTATGTGTTGGTCCATGTAAAATAATATATTCACTGCATGTCGTACAGTGTTTGGTTTTGTCTGATTTAATAAAAAAAAAAAAAATGTATTTTTTGCTGATTTAAGATATTGAACCTTGGCTACCAAAGTGAAAAACAAAACATTATCACCAGGCTGTAAGTGTTTGCTATTAATGTGTCAATAAATGCCAGCACTGGGTGTCTGCTGAAAATGTGTCCCTGAACACCACCACTGTGTGTCTCTCAATACCAATAATGTATGTGTCACTGAGCATAGTGACCAGTGACCAGTGTCCAGCTTTAAGTGAAGGTGGGGAGGCTATGCAGGTATGAAGTCAAACAAGTTAATGAAGTAAAACAGTTTGTCTCCAAGGAGGGGTGGAGGCAGTGGCGTACATACCAGGGTCGCAGGGGTCGCGGCTGCGACCGGGCCCGGCCCACCAGGGGGCCCGGCCGCCCCTGCGACCCGGTATGTACCCACAGGGCCAGCCTCTTCTGCTGGGGGGCCCAGGACCCGGCCACCTCCGGGCCCCCCGAGGCTGGCCCTGCTGTCACCCGGCTGGCGGGCGCGCGAGGGAGCACTGTCCCCTGGGTGCTCCCTCTTCAGCTCCCTCGCGCACCGCATTGAAACCGGAGCCGGAAGATGACGCGGCGCGCGAGGGAGCTGAAGAGGGAGCACCCAGGGGACAGTGCTCCCTCGCGCGCCCGCCAGCCGGGTGACCAGCAACACCACTGGACCCCAGGGAATCCCGCCAGCTCTCACACAGGTAAAGAGGCTGGGGGGATTAAATTAAAAAAAAAAAACAGAAAAAACGTGTGTGTGTGTGTTTAGTGTGTATGTGAGTGTGTGTGAGTGTGTGTTAGTGAGTTTGTTAGTGTTAGTGAGTGTGTTAGTGAGTGTGTGTGTGTGTGTTAGTGAGTGTGTTAGTGAGAGTGGTAGTGAGTGAGTGTGTTAGTGAGTGTGTTAGTGAGTGTGTTAGTGAGAGTGTTAGTGAGTGTGTTAATGTGAGTGTGTTAATGTGAGTGTGTTAGTGTTAGTGAGTGTGTTAGTGAGTGTGTGAGTGAGTGTGTGAGTGAGTGTGTTAGTGTGAGTGAGTGTGTTAGTGTGAGTGAGTGTGTTAGTGAGTGTGTTAGTGAGTGTGTTAGTGAGTGTGTTAGTGTTAGTGAGTGTGTTAGTGAGTGTGTTAGTGAGTGTTAGTGAGTGTGTTAGTGTTAGTTTGTGTTAGTTTGTGTGTGTGTTAGTGAGTGAGTGTGTTAGTGAGTGAGTGAGTGTGTGTTAGTGAGAGTGTGTTAGTGAGAGTGTGTTAGTGAGTGTGTGTTAGTGAGTGTGTTAGTGTTAGTGAGTGTGTTAGTTTTAGAGTGTGTTAGTGTTAGTGTGTGTGTCTGTTACTGAGTATGTTTGTGTGCGTCTGTCACTGAGTGTGTGTCTGTCAGTAAATGTGTGCGTCTGTTCATGAGAGTGTGTGTGTGTGTGTCTAAAGCACTTACCTTTCTCCAGCGCCGGGGATCTCTCCGTCCCGATCCGCCTCTCAGCTCCGAATGCACATGCGTGGCAAGAGCCACGCGCGCATTCAAACCGCCCATATAGGAAAGCATTACTCAATGCTTTCCTATGGACGTTCAGCGTCTTCTCACTGTGATTTTCACAGTGAGAATCGCAGAAAATCCTCTAGCGGCTGTCAATGAGACAGCCACTAGAGATGGATTAACCCTCAGTGAAACATAGCAGTTTCTCTGAAACTGCTGTTTTCAGCTGCAGGGTTAAAACTAGAGAGACCTGGCACCCAGACCACTTCATTGAGCTGATTTGATCTGGGTGTCTGTAGTGGTCCTTTAAGTGTATGTGTTTATGCATGCACTGGCGTACATACCGCGGTCGCACGGGTCGCAGCCCTGCGACCAGGTGCCCGCCCGCCATGTGTTGCGGCCCCAGCCCGCGCAGAGTAAGCGGGGGGGGGGGCCCACAGATCAGTTTTTGCACCCGGGCCCCATGGGTTGTGTGTACGCCACTGGGTGGAGGGGGAGGCTGGGCACTCCTGGCTCCATAACCATGAGGAGTGTGATGTAGCGGTTATGGTGATTGGAGTGTTCCTTTAAATAAATATGTATTTGGATAAGGAAAAAGGGAAAAAATAAAATGAAATATAGAAATCCACACCTGAGATATCCTGCAACTATCACACCCCATCTTAGGTTCCTGTCAATCATTGCTAAAAAAACAAAAACACTGTCCTTTGTACCTATACACACAGTTAAACACTGCTATTTGCAATCCCGCTGCTGTTTGACAATTTCCATTATTTTCTGTCAGCTGTACTGATGTAGGAGATACTCTATCTACCTGGAATGAAAACTGTTTACTATTTTTTATTAGTCACAAAATGGTTTTTATGGATGTTCAAAAGGAAAAACTTTATGTTTTTCGTTTGCAAGTAGTCACTATATTTACAAAGCAAATTGCAAAAAACAAACAAAAAATCTTCTTCACTAGCAGAAGATTCTGCCCATGTCATCTCCAATTCCATTTGTTGTTGGTAATTTTAATATTGGCCCAGGGTCCTCAGCATCATTCTTTCAACGCCAGTCATTTGGAAACCATTCTTATTAGCTAAAATAAATACCAAGTTTTAAATGATTATAATTTGATGTAAGAGAACTGATTTATAATAAAGCGCTGCGGAATAAGCTGGCTTTAAATAAATAATAACCAATAGTAATAATAATAATATATATTTTTATAACATGGTATATACAGGAGGTTAAAAAAAGACAGGACATGCTTTCATTTGGAGTTTTCCCAGTAGGCTAATTATATTTTTATAATTATGATGGCAAAACATTAAGGTAGATTATGAAACTTTATGCAAACCTGAAATACATTATAGAATAGGGTTATTTACTAAGGTGTGAATTGTTGGATATTCAAGTGAACTCAAAATGAACTTCAAATTATAAAGCCAAATTAGTAAAATTCTCCAGCCAGCTCTGTTTTCAGTTTGGCTATTTTTATCTAAAATGTGAAATATACTTTGAATTAATTTCGAATTCCCAACAATTCACACTTTAGTGAATTATCCTGTGAATATCAGTCACTTTTATTAACCACAAGTAATAAATTATAAATAGAGGTTACATCTTAAAAAGGGAACCAGCACTTTCCAGGATTTTTAATATTATTTTTTACTGATCCCTTATATTGTTTGTAAATCCTTGAATATGAAATTAAATGTAGAAATCCACACCACGATATTTATCTATATGCTGAACTAAGTTTGTTTACTGTCAATAATTGTTCTAAGTTCTTTACATTCTCTCATTAAAAACACAGCCTTTGTATTGACAGTCTGCATAGAAATTTTTTTTGGTTTCCCCTTTTCCAATGCAAGGTGTGCCAAGACTAAACTGGATTGTGATCATTTGTTACACATTAATATACTTCTATAAGAAGTCAGACCATCACATGAAAAAAGTTAACACAATTTATAGGTAATTTTCAGTGTTTTATTCAATAGTGACATTTTCAGAGAAGTGATGGTTCTCCTTTAAGAAATGGAAATAGTAATTATTACAAGGCTACAATAATGTCTTACCGTATGCAAAACTTGAGAATCCCCACCTAATAGAGAGAAGGAAAATATTGTAAGTATGGGGTTGTGCCACTGCCAGTAGACAAAACATCAGTGATTTCTTAAGGACATATAACCATTCTTTTAGAAATATATCAGAGAATATGTAAGGTCCAAAAATTTATATTTATATGCATATAATTAATTGATGCAAAAATATGCATTTGCTAAAATTTCCACAAATATTTCCTAGGTCTTAAAAACTTACCTTTCATTAGCTGCAGAACTTTCCTTTATAATGAAGATCCACCGCTTATTGTCCAGCACTTAACTTTACTGCTAAGTATTGTTAATCGAAAGGATTCTCATAGATAAGCTTTAAGGGCAGATCTCTAGGTAAAAGCTGCTCATATAGATGGGTGATTGTATTCATATTGAGATTAAATTTGTCTTAATTTTATAATTTGGGGGATGCTGCTATTGGCTGCACAGATAAACTTTACTGTAGCACTCAGAAAGTCCAAACGTCCGTGCCTATTAAGAAGGCTCAGCTACACTGTCCACACCAACTCAAGGAGACACGGCCTCCCGATCAAAGTGCATGCGTGACACATGCAGAGGCCATAACTGCCCGATGATCAGAGATCTGCTGGGGTAGATTCTGTCTAAGGCTGGTTGGAGTTAAAAGATACATCTAAAATAACAGAATAGTGAGGCAGCTACTTGCTAAACAGCCTATGTGGAATATAACTTTCATCTTGGTTGGCCCTGATAAAAACTTTAGTACACAATAGCTTTACATAGTAGGTCACTATTTTAATGAACACATCAGCAGCACTTAAACTAATACATCCCTAAAGTATTATTTTGTAAAAATCTCAATATCAATACAATCACCTTCTATATGAGCAGCTTTAGTTTGCTGGCATTGACCTTTGCTCATTTAGTGTTTTGTGTATTTCTGTATTCCTGGCCTCGGCTAGTTTATTAGATTTTCTGTACTTCGGTTATCTTGACCTGTTTATGATTATTCTCTCTTGTTTGTGTCATTCAGCCCGGCCATTCTTCTGACCAGTAATGTGCTGTATTATAGACACTGATCCAAGTTCTGCGTGTTGAGCTACCGAATCATGAGAGAATCTTACTGAGCATGAAAGGATTTGTAATCCAACAGCAGCTGGCAGCCTTTTACACTAATTTTGATGGAACATAAAATAAAATAGAGAAAATTTATGTCAAACTTACTGTAATTTTCTTTTCCTGGCTATTTCTCATGGCAGCATCACTCATGGATAGCTCCTCCCTTAGTTGTCACAGGACAGGAATAATTAGAATAATTAATTAGACTGATAGGTATAAAGAATCCCTCGTCCCCCTACACCTCAGTCCAATTATATAGCTGAAAAAAAATAAAAGAATGGGTGGGAACCCTGATGCTGCCATGAGAAATAGCCAGGAAAAGAAAATTACGGTAAGTTTGTCATAAATTTTCTCTATTCCTGGCAAATCATGGCAGCATTACTCATGGGTAATACCCAAGCTCACAGAAATTCAGGGTGGGAATAAATAAACTGAGAGAAAACACTATACAGACACGAATGCAGCAAAGTAATTTAATATCAGCGGGATAATGACACCGTAGACAAAACACTCTTCCCAAAGGAGGTGTTTTATGAACATCGTCGGGGAAGACCAGGTGGCTGCTCTGCAAATATCATCGTATGGAACCTCTGCCCAGTTAGCCCATGAAGTTGACAATGCTCTGGTAGAATGAGTACTTATCTCCCTGGAGGAGACTGACCATTTGAGATATAAGCCTTCCTGATTATTAGTGAAATCCAATGTTTCAGTGTGGATATATAAGCTGCTTCCCCCTTTCTAGCTCCAGAAGGTAGAACGAATAGTTGTTCAGTCTTTCTGTATGACTCTGAATGGAGGAGGTATTGAGACAGACAATTCTTAACATCCAAACTTTGCCATCTTACTTCTTTCCGAGAAGTTGGATTAGGGTAGAATGATGGAAGAACCACTTTGATGGAATTGAGAAACCACCTTAGCAAGAAACTCAGGATTTGGTCTTAGACACACCCTATCCTGATAGATCCGTAAGCAGGAGTTCATGGTAGAAAAGGCTTTAATCTCCGAACTTCTTCTTGCGGAAATTATTGCCACTAAAAACAGTCTTGTAAGTTAGAAGAGTAGTGTCCAGATTTTTAAGGGGAACAAACAGGTCAGGTAGTTGAGGACAAGAGGAAGGTCCCAAGGAGGAGTACCGGATCTGGAAGGAGGTCTTAACCTGAAAGCTACCTTAAAGAATCTTGAGATCAAAGGATCTGAGGCCCATGAGGTATTGCATAATGCTGAAAGAGCAGAAGACTGAACTCTAAGAGTTCTGAGGCTAAGGCCCTTCTCCAGACCTTCTTGGAGAAAATCCAGGATCTGAGTATTGCGAGGTTGCAGGAACTCAACGTTCTTGGCTGTTGCCCATTCTCTGAATGTATCCCAGTTTCTTTGGTAGCACAAGGAGGTAGAACTATTCCCAGACTGAGGTCTAATTAATTATTCTAATTATTCCTGTCCTGTGACAACTAAGGGAGGAGTTACCCATAAGTGATGCTGCAATGATTAGCCAGGAATGTTTTGGTTTATTTGAGTTGGAGAGTTAAATTGCCGTACAGCCTGGCTCTATGATCTTTGACACTGTGTATGCAGAGTCCCCCAGCCATAGGAAGCATGTCCAAGGTGTTTGGGGTTAGCATTATAGCATATGTCTTTGTGCAACCTGTGTGTTCTAACAAATGCAAACATTGCCCATAACCAGGAAGTAAGAAAGAGAGTATTCCAGCTGGCTGATTGCTAGTTTAGGGAAGTGGCCCTACACACAGAAAAAAAGTTTTCATCTCTGGGATTAAACATTAAAAAAAAAAAGGCTGCAGGGACTGATTCTTTGCACCATGACTAATTAAGTTAAATTAAGTAGTTATATGGCTTAGAATGACTATTTCAATAGCTAAATATGAGATAATAAAATATGAGATAATATATGAGACAGAGAATTATCATGGAACAACTAAAAACAAGTAAAATTAGTCATATTTTTTAGTATTTTCAAGTATATTTTTATTTTAGGTATGATAAGTTAGTAGAACAAAATGTGAAAAGTTAAAAGAGGTCAGCGCTAATAATAATAATAAGGAATAGGTAGGCAGCGGCCTGGCAGAGGGTAACCCTCTAACCCTCTAGCATAAGAGTAGAAAACAACAACAACAGTAGTGCAAGGCTGAGCCAAAATGTATCAGTGTAGACTATAGGAAATAAAAACAAGTATATAGATAGAGCATATATATAAAAAGTAAGTGCATATAAATCAGTCCAAGATAATTTGAAGTTGCACTCTAGCGACGAGTGTCTTTTAAGGTGCTTTTGGTGATGGGGTGTCCTCACTGTTTATAGAAGTTTGATTATTCTCGTGATATGGAAGACACAAATAAGAGACTGATCGTATAGACTGAGTGGGTCAATATATGTGAGAATATGAATATGTGGAAGTAGAAAAGATATATTAAACTCACATTTAGAAGAGCTATAGCCAGCTCAGGTATAACAGGCGTACAGCGGTATGATCCCCTCTTATGGGATATATAGGTGGTTGTCTTCTGGAGGGAATGTTGTCCAGCTCTCAGGAAAGGGATATATAAAGACAGCTGATAGTGCTCTCTGTTATAACAGGGTATGGAGTTGTAAGAGAAATAAAAATGTACTTACAAGTGTAGTGCAGACCAGCATTGGTGGTATGATCCCCACCTCGGATAGTCTTGTAAGCACGCAATAAAATTAGTAAAAAGCCAGGTGAAGATAAAAAATGTGTATAAAAAGATAGTTGGCACAAATAGTGACCATAAAATCTTTAATTATATAGATACACAAATATTAAAACCATTTACACGTTTCGCCACTGGGGCTTTTTCAAAATGGAATAAGTTTAATATATATATTCATATTCTCACATATATTGACCCACTCAGTCTATACGATCGGTCTCTTATTTGTGTCTTCCATATCACGAGAATAATCAAACTTCTATAAACAGTGAGGACACCCCATCACCAAAAGCACCATAAAAAACACTCTTCGCTAGAGTGCAACTTCAAATTATCTTGGACTGATTTATATGCACTTACTTTTTATATATATGCTCTATCTATATACTTGTTTTTATTTCCTATAGTCTACAATGATAAGTTAGTAATAGTGAGTTAAAATATGGGGGGGCGGAGCCTGACCTCGGAGCTGAGCGGACGTGTGCTGCACGAGCTCCCGACGGCTGATCCGGCTTTTTGGGGAAAAAACCCAGGTGTCCCACAGCGACTGATGCCACACTGGGCTACGACAACTGGGCATACAACGACAAAGCGACAGACACCCTTCCCCAAGGCCTACGGTACCACAAACCGCGGCAGTGAGTTGATTGCGGACGGCTAAGACGGGGAAGTGCGGCCGACTTCCATACCGATTGGTACGCCCAGCAGACCCACTCTTCTCCTACCCCCCCCCCGGACCGGTGGGGGGCATCCCGGTCACCGCTGGCCGGCACCCCGGAGTTTCTCTGGAAACAGAGATATTGCACGCGGAGGAGCCGCACCCAAGATGGCGGCCCAGCGGCAAACCACAGCAATGGACACAAACATTAAGCCGAGCACATGGCCCTTGGAGGCTTTTGATAAACAGTGCAAAAGCTTCTGGGCGATCCTTTGCAACCAGGGCCTGACCCGCAGACGAGCAATGAAAGTGGTGGCACCCTGGATCAGACTGATAACCCGGCGCCGCTATTATGGGCCCCTACCACGAATCCCCAAAACGACCACCCAGCAGGGCAGGAAAAAGCGACCGATGAAACAGACAGGGGAGCCGCATGGCATTAGTGCCGACACTCGCTCCCACGATCACAGGAGCTGGAGCGTCAGGCGGGCCCAACCAGCGTGTTCCTCCCACGGCACCAGAACCTGGAACCAGCACGGTGCACCCCCACATTACACAGCCCCAGCGACACATAGCAGCCTAACTTGGAGGCCCAGCCCGGGGTCTAACGGCAGAGCTAAATTCCGACTGAGGGGCACCCTTAACGACACGCAACTGGAAGCCCTGCAGGAGAGATGGGAGAAACATAACCCCCACAAACCGAGAACCAGTCGAAGCAAAGCAAGCAAGCCGAAGGGTGACAACGGAGAGGGACTGAAGCATCCACCCGCAAGCAACCCCCCTTCCCTGGGCATTGGCTGAACTTTCTAACTCTTGGACTGCATCAGAGCTACAGGTTTATTAGACCCAACAGCTTCTATATGCTCCCTAATGCAACTTTGCTTACCTATAATATATAAATTGTACACAATCCTGCAGCCATTATGCCTTTAGTCTCTCCCCTCTGATATTGCAGACCCTGCACGCCATTCTTCTTATTTTGTTTAGTTATTCTGCTCATTATTTAATTTATTATTTAAGCCTTTGCCTGCTCAATCATCTCCTGTTATTGTGAATGCCCTCCGCGAGCATGATCTACCTACCCTTGATGTGGTTGGGGGGTCAATACGCTATATTAAGGCACTCAACTCTATGCGCGCTAAGCCCCTATAGCCACCACTGAAATATAGGATGTGCCCATCCATTGCCGTAAAACCTACTGTTGTTAATGTATTCAGCACAGTTGAGGGATCATTGTCATTCTCAGAGCCAGATAGTTTTGCATACTGTAACTCTCAGCATGTATACAGCTGTCATATATGTTATGTAACATGGAATTTCTAGCACAACTAGCATGATACCCTCACTATTTACTAGCAATGTCTCTACAGAAATGCCACGCTATGTAAGGCTACTGAATAGAAAATACCACACATGTAGTCTGCTGAACTAGCTAGACAACCTACGCCCTCGCGCCTTCGACTACTAAGTTAATCACTATTGTTAACCTTAACACTTAATGTTAGCCTGACCAGCAGGTACTTGTTTTGTTTTATTACCTAACCTTAATGTCAGTATATATCCTGATCTTCAATGTTTTATGTTGCCTGTTATACTGACATAGCTGCAGTTTAACCCTGAACCAAGCGTGACACTTATAACAAAAAATGTGCAGATGTAACCTATGTCGATTAATGGCCGGTACCTGCTGTTGTGGCAGTGCCGGCATGTTTGTCAACTCTATGCACGCCAAAATAAAGAATTAAAAATAAAAAAAAATAAAAATATGGAATATTACACAGCAATATACATATTTAAGTGTATTTACCAGTCCCAGCATCCATTGGGATTAGTCAAGTTGGCTTTTGCTTGTGGATACATGATAATCAAATTATTCAAATCTGCGACCTGATTGTAACCAGCAAGTCTGGCATAACGGTCACCAACCTTCGCCCTGTACATAAAACAAATAAACAGTACATCTCAGTACTTTACAAGTAAATAAGGCTTGAGTATGTACATCATATTGTATTAACATTTATTAAAGGGACATGCATTACTTTGAGACAGCTATCTCATTCAAAATCTTCAACTTTGAATGAGGCAGTTGCCTCACTATGGAGGCTGAAAAAAACAAGGTAAATATGATTTTTGTTTGACCTATATTTACCTGTTTTCCTACTGAATAGCATTGAAATGACTGAGATAATTGATCTTGATAATCTCCACCAAGGAGGCAGGGCCAGCCACGGATATCAGCGATTCAAGAGAAAAAAGGAATTTTTTTTCTCCCTGCAATCAACTAAATGGCCACCAGGGCACTGCAGCTTTAAAGGACAACTCAACACTTCCAAATCCCCCACCAAAAAAAAAACACAGTTTAGTAGATATACCCCCCTAAAAATACATACATGCATATATTTTTATATATGTATTCATTGGGAATATAGTTTAAAATAGCTTACAAAAGCTGCAGTTCTTTTGACTGCAGCCTTTGTAAGCACCTCCCCTTTTTTTGCTAGAAAAGACTTTCAGTCTATTCACAAGGAAATAACCAATCAGAGGCTTCTCATTGAGAAGCCTCTGACCTGGTCCACACGTGTACGCGCATGCTGGCTCGTGCACAATGTTGAGTGCACGTATATTGGACCATGCATGCGCGCGTGGACCAGTCGCATGTGCAGGGATGAAGCTATCCAGCTGGTCTGAGGTCTGTGAGGGAGGGAGGGGGAGACAGGCACATTCAAGTAGAGCATGCCTGCCACTTCCATTAGCTCAGAGGAGCTAACGGAAGTAGGAAGGAATCCTCCCTGGCTGTTTGATTGGCTGTGCCCACAGGAACACCTAGGTCGCCTTCCCGGGAACGCAATCAAGGCATCCAGAACGGGCATCGGCTGATGCAACCCGGACTGACACATTGTGAGGCCCAAAGCCCATGACCCTGCCTACAAAGCTGAGACTCTCTCTCCCCAAGGACAGAGGCAAAAGTGCCCCAGTTTACAATGCATGCTCTTATCTATATAATCGTGATAACTCATAAGAATCTTCTAGCTTATTCTTGTCACAGTGAGGCTCAGAGAATACACTCAACCTACACAGCTAGGCAAACATAGGTACCTCCTATATGTGTATACATCTGTCGCCTGCCCAGTGAAGTGTAAATGTATGCCTTTAGCAAACTCACACAGCCATATATTTTTAACCTTGAACAGTAAGCTGACAGAATTGTTTTTTGGACTATAGCCACAAGTGTTGTTTTATTGATATAGTATTTTTTTATACATATTTATGTTACATTATTAATATTTTTTATACAATAAATTAATTATATATACTTATAACACTTACGGCTTTCATTCCTACCTGCTATTACAAAGAAGGAATGTGGTCCTTAACCACATACACCTTATGAAGCGAGCCGATATACTGGCTCAGGGTTTGTGAGTATATTGGTATTACCTACTTAACATATCCTATATACACCAGACTGTACTACGCTATATTCTCCCTCCTATACCTATTACCTAGGATACTACACCTGGAGAAAATCTGGACGAAAAGGAGGGTGAGGGTCGCCTCTACGGACCCTAAGGCGCATATACCTGAGCTAGTACATTAGCTCAGAAAAGTGTGAGTTAGTTACCTATGCACTTTATTTCTATCTTATACTCTGTATACAGGTTACACTATGTTCTGTATATTTGTGTTTTTTATTTAAGGTAAAACCCGAAACCATTGGGACTTTTTATAGTATACCCAACCTATTTAAGGTACAGCAAGGTTTTCTACATATTAATATTAATGATTATTCTTTTCGCTGTCCGTTACAATTCTGATGTATATGTTTTTCATTCTAAAGATAATCGCCTATGAAATGAACACTTTCAGAAGTCTCCTGACTTCTGACTAAGTAAATTTCCCCATCCTGTATTACAATTTTCAGAACAAAATGTACAGGAAACATTCCACTTTAAAAGTGTGGTTTGCTTACTCTGCAGAATATTATACATTTCTTAAAAAATAAATGAATAAAATGCATATTAAAATGTGTTTATTAAAACAATAGAATAATATTTAATGGGAGCATGACAATTGACCAATCCATCAATAATCACAATCTCCTCATGCCAATTATATTAGCTGGGTTAATATCCTTAACCACAGGATCCTATCAGTGGGAAAACAATACCAGATGATTTTCCAGCTTTGGGGCCAAAACCAAATTTTCATGGAACAGTTTTAAAATGAATAAATGTCCATAACATTCTGAATATTTTAAAGATCTTACCTTCCCTGGAGGCAGCCATGGAAAGCAATGTGTAGTCTGCATCCTAAAAAATATAAACTTTAGACTAAAACAGCTTTATGTCAGCATGTTACCTAAAAACTTTAAGACACTGACATATTCAAATATGCATAGTAACAGTATCATTTTGGTAGGATCACATGTACTAAAACATAGAACATAAAGCATAATTGAGTTTGTATTCACGAATATTTTTTTTTTCCTGCATTCATTTTGGGAAGATAGTAACTAGCAAGGCTATATTAATTAGTAAACTGTGAACGCTTAGAAATTCACTAGGGAACTGTAAATTTATTGTCAAAATAGCTGTGCTTGAAACTTAGTTTACTTGGAGAATTGTTTCCAGTTTGCTAGTTTTTAATACAATTTGAAATTCCATTGTGCATTCCCAATTCACAGTATGGTGCATATCCTGGGAGTTTCCTAAACCTTATTAAGTGGAAAAGATTAGCAAGAAATGTGCGAGTAATAATTAATAAAATATCTTAAGACAGGCACATTTGGCAAGGAGGGGTGGGGGTATGTGTCCTGCAAATGTTTTAATAAAATTAAGGTTGTACTTACTTGTGCCACTCTGACAAGAGGAAGGAATGTACACATACCCAGCTGTATCCATCCCATAAGACACTGCAGGAGCCAGTTTAAAATATTCTGATTGATCGAACAGGATCAACTGCAGACATGAAATAAATACTGTATAAGTACAGTATTTACCCAACTCTGAGTGAGACCCTAAAACCTCTGCAATCTGCTGTGAAACTGCAGTAAATGACACAGCACTGGAATGGGTAAAGTTAAGACAACAGTATTTTTTTTAGATTATCTATTGCATTTTGCTAATGGGTGCATGAAAAATTAAATTTCCTGGTCATAATGACACACACAGGTCCTGTCAGTTTCCCCAAAGAGGAAAAAACCCCCACAGAAAAGTGGTCATTAACAAAAAAGTGACTATTTGCTGCTTACTATAGACTGTAAGCTCGTTTGAGCAGGGCCCTCTTCAACCTATCGTTCCTGTAAGTTTTCTTGTAATTGTCCTATTTATAGGTAAATACCCCTCTCATATTATTGTAAAGTGCTACCGAATCTGTTGGCGCTATATAAATGGCGATAATAATAATAATAATAATAATGAAAGTTCACGCGGAAAAAGAGCTGAATAAAAGTGAATGAGCTCCTAATGCCTTTCATCCTGGGCATGTGAATGCATACAATAAAAATCCATATAAAGGTATAAGTAATATACTGTGTGTTCAACACTTTCTGTAAAAGTATACATTGCGGGTTTCTGTGCTATACCCTCTCGGGTTATTATAATGAGTTTCCATACCTGTCCAGTTAATCCAGCAGAACTACTTGGCTTCTAAAAATAATAAAATAATAATAGTATAAGATATTTGTTTTATTGAATTTAATGTATCTGTAAAATGTATTGATTTTGCAGTGGTCTGCTTACTCTGAGTCCTCCATAGATGTGATTCAGAGCCTCATAAGCCCCATTGTAGCCACAATTGTTGATATATTCGCTATTGGTTGATCCACATGCACCTCCATAGCTATCAGTGGGCTAAAACAAAACATATGCTAAAATAAAAGTTCAGCACATCAAAACAATAAGTCACTTAAGATGAAATACTCTCCATTTCAATGTGGCTAGAATAAACCAGACACTTTTGATTGATAGCCAGTCTAAGCCTAGTAAAGGGATTTAAATATGGTCATGGATTGTTCCTTTTAGGAGTTAGAGGAAAGTTGTAAGTGAAGTTACCAAAGATGCAAAGAATTGTTTGCTCTTGGATATACTGTGTGAGAGAGCCACAGAATTTATGTATTGTTAATTTTTGCAACATGACTTGAACCACTTTCAGAGTAAAATGTTTGGTTTTATTACTTCAGCAAACTGGACATTTGGTAGACATTTAGGTAAAGCATTGTGTAATTGAAGTGTTCTAGACTCTGTCCTGTTAAATGTGAAAGAGTATATGTACAAAGGCTGTGACTTGATTGACTATTTAACTTGAGGGAATTCTATAAGGTTTTTCAGTGTAGTTTTCTTATAAAGTTTCTGGATTAAGGGGAGGTCTGATTACCAATGTCCAGGGCTATTTTAAAATGTCTCTCTTCATTATGGTCATTTTCCCTGTTAACCTGCACTCACCATTCCATGCTCAACTGGGATATCATACACAGCCCGAATGTTTCCAGAGTTCACATAGGATAAGTAATATTCCTCCAGTTTTTTCACCACCCCTAGGGGAAGGATGGAAATGATAAAATGACCTTTCTATTTAGACACTTATATATTGACGATACACAATCTGCAATTGACGATGCAAAATCTTTGTGTTTGTCTGTCACCAGTGTTTGATTATATTTTTCAAAAGCCTATGTAAATCACTAATCATACTAAGTTATGTCTAAGTTATTTTTGGAGTGTACAATTGTTTATATATATTTAGATGAATCCCGCCCTGCCTGTAAAAATAAAGTAAAAAACCCAACAATATTACTTACCTGTTATCCAGTGGAGAGACGGCTTTCTTGATGCTTCTCCTCTCCGCCTCGGGAGATGCTCAATAATGAAGGGCTCTAGGGCTAACCCAATGCTCCAATCCAAAAGCAATTTCTGAGCTGTGCCAATAGAATGCTTCTCACAGAGAAGCATTGGACACATGCATCCTTCTGATGTTGGCATGCTTTACATGTGATAAAAGCCAAAGTATTGACAGTCTGAAAGGTGCAGGCTTTATAGGGTGCTGATTTCTCTTGATTTCTTTTTACAAAGTAGGGAAGATCCGACACTGTTATCCACTAAACCTCTTCAGAAAATAATTCTTAATAAATATTTGTTACTTACCTGGAACTACGACGGAATCTCTACTGCCTGAAAAGATGAACACCTTAGAATTTGCAAGGTTTGATACAGGATCAATCAGGCCACTGTTGGCATAACTCTGGGTTTGTGACTTAAGAGAGTTAACATTGATGCTTGATGGGAATTTCATGCATGCATTTGTTGCTGTCAACATGTTTCCAGATGCACAATAATAGGGCCCTGCAACAAAGTAGAAAAGATTAAATAGTATTTATTTTTTTCAGTGTGTTCATCATAATCTTGTACTATTATTATGGAGAATTATTTTTTTAAAAATTGTGTTTGAAATTTGTGAACTATAGATATGGTTAAACAAGGAATTTTGGTGACCTTGGGGGACTTCAATTTACTATTTGATCCATCTTTAGGCAAACAAACTATTACAGGTCAGATAACAGACAGAGGAATTTTTAAACGCTCTGAAAAATTTAGACAGTTAATTCAAAACCACTCTACTAGACATTTGGCGCATTTTTAACCCAATAGATTTAGATTTCACTTCCTTTTCAAAATCCTACTATGTATACTCCCGCATTGATTTTGCGCTAAGAGATATTAAACTAGCCCAAGAAACAAAAGCCATTATAATAAATGAGATTACATGGTCAGATCACAATGCAGTTATTCTGGATGCCAAAGATACCTTTGAAATCCCAAGGCCAGAATGGAGACTAAATAATTATATTTTGTCAAACACAAACAATATAGAATTCATTAAGAAACAGACCGAATACTATTTTAAAGAGAACCAAACTGAGCAGATCTCCCCTTCAGGAGGATGGTGTTCATATAAAGCGGTGATAAGGGGAATATTAATCAAACTAGCTTCTGAAAATAAGGAATATAGAGAAAAAGATTTAACAAATCTACAAATTCAACTATATAATCGTTCAAGAGATTATTAAATTATTTATTTATTTATTTATCTATTTATTTTTTTTTATTTTTTTTTAAATGTTATCTATTTTTTTTCCCCAGTACATTGTGAACCAAACAAATGTTTGTTTTAGTTAGTCTGTATGTATATTTGGTATTTAAAATAAAAATAGAGGAAATTAAGACAAATTAAAATGGGAGATAGGAAGATATACATATATATAAAAGAAAATAAGATGAAAATAAAACAAATGGTGATGATTTGGTGTTTGATAAAGTCAATTTTGACACACATAAAGTATGAAATAACAAACACCATATTCTGATGTTAGAAATAAAAACAGTTTTAAAAAAAGAAAAATAAATTTGTGAACTATTAAGGTGATTATGAAATTTAATCAATTCCCATTTTAATTCATATCCTATATTGTTTTGCATTCTATAGTTTTTGATATGTCCTTTTTTAAATATATAAAAATTTCAGGACATTAATATATTATAAATTTAGGGACTATTTAAAATTTTAGATTTCTCTTTCTGGTGAAAATTCAGAGGCTATATCAGTATGTTAATTAGCTTTCAGTACTTAAAAAAGCACCATAGCGACTTCATCCTAACATTTAAAGTTGTTATGGTGCCAGGAGGTCCTTGGCACTGCCTTCCCTTGAGGGGTTACACTGTTTATGAATAATTTAACCTCATATTTGCAAAAGATGGTTCCTACTTTTTTGCCTCCCGGCTTTCCACGTTGATCCGGGGCTTCAGTGAGAAAGCCAGGAGGACACACAAACTGGTACTGTCTTCGCAAACTGTTCATAAATGGTTTGACTTGTTGAGGTAAGATGCCTCAAGACCTCCTGGAAGTGGTACCAGATGAAGTTGTTTAGGTCTCATACTTTTTCTCAGAAATAACTATATGAAACTTAAGTGTTGGCTGAATTCAAAGCTCCATCAAACAAATTACATATGATGAAGGTGTACAAAAAAAAAGTGCCACGGTAATATATTTAATATTCTGATATTTATACTTATCAGTAAAGTCAAAAGTCTTTTCATATGCACTATAATAACTTCGCAAAGCTGTACTTTACAAAAAGAACAAAACCCAGTCCAAATACATAATACCATGTAAAATATATATATATATAACAGTTACATATGCATTTAAATAATAGTACCTCCAGCAAACAAGGCGGCTCCAATAACTTTCTTGGATTGTGCAACATGGAATTGGTTTGCCATGTATGCTCCAGAGGAAATACCAGACACTGATATGGTGCTGTCAATATTGTATGAGCCTGTAGGGAAGACATTATTAACATGTGTTTTTTCATTATTTCTTGAAATACATTAAGACATACATCAAATGCCTAGGTTCATGTCTTGCTTATATTATTATTATAGGGTACAATCACTTTATTCTAAAATTAGATGACTGCCGTTGTGATCATTGTGTTATTGTATTGTATTTTATAGTGCATCAATAATGGGTTCAGAATACAACATATGTGGGTTCTTTTATTAGAAAAAGAGGAATAGCTAGTTGCTATAACAGAACTAGAAAAGTGCAGAGATGAGCTACAAAAGTAATAAGGGGAATGGATAACAAGAAACACACAAAAAAATGCATTTGTTTTCTTTAGAAAAAAGGCTTCTCAGAGTTGATATGATAACACTATATAAATATATAAAGGGTCAATAGAATCCGCTATGTGCTAACCTGTACATTAGCAGAAATATACAACAGACAAGATCACCCACTGAGACTGGATGAAAGACGTTTTCGCTTACAGCGGAGGAAATGTTTCTTTAGAGTAAGAACAATAAAGATGTCCGATTCTGTAGATATTTTTTCTTTTAAAAAGGCCTGGATGTTGTTTTTTGGAAAAACTGATTATTTAAAAAATAAAATTAATATGCATGGGAACAGGTTGTTGATTTAAGGAGAAATATGATAGCAATTACGGAGTCAAAAAGGATTCCCCCCCTTTTGTGTCACAATTGGCTATCAGTTCAAATGGGGTTTCTCTCCTTTTTTTTTTTTTTTATCAAAAACATCATCTAGTTTATGTTTAATCTTTTAAATATTCCAGGTATAAATCTCATGACACTCATGTTGTGTAAAAATGTCAACAGTCCCAAACATAAATGCGAAGACATTGAACAAAAGAGGCAAACTAGTAATGCACATAAATGCCAGCTTGTGGCTATCTTAATCTAGATCCAATAGACAATGATTAGTAGACAGTATGATCAATGGGCAGTTTTCAGTTCCTTGTTAAGTAATTATACTCCCCGCCCAAAAAAGCAAAAAAGGGGATACAATCAAAAGTGCAACTATTCATGAAAGTGGACCATTGTCATTTTGCAAAAAGAGTAAAAGGGAACTAGTTTATCAGCTATTTGGTATCTCTATAGACACCTCAATTCTGGAAATGCAAAACAGCGTTAAGTTTGAAGCTGCAATAACTATTCACATTTATCAAGCAGTCTACAAGTTGGTGGCCTTTATACAATAAACCCACCAAGTATGAGGAAATATATCCTCTTTATAATATAGCAAAAGGAGAAAAAAAAGAAACACACAAGACACAACAAAATATGCTTGACATAAAACTGCTCTTGAGATAAAATAGAATTCTCATATTTCATATTTATTACCTACAATCATGTCATTCAAAATTTTTACTGTCCTATGGACACTTTCATGATCTGTATTTTCATCCTGGAACAAGCTTAAATAAGGGTAAAGTCCGAAAAAGGAACAGAGAAGACAGCACAAACCAGCCTGGGCACACTGGGTATTCCCCTTATACACGCTTACCACCAAAATAGCAGAAGATATCAGTGAAATAGTTTGTTGCTGCCCTCCAGTGTCTTTTTACTATTATTTTTTTTGCAATTTACTCTTTATTCTTTTACCACATAAAAAAAAAAAAAACAACAAAAACAAAACAAAGAGAAAAAAAAAATAAAAAATTTAAAAAAAAATTTAAAAAAAAATTACGTAAATAAAAGGGGATACAAAAAGCAAAAAGGGAGGGTACATAGAAATATTAACCCTGTTATCATAATTCAGATCCCAAAGAATTCTGTTATTAGAGAGACAATATTATCATAGTGCATATCGTAAAGTATAGTCTTGTGTTATACTTCTACTAAAATTAGCTTATTTAATATTGACATGTTTAACATTTGGAAAAGAGATTCCTGACCTTCTGTCTATGCTTCTGCTTAAGTATCTATTACAGCTTTGGTTTAATAGCTCTACTTCTATTATAGGAGGAAAAAAAAAAAAAAAAAAAAAAGGGGGGGGGGAAATAAATAAATAAATAAATAAAATAAACAAACACATTTTGGCAATTATATTGTTGTTTTTCCTTTCTTATCTTTTTAAATGTTTCTATTTACATCCATTTGCTATGTTACCCGCTATTATTCTATTTTTTTTATTTTGCACAGATATCGTTTCCCTGCTTCCTTTCCCTATTGATAGTGAATAAGATTGTCGAGTTAGAAATTAAAAAAAAAAAAAAAAAAAAATAGGAACTAAATAAAGCCTTATCCGAAACCAGTAAGTCTAGTTTCTCTCCGTATACTAGTTCTTATTATCAGATTCCAGGTAGGTTTGCCACATTTGAGCTATTTGTGGGCTCAGTTTCCCTATTTTTCTTTGGTTCCACATTAGTAATTCAAATTCTACTGTTGTCGACATTGCTTCCTCAATTTCTTGTAGTGAAGGTAGATCTTTTGACTTCCAATATCTAGCTATTAATATAGACCCTGTGCCCAGTAAAAGAAATATCATTTTCTTGATTATTTTAGTGGTGTTTATTGGGAGTGATCGCAGCAGTATTGTTTTTGGGTCGTGGGGTATTCGCTGATTTGTGGTTTGTTTTACTATTTTTCCAATCTTCTTCCAGAATATATTCACCTCTTTACATGTCCACCAGACATGCAACATGGTGCCTCTGTCTGTGTCGCAGCGCCAACACCTGTCTGTTGAGTCCGGGAAGATAGTGTGCAGGCGAGCTGGAACCATGTACCACCTGTACATTATCTTCCTTGTTACTTCTAGATGCGCAGTGCTAGTGGTTAATCCCGAATGTGCGTTAAAAATATGTTCCCATTCCTTTATTGGAATATTCTGTTCGAGATCTTCTTGCCAATATTTCATAAATTTCCAGTCTGCTTTATCCGCTGGATTGGCTAATGTTTGATAGCATAAAGACAATGATTTTTTCGGAGGGCTTAATGATAAGCATTTCTCTTCAAACTTTGATATAGAAGATTGCAACATATCTGTTCTTACTTGAACCTTTTCTGTATCTAGAATCGCTTTAATTTGGAGATATGCGAATGTATAGCTTGCTGGTAAAGAAAACTCTTTTTGTAGAGTCGAAAATGATTTTAAACCTTCTGTGGTACATAAATGGAACAGATGTGTAATTCCTGCCTTTTCCCATTTCTGGGTATTCCCCTTATACACGCTTACCACCAAAATAGCAGAAGATATCAGTGAAATAGTTTGTTGCTGCCCTCCAGTGTCTTTTTACTATTATTTTGAAAGTCCACTGACACATAGTGTGATGTGCAACTGATTTGATTTTGTTTTGCATTTTTTTTCTTTTTCGATATAAATGCATAATAAGGAACTGAAAGCTACACATTGACACATTGACATACCATCCACTACATCTTGACTATTGAACTTCTGAGTTTGAGCTTCTGAGAGAGGAGATATTCAGCCCAGCGGCTGATTACAACCTAGTGAAAGGAGGTAGACAGCCTTCCCCAACTGGCAGATTGTTATCTAGTGAGAGGAGGTAGAGAGCGAATTTAAGCGGTTAAGAGAGCAGCCAGTAGGGATTCCTGTACAAAAATGATTTTGTATTGTTTGTACTGTCTGTCATCACATTTATTGAGATTAACATCAGATATATTCTGATTGTTTCTCAAGTGTAGGTAGATATCCAAAAGAATAAATGATTACTAGGTTAAGCTTTGTCACGTGTTGCTATTATTTGAGTGCCTGGCACCTATTTCTGCTTTTATTTTACTAGGGTTTAAATGCGCAATGTCCTCGGTTAATATTGCACACACTACTGTGGTGCAATTCATGTATAATAAAGGCCACTGCATGGGCAGTGTAGTTCATAAACATATGATTTGCAACAGTTGGCTTTCAATATTATATAGAATGATGAAAATAAATCAACACCTTTATTATTCATCTAATGAGACAATTGGAAGAAATAATAAGGGAAGAGAAGGAGATTCTAAAAAAGTATGTTTGGTAAAATGGGTAACAGAAAAAAATAGGAAATTTAAAACAAAAAAATACTATTCTGTCTTACCCATTTACTACCTGTAGATTAAAGAAACATTCTAAACATAATTACGTTGTTGCTTCTTGCACATGTTTAAGACCACCAGATATGATTAATGTAATGGAAGTTCCAATGTCACAGCCTTCTGGGCTAGCCTCCTGCCCAAAGACTATGGGCCTAGTCCAAAGAGCCACTAAAAGGGGGCTATTGCCACTATGGGGGGGGGGGGGGACGACAACGGATGCTTATTGTGCTTCCCAGTCATGGTTTCGGACCTCTGGGGTTAGCCTGGACTAATTTTACACTATGAGCGCGTGATCAGGAGATACCTTGAACCACCATGGAACTGTTTTTTGGATCAAGACTGTGCTGAGGTAAATTTAAACTTTAGGCGGCTATTGCGCAGTCCTCTGACCTCCAAATATAGCCCTTTTCGCAGGGGAGGTTCGGGAGACAAGGAGGTATCAAAGGATACATGGGGCTTAAGAGCGCTACTCTCCCAAGAGATCTGGGATACTCTTTTTGAAGATTGCGACTAAGCCACCGCACATCTGGCATATATCACTGGAAGAAATTGGACAGCAAGGGTGCTTGGTGACAAGCTTTCCAGACATATATTGTGTGGGAGTATGGTTAAGGGAAAGGGGGTTTTGGCAGATATTTGTATGTTGTACCTTTAGGACTGTGAGGGCACAGCAGAGAGCCAATTGACTTAGTTGGGCATAATGTGATTAGGTCACCAGACAGAGTGGTGCTGGGGAGTGACAATTGTGCAGTACATCGCATTGTATAAAAGACCCCCTGCAGTGACAGTCAACATTGTACCATATAAATAGCTGTGTTGCATACTCTAAAGATTAATTTTACCCCTACATTCAGACTTGTTTAATGTGTGGGGAAAGGCTATTTGTAAAGGCAGTAGCTAAAGAGGTAAAGGCAGAGGGGACAATACCTTCCTGGAAGGATACAGCTGTAGCCTGGTCCAGGATGCAAGAAATCAAGGGTCCCTGATAGCAGCAAGAAAGCAGACCTGGCAGAGGTGCTAAGTCAGAGTACAGGAGCTCTGTCTCATTTGGTGGCAGTGGTAGGATGGCTTCCACCACCGGGACCCCTACACATATTCCAGGCCTTGTGGGCATGGATAGAGCTAGCACCCATGCAGCATCCTTGTCCAAGTAGGAGTTCCAAAGGATAGTGTCAGAGAGATTGGCTTTCTTCAGAGACAATCCATCATTAGAGGCAGTGCATCTAATCTGGGAGGATGTGACCATAGATAAGGACCAAGAGAGGCATATCTGCCTGTCCAACCAGGCCGGAGCAGTGGCAGATGTAGGAGTGCAGAAATCTAGGTGCCAGACCTCTAAGTTTCAGTGGCGACTGTCCCAGTATGATGCCACTGTCTTGGGAGAGAGTGAGCTGACTTGGAGGGGCCAGGTTCAAAAGCTAATGAGGTGCTCAAGGAGGTTCAGGTATTCTGGAGAAAATCCATCCCAACCCCAGAACAGCGACTTCAGGATCAACTACATCTGCAAATATCTTTCCTGGGAGAGCAGCCCTTGGAGGAATGAGTGGTTGAAACAGAATTGTGGGTCGAGAATGCTTTCTGGGCCTTACGGTGGTATGCGGTCCAGCAGTACCCATGGCTAGCTGATGACGAGGGTGAGCACTATGTTGAACCTAGGCTATTGTGGGAGGCCTTTGAGAAGGGGACTGAGGTTGGGAGCCCAGAGGTATTACAACTCTGGGACAACCAGGAACTTATGAGAGACCTCCTAGATCTTGCTGAAGCAACAGACCTTGATCCGATAAGACCTACCTTGCCACCCTGGAGTGGGAGAGTAAACAGGATAACAGGAGACTGTTAGACTCTGTACAGCAGTGGGTCCTAGAGACTGGGGATTTAATAGATTTTACACTCAAGGATGATGGCCAGGTAGATGTGGAGGGCACCATATTCCTTTCCTGAATCACAGGGATGCTAGGCAGTAGGCTCAGATCCCCAACCCCCTGGCATGTGGACCGTTGTCACCACACCCTCCCAGCTTCCCCGCAGCTCCTGGGAGAGGATGTAGTCAGTCTCCCTAGCGGCCAATTTCAACCCAGCAAAAGGATATAGAGGTAGCAAGCCTCCCTCCCCAACTGCAGAGTACAGGGAGAACATTTAAGCAGCCTCCTCCTCAGCGGCAGTTTGAGCTTCTGAGAGAGGAGATATTCAGCCCAGCTGCTGATTAAAACCTAGTGAAAGGAGGTAGAAAGCCTTCCCCCACTGGCAGATTGTTACCTAGTGAGAGGAGGTAGACAGCGGCAGGTTTAGCTTCTGCAAGGTTTAGCTTATTTGGCCTCTATACCCAGCAGCAAATTGGGCTACAGGGAGTGGAGGTAGTCGGCCTGCCCCCCAGTGGCTGATTGCAACTTAGCGAGAGAAGGTAGATTTAGCCAGCCTGTCTCCCAACAGTAGATTGAGCTCCCCGGAGAAGAGGTAGCCGGCCTACCTCCCTAGCGGCAAAATGGTCTACAGGGAGCAGAGTTTATCGGCCTCCCTACCGAGCGGCTGGAGTACCAGGGAGGCGAGTTACTTATCCTCACACCCCACAGTGTTAGTTCCAATAGGAACTGTGAGTCCTATGTGGTTTGTTCAGGGATCTGGTGACTCTAGTGTCCCTTTAGTGCTAAGCAGTGGTCATAATCATAATGATTACAAATGTGGAGGTCTGGAGTGGGTGTGCTAACCCAAGTGATGCACAGATATACTAGGAATTGTGGGATGGGTAACATGTTGCATGCTGCCAGACTGCTGCATCCACCATTTCCATTTCTGGATATTATGTTAGGTGAGGGAGAAGCGATTTACAGTAAGTAAGTACATCTCTCAACATTTTCTAGGAATTTTGCCAGCAATATATATAGATTGGATCAGTGGAGGCTGGTCCATAGGGGTTGGTGCCCCCTAACCCCCAGTTTTGGTTGCAAAAAAGGAACATAAATAAAATGTTTATTGGCTATGTAAGGACTATTGATAAGTGTGTTATAAAAAAAAAATGTAAAAAAATGTGTCTCCCATGATTATATCTGCAATTTCCATGCTTCCCTTTATTGATGACTAAATATGCAGCTGGTTTTGAACAGTGCATGTATTGTCAAGGGGTAAAGTGTGTAGAGCCCAACAACATTGCCCAAATAATTTTGTCCAAGCATGCATGAACTGCCTACTTCTAAAGACTTGAGTTAAACAGGAAAAGTATTTTTTTTTTTCAGATGGTAGAAATACTCTGTAACATTCATTCTCTTACCTAGTCGGGACTGCGCATTGCAGATGCCGAAAAGGACAAGGAGAAGAAGATAGCCTTTCATTCTTCACAGATGTTCCGTGCTATGAGGAGGTTGTCCTAATGAACATTGGAAAGATCCCCTATATATACGTAAATTATTATGGTACACTTATAACCTTGTTAGATTGATAAACAGGTGGCTAAAAAACCATGTGAAAAGTAAATGTTAAACAGCTTTTACAGCACCTGTTATTTCCAGTAAAAGATATTATTAAATGATTATAGAATGATTTAAATAAACACATATACATGTTTGAAACCCTATGAGCCCCATACTTGTTTAAATCCATAAACAATGGTGAGAAAATACTAGCTATTCTTACAGTATACATCCACTTGCATGAATCTATATAGTTTTAGATATTTCTACACTTAATGAGGACATATCATAATAAAGAATGATATGCAGAGGGATGTTTCTTCAGTGATGTTTCTTCGTTTTAAGGATTTTGAGCTGTCACTTCAGGTTACAACCAAAACATATAAAAAAAATTAAGAAGGCAAAATATAAAATAACAATAAATATTGTAGTTGACCACAAAAAAATCAAGTTACCACTAATGTCATAAATCAATATATTTATTAAATTATTATCCCTTAAACAATATAATTATTCACAGCAACCATTTTGAAAAATGTCAACGTAAAAATCTTATTTATATATATTGTTAATCACTTAAAGTTTTTAGTAAGTTTAATTTGAAAGCTACTAACGTTAAGAATGACTATCCAAAAAGCTTTCCAAAGTATCAGTGGTGCTTCTCGAAATATAAAGACTAAAATGTCTACTTCAAGGTATACTATAGACACGAAAACAATTAGCTTAATGAAACAATTGTTTGCAGTCTTACTGTTCAATTCAATGCCATTTATGAGTTAAAAAAAAATCACTTTTGTTTTTGTTTATACCGCCCCAGCTACACCTCCCCTGGCTCTGGCTGAAACAGCCAGCATGTTAAAAAAAACTGTTTCAGCACTTGCTTGCTTACTTACCTTAGAAGGTTTTATCTCTTGCTCTGTTAATTGAACTGTAATCATACACACACATAAGCCTCCTGCAGGCTCTATCAGAGCAGTGCTTAGAAATTCTCAAATAAACAGACTGTAGAAGTATAAACATTAGATCTCGCTTTACTGTGAATGTGTAAGGAGACTGTGTAGGTCACATGCCAGGGAGGTGTGACAAGGGCTGCATTAACAAAGTGATTTAACTGCTAAATGGCAAAGATGCAATTTCATTAAATGATCTATACACCAAAACTGCTCAATTAAGCTAAAGTTGTTTTGGTGACTATATGTGACTTTAAGGAAGTGGGTCATGCAGCCTTCAGATACATAGCAGAGTGGTGTGGATTGGAATATTCAACCACAAATCATCGAAATTATCACAAGCCTGCAATGACTGAATAGAACTGTGTATTAAGTTATATTAACTGCAAATTGTTATCAATGTTTACTGTATGTTAACTGTGTTAACTATGTTAACTGTTGTAACAAGTCTATATTGTTTTCAGCATCCCAGAACATACTCAAATATTAGAGAATTCACAATGTACGAATGCCACACTAAACTGACTCTTAACTGCATCAATCACTTTTGACATATGTTACCGTGTTAAGTTTCACATTAAACAATCTGGCTATTATCGTACTATAGTAAGATTAGAGATATGGAATTTTTTTTAGAGAATTTTCCTCCTCGGCAAAACATTCCTCATGTGGAAAATTGTATATATTTATTCACTAGTTTTAAGCTCACCTTCCTTCTTATTGGTCTTCCAGCTGAAACTTTCAAAATGTGTGTCTATAACAAGGGACATAGTAAATTATTGAGGATAACTATTTACACAAATACGATCTAGTCTTGCAGTGTATATAAAAAAAATAGCAAATACTAATTTTAAAGTGTTAAAAAAGCTACTTATCTCAGCAGTGAATCTGAATGATACAGGCACTAAAATATACTCAGTGTTTCTGTCTTTGTTCCAACTTCCAAGGAGTCATATGTTCTTTGAAATTACTCTGTGTCATCTCAACAAGTAAAAAGTGAAGTCCATGGCTTGTGAAATTGAGATGTGAAATACAGCAGTTCTAGGCTGATTTTCTGGGAGGGGGATGAAGCTAAATATTTGTTTTTAAACTAGATGTTTTTAATCTTTAACCCCTTAACCCCTTAAGGACTGAGCCAAATGTACAGTTGTGATCAAAACAAAACGTAAACAAAAACTTGAATTTGCGCTATATGTCTGTTCAGGCGTAATTCACCTCTTTCATATTATGTGCACCCACACTTATTATAGATCATTTTTTTTCAGGGGAAAAAGAGCTTTCATTTAACATCAAATATTTAGGTATGAAACATAATTTAATATGAATAAAATATAAAAAAAATGGGAGAAATTAAGAATTTATTTTTTTAAATTCTTTATTTTGTATTGATATAAAATATTGCAAAACAGTGGTTAGCATTTGCATTCAGTAGATAACAGCAAGAAAAATGGTAACATTAGGTATAGACATCTCTTAGTCATACATAACAGAGAATTATGGAGTATGAACATTCGTAGGCATATCTCCTTCGTGTTTTTTTTTTTTTTTTTTTTTTTTTTTTAGCGGTTCCCAAGGTTCTCTTTAGCTAGCTAGTGATCTTTATTGTTTTACTCTGTCCTTGTAAACTCGTTTGCGCTAACTCGTTTGAGCAGTTTACTGCCTCTGGTGCCTCTGATTCCTGTGTGCCACATATGACTATCGTTAGGGAAGCCTTATGTTGGTCAATATTTAGTTTTTTTTTTAAACTTGTAAGCCTGGATAGAAATACAGAAAGAAGAAGGAGATCACAAATCTAGTGCCCGCCTCATACTTGACCACCCACTCCAGAAAGGTACTAAACTTCTCGAAGTACGCTGATGAGATGGAACAACCCATCTGCAAACACAGATCAACGAAATACTGCCCCTCAAAAAAACAGCCCAGTAAATGGTGACAGTCGGGGTGGATGGGCAATAATCAAAAAGCCACCTCCACATCCGCCTTGGCCATCAATGCCCCCTTGCCCGCACGCCGAACCAACTCGACTGATTGGTCGAATGATGCATATGACAACGAGCAGAGGGCCTTGTCAATATCATCATTCACCAAGGCTCCATGTTGATACGATAAATTGGATTGATTGTACTTACTGGGCTCCTTTTTCGGCACGACCCCCAACGGTGAGACCCACAAATCGCTCAATGGGGGCTCCATGAATGGCCCTGCCATCCTCCCTAACTGCACCTCCTTAAACAGCTTCTCCCGCACCACCTTCGCGAAGTCCCCTGCGGACCTCAGATTCCGCAAGTTACAAACCCTCGCCCGATGCTGAAATGGAATAACAAACCCATTTGTGAACCCTCCCCTTAACAACACGCCATCTTCCTGGTTACGTAGTTGTTTAGCCATGGTTACATTGAGCCAACCCTCATTGGCAACCGTCCCAGCAGCAACAGGTGCCCCCAAACCACCTGTCTTTCCTCCTGTGGATGAGGTCTTACCCTTCTTGAAGCAACGGTTGTAACCTTGCACGCCTCCACACCAGGAGCACTCGTGTTTGAATCAGCATGCCGGGCCCCACTTACACTGCCCTTCGTTACACATCCAACAAAACCCTTTTTGTGGACAGCTGATGAGGTGGAGGAAGATCCTGCGCGGCCCTGGGCTGAAAGGGAGATGCCTTCTGTGCCATTATAAGCTTAATCCATAGTGGTAGCTCCGTCTGGTCCCACCGCATGCCCGGATTAGCCAAAAGCCTCTACCAAAACTGTTTGTCATACCGCCACCACGCCAAGCCACCGTAAGTGTGGTACGCCTCCCAAATCCCATCCAAGTAGCAGAACAGTTGCTAGCATCATTCAGGGGATTTCTCCCCCAGAACACTCACGAGAATGCAAAAAGCACTCAACCAATTCCCAAAAGTTTGGGGTATTTTCCGATAACACTGCCTTTTCTCTTCTTCCTCCTTCTTGGCATCTTTCTTATCCTCTTCCTTTATGTCCAAGCATTCGTTCAGAGGAAGAGAAAATATTTTCAGAAATTCCACTTTCCATTTTTTTATTTTTTTTTGTAAATCTGTTTTTATTGATTTTTTTTCACATTAGGAGTACACATGAAGAGCAGTGTCATGTTGGGACTCGCAGTGCCCAAGTACAAAGTTAGCATTAAGACAAGATTAACACTATATACAACTTTGTATATGTAATAGTTGCTTTGCATTTGTTTCACGTTCCACTTTTTGGAGGTTTGGTTGTTGTCTAATCTGTAGACAGTTCTCAATTTTGCGGCAGGAGATTGTATTTTTGAAGTCTGAGATTTGTAAATTATCTGGTAAACAAACTCAGGCTGGAACTGCTGCAAAGCCACTGCCGCAGAGACATACTAGGAATGGCAGATGGATTACTGTAGGATCTGGTAGACTTGGAGTTGTGGATAAAAGGCATATTGCACAGTCTGTTGCTCTACATAATTCATTTTCTGCACTTTCAGAGTGTAGTGGTGTCGTGGAGAGAGGCACTGAGGCTAGTGGTGTTGTGCAGAGAGGCACTGAGGCTAGTGGTGTTGTGCAGAGAGGCACTGAGGCTAGTGGTGTTGTGCAGAGAGGCACTGAGGCTAGTGGTGTTGTGCAGAGAGGCACTGAGGCTAGTGGTGTTGTGCAGAGAGGCACTGAGGCTAGTGGTGTTGTGCAGAGAGGCACTGAGGCTAGTGGTGTTGTGCAGAGAGGCACTGAGGCTAGTGGTGTTGTGCAGAGAGGCACTGAGGCTAGTGGTGTTGTGCAGAGAGGCACTGAGGCTAGTGGTGTTGTGCAGAGAGGCACTGAGGCTAGTGGTGTTGTGCAGAGAGGCACTGAGGCTAGTGGTGTTGTGCAGAGAGGCACTGAGGCTAGTGGTGTTGTGCAGAGAGGCACTGAGGCTAGTGGTGTTGTGAAGAGAGGCATTGAGGCTAGTGGTGTTGTGAAGAGAGGCATTGAGGCTAGTGGTGTTGTGCAGAGAGGCACTGAGGCTAGTGGTGTTGTGCAGAGAGGCTTGACGACTATGGTGAGGCCTAATAGAAAGCAGTTTTTGGTGGGGGATTCCATCATAAGAGGTGTGGAGATGGACAATGGTGGTCTTGTGAGGTGTCTTCCCGGAGCTACTGCTCACAGAGACAGGAGACGTATCTGTAATATTGTTAAGCAAGCAAAGCAGGAAGGGGAATTGGATGTACTTGTCCATTTAGGGACAAATGACTTGGCTTGCAATGAGGTTTCAGAGGTTAAGGAAGTTTTTAGTGTTTTTGCCAATGATATACGGCAGGTTGCTTCCACATTGTCATTCTCTGAAGTTCTGCCTGTGCATAACACTCAGAATGACAGGCGGATGCGTATTAGGGACTTTAACTTGTGGCTTGGTGAATGGTGTCGGGAGCAAGGATTTGGCTTTATTGCTCATGGTAGCTCTGTTTGGAATGGAAATAAACTGTACAAAAAAGATGGTTTGCATCTTTCTCAAAAGGGAACAAATGTTCTCAGTGAGCAGTTCAGAGGTTTTGCTAGGATGTATTTAAACTAGGAGGGGGGGGCAAAAGGGTGATAAAACATCAATCCAATTGTCCCCCAAAACAAGGACAGAAGGTGCCTGTAGCAAGTGTGTTAAAAAATGATAAGCTTAGAGTCATGTCTACAAATGCTCGCAGTTTAGGGAATAAGATCCATGAACTTGTGGCAATAATGGCAACTGATAGTGTAGATTTAGTCGCTGTTACTGAGACATGGTATAATGAGAAAAATGACTGGGACATAGCAATACCAGGGTACTCTTTATATAGAAAAGACAGGGAAGGCAAGAAAGGGGGAGGGGTGGCCCTGTATGTAAAGAATAGCATAAAATCTAGCCTAATAAAGGTTAGTGAGGCGAACATAGAGTCAGTTTGGGTTACGTTAGAATTTGGTAATCACACAGTAACTTGTGTAGGTGTGATTTATAGGCCCCCAGGACAAATTGAAGAGTTAGATAATCTACTAGTTGAAGAAATGGCTAAAATGACAATGAAGGGGGAAGTTATCATCATGGGTGACTTTAATCTTCCTGATGTAAATTGGAAAACAAAAATAGCTACTTGTGCCAGGAGCACACATATTCTAAACTCCCTACTGGGATTGTCTCTAAAACAAGTCGTTGAGGAGCCAACTCGTAAAGAGGCCATACTAGATTTAGTGTTAACAAATGGAGATTTGGTATCAGATATTACTGTAGGTGAAAGTTTAGGATCCAGTGATCATCAGTCAGTGTGGATTAATATAAGAACAGTGACTGAGTCACACCACACAAAAACAAAAGTTTTAGACTTTAGAAAAACAGACTTTTCCAAAATTAGAATATGTGTAAAGGAGTCATTATCAGACTGGAGCAATTTAAATGGAGTCCAAAAGAAATGGGATTATTTAAAAGTTGCACTACTGAAGGCAACAGAAAATTGCATTAGGCTTGTCAGTAAAAGCAAAAAATTCAAGAAACCACTGTGGTACTCCACAGATGTAGCCAAAATAGTAAAAAACAAAAAGTTAGCATTTAGTAATTATAAAAAAACACAGAGTGAGGAAGACAGAATGACCTATAAGATTAGGCAGAAAGAGGCTAAGCAAGTTATAAGAGCTTCCAAATCACACACAGAAGAGAAAATAGCACAGTCAGTAAAAAAGGGGGACAAAACCTTTTTTAGATACATAAATGAGAAAAGAAAAGTAAAACAAGGATTAGTTAGATTAAAAACAAAAGAAGGAAGGTATGTAGATGAGGATAAAGGTCCAGCTGACTGCCTCAATGAATATTTTTGTTCGGTATTTACAGATGAAAATGAAGGAAAGGGACCTCAGTTAAGAAAAAGGATAAATGAGTCATTTATTACACGTGAGTTTACAGAGGAAGAGGTTCTATTTCAACTGTCAAAAGTAAAGACAAATAAGTCAATGGGACCTGATGGAATACACCCAAAGCTATTAAAAGAGCTTAGTGGTGTACTAGCAAAACCATTAACAGATTTATTTAACCAATCATTGATAACAGGAGTAGTCCCAGAAGATTGGAAGTTAGCGAATGTTGTGCCCATTCACAAGAAAGGTAATAGGGAGGAGTCGGGCAACTATAGGCCAGTAAGCCTAACTTCAGTAGTGGGGAAAGTGATGGAAACCATGTTAAAGGATAGGATTGTTGAACATCTAAAAACACATGGATTTCAAGATCAGAGACAACATGGGTTTACTTCAGGGAGATCATGCCAAACTAATCTTATTGATTTTTTTGATTGGGTAACTAAAATTATAGATCAGGGTGGTGCAGTAGACATTGCTTACCTCGATTTCAGTAAGGCTTTTGACACTGTTGCACATAGAAGGCTTATCAACAAACTACAATCTTTGAGTTTGGATTCCAATATTGTTGAATGGGTAAGGCAGTGGCTGAGTGACAGGCAACAGAGGGTTGTAGTCAATGGAGTATATTCGAAGCTTGGGCTTGTCACCAGTGGGGTACCTCAGGGATCTGTACTTGGACCCATTCTCTTTAATATTTTTATTAGTGATATTGCAGAAGGTCTTGATGGTAAGGTGTGTCTTTTTGCGGATGATACTAAGATATGTAACAGGGTTGATGTTCCAGGAGGGATAAGCCAAATGGAAAATGATTTAGGTAAACTAGAAAAATGGTCAGAGTTGTGGCAACTGACATTTAATGTGGATAAGTGCAAGATAATGCATCTTGGACGTAAAAACCCAAGGGCAGAGTACAGAATATTTGATAGAGTCCTAACCTCAACATCTGAGGAAAGGGATTTAGGGGTGATTATTTCTGATGACTTAAAGGTAGGCAGACAATGTAATAGAGCAGCAGGAAATGCTAGCAGAATGCTTGGTTGTATAGGGAGAGGTATTAGCAGTAGAAAGAGGGAAGTGCTCATGCCATTGTACAGAACACTGGTGAGACCTATCTTCAGAAGGATATTGATACCTTAGAGAGAGTTCAAAGAAGGGCTACTAAACTGGTTCATGGATTGCAGGATAAAACTTACCAGGAAAGGTTAAAGGATCTTAACATGTATAGCATGGAGGAAAGACGAGACAGGGGGGATATGATAGAAACATTTAAATACATAAAGGGAATCAACACAGTAAAGGAGGAGACTATATTTAAAAGAAGAAAAACTACCACAACAAGAGGACATAGTCTTAAATTAGAGGGACAAAGGTTTAAAAATAATATCAGGAAGTATTACTTTACTGAGAGGGTAGTGGATGCATGGAATAGCCTTCCAGCTGAAGTGGTAGAGGTTAACACAGTAAAGGAGTTTAAGCATGCGTGGGATAGGCATAAGGCTATCCTAACTATAAGATAAGGCCAGGCACTAATGAAAGTATTTAGAAAACTGGGCAGACTAGATGGGCCGAATGGTTCTTATCTGCCGTCACATTCTATGTTTCTATGTCTATGTTTCTAAGTTTAGCTAAGTGTGTCATGACCTATCTTTGCGATGCCCATGACTCCCTTCCTTCCATGTGGAGGTGCTCTGGGACTAGCTTTACGTGTTAACATAGATTGGGGAAGCCTGCCATACCATTTTTTAAGTTGGTCACCCCCATAGATAATCTCCTCTTTGCTCTCCTAACCTGCCCACTTCTCCGCCATTTGTGAGGAAGCGAGGCTACGCTTCGTGTGGTGGTTGCTACAGATAGGCATAATGTTCCCACAACTAGAGTGCCATATTGAGAACCCTGAGGGTAATGGTACATGACATCATGAGTGTGAGCCGATTAACCAAATAGATTGTGTTTAGTGATGGCTTAGGATATTTTACATTATTATTATTATTATTATTATTTTTTAACGTGTTCTTAACATTCACATACTCGTAGTTGCCTTTCCATATCTTCTCCTTCACTTCAGGTTTAAGGTGACACCCCAACAAAGGAGACGTGAACATTCTGTGTGGCAAAATCCCCTTTTTACCTGAGTTTGCCACAAGCTCCTGGAGGAGCCTTCTTGCCAGCCTCCTGCCCACAGACTATGGGCCCTGCAGGGAAACCTGTAAAAGACTACCGAACTTGCACTGATTTCCCTGGAACTGTTTTGGGCATGGGGTCATGCTTGTGGTCAGTCAAAACTATGACTTCCAGGAAATTCCTGAATCCCTGAACCGATGACTGGGTGATTTTTGGATATGTTGTTCACCCAGATCGGGGCCCTCTGGGGTTTTGTGTGGTTTTCAAGGTACTTTTTGGGGTTTCATAAAATTGCATGTTTTTTCTGTGCTTGGAGATAATTAGGTTAGATTAGTACAGTTCCTGATTCAATTATCTCCCAAGCACAGAGGAGGAATTCTATTGTTTGTGTATGGGAGTGTCTCACTGCATGACTCTGTTTTTATTGGTTTGTTCACTTTGTGTCCCTTGCCCAACAATGTCCACCTGGGTGTCGCCCTTGTTGGCAAACTACCATAAAAGGTCAGTGTGCCTCCATTAAAAGACATTCCAAAACTGTGTGTCGTCCTGTTATTGGAGGGAAAGAAGATTTACTCATGTGTCTGCTGTTCCAGCTTGCAGGGGATTCAACGGTTCGGGGTACAGGGAGCTCCGTTACATTCTGCCTAGCTGCCTCCAGTTCCACCCTCTCCGTCCCTAGAGCACCTGCAGCCACCACCGACGGAACCCCCACGTCCTTGACAGAACTGCTATTTGCCCCCGGAACCGCCACTGCTGCCGCCCCCATACACTCCTGTCTAAATGGCCAAACCTGCCCAAAGCTAATGCTGCCCCCCAAATCCCCAATCCATGAGTCCAGAAACGACATGAAACCCTCTAAAAGGTCCCCAGAATGTTTAGTAGCAGACAACTCACCACCAGAACCTCTTGATGCTGAAGGTTGTAAGGCTGTGTCCAGCCTGACGGCGCCTCCAGCCATAGATCCACATCCCAAGGTTTCACCATCTTGGTGACCTTGAACGAGAAAAGACTTTGGGTAGGCCATCCGACTGAGTCCTGGTCGCCTTACTCTCCCGCTGGGACATGGGAAAAGACTCATCCCCTCTGCATCTGGCCTCCAGTCCCCTGTGGCTGCTCCCGCTCCCCACCAGCTGTTCCTCATAGTCAACCCGAGAACTTTCGCTAGATGAGCCCAATCTGCTGTGTGGACCCCAAATTACGCTCCTGGCTAGCCACCCTGTGGCTTGCTTGATTACTATGGCCACTCTGGGATCTATAGTGTGCCCCTTGCCGCCCAGCACCCCTAGGGGGCCAGACGTGATATTCCTGAGTTCGGGAGTGAGTGGGATCTATGGGGTGTGGAAGCCTGCCTTCTCGTTGCCCAACTCAGGTCCCCCTCCCTGGGCTCTCTCCTTGGGCCGCCTCTACCCATGCTAGGTGATCTGGACGCTGACCTGCGAGGCAACCCCATGGACAAATTCCACTCCGGTGACAAGCTGGGAGAAGCCTGTCGATGCCCACTGGCCGTAGGGGACCCCCCGTTGCTTGGGTGCATGGCGCCCGCCTTCCCACCACCTGCCTGCTATCCCTCTTCAACCTATTGTTCCTGTAAGTTTATTTGTAATTGTCCTATTTATAGTTAAATCCCCTCTCATAATATTGTAAAGCGCTATGGAATCTGTTGGCACTATATAAATGGCAATAATAATAATAAAAATAATAATAATCCCGTGAGTTGTGACCCTTCGGAATGGGGGATGACTCATCCAGCGCGTCACCAGCTGGAACCACCTCTCGGTCACTACTGCCAGCACTCCCAGCGCCTCCACTTCCTGCTGCAGAGCCTGCTGTAGCCATCCTTGCCCTTCTCGTGGCAGTTCCTGCTCCTCCCCGCGAATGCAGCTATAAAGAAGCAGATTAGATTACATTTATTTTTGGTGACAGAGCTACTTTAATCTTGAACAAGAATACTGCATAATATTACTTTACCTGATGCTTTTGCATGTATAAACACAGCAGGTGAGATATACTATCTTAAGTACACAAAATATAAAAAAAAACACCAAAAGGTCTTATCGTGAAACCCAGCCTTGACATAAATGATCTGTGCTCTACAAAACATGTATTATAGGCCAAATTATTTTAATATCTCTAGCAGGAAGATCATGTCTGAACTAAATAACAAGTTTACATATTGTGTTCAGTTCTCTTGATGGTTATGCATCAAAAAATAAGATTTTGTGGCAGGGGAACACATCAAGCACACAACAAAAATATGGACTATTCGATTTTCTGTAAAGATGGATACATTTATTGATGTTGTAGAAAAAGTAAACTTATTATTATTAAATTATGTTAATAAGCTGTATAAGTCTAGTCATTAGGGCCACCATTAGGGGGTTGCAGGTAGCACCCTGGTAGGGGGCCACACCAGCCCAGAGGCCCAGTAGTGCTTAGATATATCTTCCTTAACCAGACCCCATTGATCGGCAGTATTAGAGTCTTTTATAAGATTGTATCCTGCACAGCTCCCTCGCTAAACACAGCACTGGGGGATGTGATATCAGAGATAGAATCTTTCCCAGCATTACTACGGAGCTGCTGTAACACTAGCAGCTGATGGCTCAGATGCAGGGCAGTGTGTGAAGGGGGCATGTTGTCATATCAATGCCATCTGGCTCCGACACTACACTGCCACACACCAGATCACTTGCATTCTGACAGGGTATTTGAGGTAGGATTGCCGAAGAAAAGGGAGTAGAGGCAGAGAATATTTTAATGGTACTTATTTTTGTGGGAACGGGAGAGGTTGGTAATCTGTGTATGTGGCTGAGTGTCTGTATGACAGTGTGCGTGTATGTCTGGCTGCATGTGTTTCTGATAGTAGGAATCTATGTGGGTCTAAGTGTGCGAGTATCTGTCTGTCTAACATTATATATGTGTGTGTCTGACATTGTGGACATTGTGTTTGTGTGTAGGGGGTCTGGCCTTTTTTTTTTTTTTGCCATGAGATTACTGATGGCAGCCCTGATGGTCATACTTTGACAAACTGATCCCACAGACTAAAACAAACACTAGAAAGGCTCATTCCACTTTCAGTGCAATATTATTGATATTTAATTTAGCATGGATTGTCTTTTTTTCTCACAAATACTACTGTATTTGTAACGTTCTACTTCCTACACATTTCGTTAATATATATACGGTATATAAATAAAAATAAGCTTTAGTCCCCACCTTGATGATCTCTGTGTAGCACGTTATGTCCCTTCCTGCTCTCTTATTTTGTATTTATTTATTTATTTAAATTGCCCCACGCCCACACAGGGGCAAAGGTTAGTGACTGAGCAGCAATACTGCCCAGTTGCTAGTCTGTTTTATGACAAGGGGAAGAGTGGTTTGGACATAATTTGATCATTAGCCCCTACCCACCACCCATGGGTGGAAAATGAGGGGCACAATAGGTTCCCCCCATATCATTATATTTAAAGTCCCCAACCGCAACAAATGGGTAGTGTAAGGAAACCAAGTGTATTTAAACCTCCTTCGGTAGTTTCCTCCCGAACCGCCAGATCCTAGTGTATATAGCTCTCCGTTCGGTAGTTGAAATAGACAAAATCCATACGAAATCCAAATAGCTTTACAAGATAATTCCCTTAGTAAAGCATACGAATCCCCAAACATCAGCCGAAGTCAAGAAGAAGGGTACAAAATTAACTGTCTTTAATTACCACACACCGGCTTTTATGCAAGTCCCCATGCAAGGGGATATCCCACAGGGAGGGACAAAATATAACCAATCACATACAGTAAAAGCATAAAACACACCCATCACAAACATACAATTCCCTCCCCTAGCCCTGGAGATAATCAAGTCTGATAAAGTAATAACTTGATTATCTCCAGGCAGAAAAATCCATATTTTCCGCAATATCTGGAACACTCCTTTATACATGAGGTATCCCCACAAATCAGGGGTTCTCAAAAAGTATGGAAGTCCTCTGTGACCGGTTCACCGTGGGTGGGCTGCCCAAAATAGTTCCACAAGTTTGGGTGGTTTTGCCGGTCAATTCAGTAAAGGGAGAAAAACAAATAAAAGTACCGAATGGATTCCCCTGGCTCCTAGCAGTGATTGTTCCCCTCATTCGTATGCACAACCATACCTAATAGCGCTCTTCTAGCTAATCGGTACATACAGATCCAGCGTTCGTGTGTTTGAGACCGGTGTTCAGGATGTCGAGTGTCCGATTTTAGTTCCAGACACTCGACGACCAAGTCCCGCTTCCTTTGTTCGTCTGAAAAAAGATGGCCGCGGTTTTCTCAGCCACGTGGCGTTCGGTAGTACGATTGCTGGCCGCACACGTAGAGGGTTTAATTGACGCAGGCAATTAGTTGAAGTTAAATGAGCCAGGGGGTGGTCTTTGCTCGGTAGTTCCATCTACCGAAGGGAAAATGAAGAAATAACGAATACAAGGGTAATTTCTTCACAGGTAGGGCATAGGAGTGTGGGGGAACATCCCTCTCCTTGGCTATTGTATTAGAACCATCATCCACTGCCAACGAGTGGTGTCTGGGGAGGAACAATAGATTCCTTTACCTAGTAATTACATACCCAAAATATCACCAATGGGTGGGGGTGACAAAATGTCCATCCCCCAGTTATAATATTAGTGTGACAGTAGTCACCATCACTGGGAACATAAGACGGACACTTTAAAAAGGTCCCAGAGTGACTCATATGTCTAATTCACCTTGTGCCCAATATAGGTACAGGGTGTGTATAATTTTTTTTATTGGTAAATGTTTTGTGTACTCTCCTGTCCTGCTGATGCTCTCAAACAACTAAGTGGCTTTGACTGTGGAGCCTGTACAGTGCTATCTGTTTGTTGTGATGATCTTGACATTGCTATATACACTACCTGAATAACAAAGCGTGTTAATTTGCATATTCAGGTAGATTTGCATATAATGATTTCTGAAGCAGGGAAGATATTTTGTGTTAGACATTGTTTTCAACACCACTTTAAATATGTAATTCTGTTATGCGTTCCTGTATGTTTTACCATATAATTTGGTTATTTGTATTAGATATAGTTTGTCACCATTAGTTTGATGCAATGCCCATATGGATTTGTCCCGAGCTGTGTAAGTTAGTTCCGTTGGAAACTGTGAGTCCTGGTTGTTTTTTTCCGGGATTCCAGTAACAGAGTCTTCAGACCTGTTGGTTGGATGCATTGGTCACTGATTCCTGGGACATGTTTAAAAAAATAGATAGGCCTGAGAGCCACAAGTGCATTTGTAAAGGCAGCAGCTGGTTATATTGGAGACAGGTGTTTATACCTGCCTGGGAGAGGAACAGAAAAAACAAAGGCAGAGGGGAAAGGCAGAGGAGAGAGCTGTATAATTCTACTTTAACTGATGCCGTTGCAAGTATAAACACAGCAGGTGAGATATGCTCTCTACTAAGTACACAAATTATACAAAAATATCAAAAGGTATTTTCGTGAAACCCAGCCTTGACATAAATAATCTGTACTCTACAAAACACTTATTATAGACCTAATTATTTTAATATCTGTTTCAGGAAGGTCATTTTTGCACTAAACAATGGAAAATGTACTCATACTTACTGATATATTCCTTTCACGGTAATGGGCCATTGCAGGACTACTCCTGGGTTACCTCCACCCACCACTCCCATTGGACAGTAAGAATACATTTTTATAAATACCTCTCCTTTAGGCCCCAGTTCATAAAAAGCCAAACAACTCATAGTGCTGCAATGGCCCATTATCGGGAAAGGAAAATATCGGAAAGTATGAGTACATTTTCAATTATCTTGGCAATGGCCATGGCAGCACTACTCCTGGCCTGGGACATGCCCAAGCTAAAAAAAATAATAAGGAAACCAACATATTATTGCAAACTTTTATTACAGTTCTGATCCAATTTATGTAGCAGAAAGGACTGCTGTAGCAAATTCTGTTTCTTGAGATGATCTAACATTCAGCTAGTAATGTCAAATAAAGGTATTTTGCAAGAACCACTTGGCTTCCCTTCAGATCTGGTCAGAAGGAATATGTACCATAGCTGCCCATGAAGAAGAGAGGGCCCTGGTGGAATGAGCTTTCAGTCCCATGGTGTCAGGGTACCTGTGGTCTCTACCTCCGAAAGAGGTAGAGACTTAGCTGTTCCTCCATCCAGACGGTCTGATGGCTCCCTTCCCCGCGGTCTATCCGGTCATGCTAGGCCGGCCGCGAGGGAGTGACTGCCTTTTACAGCATCTAGGCAGGAAGTAGTCATCAGGACACTCCCCCGGAACGACCTGTCAGTCAATTGCTGCAGGACCAATCAGGACGCCTCAGAGGCGTGGTTACTGCTCTGAACAGGGTATTTAACAGAGCTTCTTTCATTAGCTCATTGCCCTGTCGTGGTTCTAGCTTGTTCTAGTCACTCAGTGCTTGTGTATTCTATTATCCCTTTTGGTTTTGACCCGGCTTGTTTACCTTACTCTGCTTATCTCTGTTACCCTTGATTCGGCTTGTCTCTCGCTTACCTGTCTTCTGTTACCCTCGACCTCGGCTTGTCTTTGACCATTCTATACTGTACTACTTACGTTAGTCCGGCCATTCTAAGGTCCGGTATACGTATCTGGCTACTGTTTGTACTCTGCGTGTTGGATCCCTGTCCCGATCCTGACACATGGGAACCGGAGTTTCCTTAACTGCATAAGCTTTAGATATAGCTTAGGTAATCCATCTGGTGATCGTTTTCACAGATGCTTTATTCTGACCACTTAGAACAATGAAGAGTCTCTGAAATTATCTCCAGCTTTTAGTTATGTTTAGATAGACCGACAGGCATTTAACCACATTCAGATTATGAAGATTTATTTCCTCTTATGAAGATGGGGAATGGTAGAAGACCGGTAATACTATCTCCTGATTCAGATGGAAGGATATCATAACATTTGATCTAAATTCAGGAACAACAGACCGATTAGTGGTTGTTGCCACTGAGCCTCAAGCCCGGCCTGGTGGTGTGCGATAATGGGCAAAATCTCGTAGCAGCTCTGGGCCTAGCCGGTTTGACGCACATCCCTTTCCTGGCGCATCTGCTGAATTTGGTGGTGCAGAAATTCCTGAAAAACTACCCAGATATATCAGAGCTGCTGCAGAAAGTGCGGGCCGCCTGTGCACGCTTTCAGCACTCTCACCCTGCTGCTGCTCGCCTGTCTGCGCTGCAGCGTAACTTCAGCCTTCCTACTCACGGCCTCATATGCGACGTGCCCACAAGGTGGAACTCCACCTTTCACATGCTGGAGAGACTGTGCGAGCAGCAGCAGGCGATAGTGGAGTTTCAGCGGCAGCACGCACAGGTCAGTCGCTCTGCACCAGACTTGCCCTCCAATAGATCCTCGTTAAAGGATTTAAAGTGTACTCATTCCAATTAAAGGGCCTCGAAAGAGTCCTGTATTGTTATTTTTCGTCACTACCTCCCCACGTCGGGAGTGGGTAATTTGCGCGCCTGCTGCCTTCCTTGGATGTGGTAGCCGTTTCTCAGGCTCCCTCTCCGGAATCGAGCCCTGATTCCCCGTTATCCATGGTCACCATGGTAGGCGCAGAAAGTACCAGTGAAAGTTGATAGGGCAGACATCCGAATGCGTCGTCACCATCATGGGGACGTGCGAGCGGTCCGAGGTTATCTAGAGTCACCAAAGTGCCTGCGCAACGACTGCCGAGTTGCCCACATTCTAACTTGTGCTGATTACTGGGTGGCCACCCTGATGGATTCCCGTTACAAGGACAACGTTAATTCCTTAATTCCCTCACTGGAGTGTGATCGGAAGATGCGCAACTACAAGTGCACGCTGGTAGACGAGCTGCTAAGGGCATTCCCAACTGACACCGGGGGCTCAGTGGAAGCACAAGTCGAAGGCAGAGGAGGAGGACACCAACGCAGCTGGGGCACCGCCAGCACCTCAGAAGGCAGGGTTAGCATGGCCAAAATGTAGAAAAGCTTTGTCAGCATGCCACAACAACCAGCACCATCAGCTGATATGGAACGTCTTAGCAGGAGGCAGCATTTCAGCAACATGGTGGAACAGTACGTGTGCACAGGCCTACACGTACTGACTGATGGGTCTACCCCATTCAACTTCTGGGTCTCCAAATTGGGCACATGGCCTGAGCTTGCCCTTTATGCCTTGTCTGAACGTGTGTTTAGCACGGCAGGGGCCGTTATCACAGACAAGCACAGCCGCCTGTCCACAAGCTCACGTTTATTAAAATGAACCAGGCATAGATCCCACCAGACTTGTCTGTACCTTGTACAGAATATACATTTATACCGGCCTCACCCAGCCATTGTTATACTCAAGTGCACTTATTCTTTGTTTTCTTTTTTTATATGTCCCAATATTTTGGGGTCTACCTCAATTGTTTGCAGGGCACTTGTCCTACTCTTACCCCCATTTTACTTCCTTTTGCAGCCCTCTACCCCTTTCTAGGACTTTTTTTAGAGCCATTTTAGTGCCCAAAAGTTCGGGTCCCCATTGACTTCAATGGGGTTCGGGTTTGGGGTCAAGTTCGGGTCAAGTTCGAGGCCGAACTCGAACTTTTTGCCGATGTTTGGCCGAACCCGGTGAACCCGAACATCCAGGTGTCCTCTCAACTCTATTCTCCACCCAGTAAGTTTGCACAGATGTAAAGGAATAACCAGATGAAGGAAATAACCAATACAGAACATGTTTTATGGAAGTAGCAGAGCAAGTTAACAAGAAAACTTCTCCTCAGGAAGACCTAAAACTTTGGATTTCGCAAGTTATACCAGAAGGCTTTAGGCCTACGTCTGAGAAAATGGTGTCATCTAAAAGACCTAGAACAGAACCCCATTCCTTGTTTTTTAAAGAAGATTCAGATAATCTAAAATCTTCTGAGCAAGACGATAAGGAGATAGACCATTCTTCTAGATCCTTGGACTCTAGATAAATTGACAGGATCATTACTCTGATAAGGGACACCCTTAAACTCCCTGAAGAGAAATCAGATACTCAAGAAGCAGACAGGTATTTTGAAGACCTTAAGTCTAATAGACCTATATTCTATGTACACTCTGCTATCAAGGACATCATAATTCAATAATGAGGCAAACCAGAAAAGAAACCTACACTACGATATTTCCCTATGCTTCTGGTGATTGCAAATCTTGCAATTCCATTCCTAAAATAGATGCTGGAGTTGTTAGAATGGCAAAAAGAACAATTCTGCTATTTATTCCATGGCATACTTGAGAAAACTGATGGAGAAGCAAATGGATGCAGAGCTTATGAAAACCTGCATAGCTCTAGGTTTTGCCCTACACGCTTTGGTGGCGTTAACAACTCTCTCTAGAGCTTTAACCCCTTACTTCTGGAATACAAGGAAATCATGACATGTCACACGTCATGTGTCCTTAAGGGGTTAAAGGTCTAGCTGGATAATCTGGAGGAAGATATTGAAAGTGGGTACCACTGGATTGTCTGTTGTACAGCGTGTTTATAATGTTTAAACATTGTTTTTGTAAGAGGTACCAAGAGATATAAGCTTAATTTCCTAGATAATAAAAAATTGGATTCATGTGAGTGGTTGGGTAGGCAGGGCCCCCGTGCACTGCTCTGCCCTATACTGCTGTTAAGATGGCCCTGCATTCCTGTTGAGAATGTTTTCTTCATACATTATGTAACAGATATCGGTGTATTGGATCCTGCAGTGTAACACCCATTTGTCAAACAAAATAGATATTGGATCAGTGCTATATGATCGGATAGAAGCTAAAATGAATGTAAAGCTGCAACCTATAAATATGAGGTTCCCTTACATACCCTCAAAGAAAATAGCAAAACAAAAAGTTGGAAATAGGTCGCGCTACAAAGAAAATAATGGATAATAGTAATATACTCACATAAAATGAAAAAGGCAAGAGAATATATAGATAATAGTCCTTATACTTAGTAGACTTCTTTTGGAGTCCAGTAGACTTGTAGAGACTTTGATATGTAATGAGTCCAATAGGGAACTTGATCCTCTAGTGCTGGAAATGTCTTGGCTCAATTTTGGATATGTAGATATAAAAAGACAAAAAATACTCCAATAGTTCAGACTGCAGGCTGACAAGTAAAACATATATATTACAACAGGGAGGTAATCCACTCACCTATTTAAGAGCATAAACTAGCTCAAGTATATCTGGCATTCAGTGGCATCAATCCCCCACTGGTAGGATATAGGCGTTGATAGTCTGAAGAGCTCCTCAGTATGTAGAAAGATAAAAGCCAAATATAGTGCTCACTGTATATATTTTAAAACTGTCAGGATCGGGACAGGGATCCAACACGCAGAGTACAAACAGGTGGTAGGTACGTATACCGGACCTTAGAATGGCCGGACTTAACGTAAGGAGTAAGTAGAGAATAGTCAGAGACAAGCCGAGGTCAAGGGAACGAGAGGACAGGTAAGCGAGGAACAAGCCGAGTCAAAGGGTAACAGAGATAAACAGGGTAGTACAAACAAGCCGGGTCAGAACCAAAGAGACAACTAGAATACAAGAGCGCTGAGTGACTAGACAGGCTAGAACCACGACAGGGCAATGAGCAGATGCCGAAAGCCTTACTTTATACCTTGATTCTAGAGGGTAATCACGCCCCCGACGAGTCCTGATTAGTGCTCGGGACTTGACTGACAGGTCGACCCGGGTTGGCGTCATGACGTCGACTACTGAGCGTCGTGTCATATAAGGAAGTGGATCCCTCGCGGTCGGCTTGTAAATGGCCGAGAGGACCGCGAGGAACGGAGGAAACAACCCCTCTGGGAGGATAAACGTCTAAGTCTCTCACCTCCTCTGAGGCAGAGACTACAGGTACCCTGACAAAAACAGATCAATAGTGAAGAAATAAAAATACTCACATTCAAAGTGGGCGATAAAGAATTTACCGTATCGGCGTACGCAGATGATATCCTCCTGACACTAACGAACCCAGAAGAATCCATAACAGCCTTGCGGACCGTGATAGCGGAGTACGGGAAATCCTCAGGCTACAAAGCCAATATGCAGAAATCAAGCGCCTTGCCGATAGGTATGACAGCGGATGAGACAAGGAAGATACGGGAGACCCACAGGATCCGGATAGAAACAGAGTCCTTGACATACTTAGGGGTTCATCTGACAGCAGACACGAGTCGCCTTTACGCTGCCAATTACACCCCCATGATACGATCATTGATCAACGACATGGAAAATTGGACCGATAAACCTATATCCTGGATAGGTAGGATAAATGCGGTGAAAATGAACATCCTCCCGCGTATACTGTTCTTGTTTCAGGCCCTACCAATCCATGTCGCTAAATCTCAACTAGGCCCGTTACAAAAATCAATAGGAGATTTCATTTGGCACAACAAGCGGCATAGAATATCCAGGCAAGTGCTTTACAGACGCAAAGATAGAGGCGGACTAGGCCTACCAAACTTGTATTTTTATTACCTGTCTGCACAACTGACACAAGTGGCGATGTGGCACTCCCCACCCACTGAGAGGAGGTGGGTTGACATAGAGTCCATGATGGTCGGCTCAGACGTCCCTCAATCCACCATGTGGGCCTCGAAAGAAAGCAGACCAATAATAAGGACGACGTGCCCGGCCGTCCTTAACTCCATTCAAATTTGGGACCGCAGCAGATCCAGATACAGTCTTGCATCATCGCCATCCCCTCTCACCCCAATACTAAGAAACCGTGACTTCCCCCCAGGAATGGCTCCTAGGGATTTCCGGCAAATTGAAAGGACCGGACTACAACGGATCCACCAGCTATACCTGAATGGAAGTGTAATCCCATTTACTGATCTTCAACAAGGCACCCACTTGACCCCTGCGGATTTCTTTCGATACCTTCAGATCCGGGATTTCGCCAGACAACCACATATCAAAGAAGCAGCTATGAGACGGCTGACCTTTTATGAGTCTATGTGCTTACACGGTGTAACCCCCAAGGGATCAATAACGCTCTTATACGCCCACCTCAGCGAGAAGAACAAGGAATGGGGAAACTTACCATACACGGATAAATGGGAATCAGACCTGGAAGATCGAATGGCAGGAGATGTGGGAAGCGAACACCAAAGCTTCCATTTGTACCACATTTCAAGAGCAGTCGTGGAAAACCATGCTACGTTGGTATACTACGCCCGTACAACTCTACCATATGCACAAAACGGATACCGACAATTGCTGGAGGGGCTGTGGATCGCGCGGCACTTATCTACATATGTGGTGGGAATGCCCAAAGGTCCAGGTGTACTGGACATCGGTCAAAGATATTCTGACAAGCATCTTCGGCAGGCCCTTACCTCTGAATCCGTGGACATATCTACTTAATAGATCTGTGGAGGGCTGGCCCAGAAGAGAACAGACCTTAATACACAAGGTGACCCTATGTGCTCGCAGAGCAATTGCTACCGCATGGCTGTCGCCGGAAGGCCCCGACATACTAACAGTTGTACCTAAAATAAGGGACTGCAGAATGATGGATGACTTGACGGCAAGGGTGAAAGGATCTGTAGAGAAATTCGTGAAGATATGGGAACCGTGGGACAACTGTACCCTGGGATCGAACAGAGGCGGAAGTGGACAGACCCATGGCCTGTGACCAGGTGTATCCAGGAGTATCCAGGATGATAACCGAACATTGATCGCTTCTCGGTGGGCCCCCCTCCTCCCTCCCCCCCCCCCTCCACCACTCATAGCTTCTTCGCTGCGAGCTGTAGCTTCGCCCCTTATCTCTTTCTTCTCCTCTCTCCCCCCCCTCTTTGAGCTCTCTTTTTCACTTGTCCTATGGCTCTCCTTTTTCTTATTCTTTTTCTTTACTCTCTCCTCTTTAGCCTGATTAAAGGGTTTGAAGGAGCAGCGGAGCCTCTAGGCTACCTCACTGGGATGCCATCGTACATTGGCAACCCTGATATTAGGCTCATAAAGTTTAAAGTTAAAAATTTCCTCGATAGGAGGCAACCCATGAGAGGCCCGGGACCGGGTTATAGTGGGGATTACCGTTATGATTGACTAGGTACCAGATTGATAGCCTCATGACGGTAGGCAATGAAGTGGCTTCTGCGCCAGCATCACAGTTAAAGTACACTTGCTCCGCCAGACGACCAAAAATCACAAAAACCTTAGTAGGAGGCAGGTTATGTATAAGTTTAACAGTGGTTTGAAATTACTCTGGCTGTCAATTCTTGTGTGTCTAAGTATGATCATTATGTAATCTGGCTTCTGCGCAAGCCTCATACTCGTGATACATCTGCCTTACCTGTCGAGTGCAAAAATAAAGAATTGAAAAAAAAAGAAAAAAAAAAATACTCACATTCGCATGAGCAGGATATACTGCTCAATATAATAGCATGGGTGGTACTATCCCCACCTAGGATTCTTGGGCAGGTGTACGCTCCAATATTGTGAATGACCAGGTGCAAATAAAAATAAGTAAAATAATAAAAGGTATGTGGCAAATATATGGTTAAAAAAAGCCAATATTCCTTTGTTAATAATATAAAATTAAAGTATAAAAACAGCCAAAACGCGTTTCGCCACACAGGGCTTTATCAACTGGCAATAGAAAAAACAACCTGGTACATAGATGCTTATATAAACTTAATTAACATATGCTAATTCAAATTTTGGCGCCATAATGACGTCATTGGTACAATGTACAAGAACATTCCAAAACATAAATATAGTGGAAACAAAGTATTGAAAGGACAAAGTAAATAATAATCCTATATTCAAATCTTAAAAACGAGTATTTATTTATAAGAACCGATGCAAAGATGGTAAAAAGATCTAATCACGTGATCGCGATCTACCGCGATCACTTGGTATGCCCCAATGGCCTTTGGGAAATGTATTCAGAGCCAGGAGGTCGGCATAAATGGATACGCCTCCCTCTGACGTCGGTAAACAGGGCGGCGTAATCATCCGTGTTTCTACGCTGCCCTGATTGAATACGTTGGCGGCATAGTGCCGAAAAACAGTAAATAGGGCTTATATTATAAGCGGCAATGTGCTGGGGAAGTGAATGCCGTGGGTGGAATGCTCCCCAAAGTGACATGCGTTCCACTCGAAGGCCACTTCCCCCAACATCTCAGTGCAACCATAATAAACATTTAAAGTGCACATATACCCACATGGCAATTTACCTGAATCCTAAATATGGTATTAGCAAAATAAATCCATAAATGTTTTAAAAGTTTTAAAGGAAGCTTAAAAAAAACAAAAAACAAACTATAAATGGACATAGAATATTAATTTTAAAAATACTATCATCATCAGAGTAATACATAAAATAAAATAAGGGGAAAAAAAGTAAAAATACAATAAAAGAAAAAAGTTGTATTTGGTATGAAACAAATGTAAAAAGAAACTTATATTTAATTTTATAATATGGAGATAAAATCAAAAGAAAATAAGACCCAAATGAGATACATTGTAATTCAAGGGAAAATTATCCTACCTTTTAGAGCCGAATAGGAAATTCACCTTTGGGTTATTAGACCATGTTATGTATCTTAGTAAAAAACAAGAAAATATATGAGATGACAGGAGGCACGAAAAAAAATAAATTTTTGTAAAAAGTTAAAAAGATCAAATTCTGCATTCAGTCCTTCTGGGGAGAGGGTTTTAAGTTGAAAGACCCAATTTCCCGTTTCCCTAGAATTTTTGTCATATCTCTGCCAATCCATGGAACGGTAACTTGTTCTATCCCAGTGACTTTTAAAAGTCTTGGGTCTTTATTGTGTGCTAGAAAATGTTTTGAAACTGAATGATTGTCATAACCTCTTCTAATATTTCGACAATGTTCCGCCAATCTAATTTTTAGGCATCTTTTAGTCATGCCTATATATTGGAGTCCACATGGACATTCTAATAAATATATAACATTTTTGGTATTAGAACCAATAAAATCTTTAATTGGGTATGAAGATTTTGTAATTCTGGAGGAAGCTTCGTACCCAATTAAAGATTTTATTGAGATGACAGGAGGCACGAAAAAAAAAAAATAATAAAAAGTTAAAAAGATCAAATTCGGCATTCAGTCCTTCTGGGGAGAGGGTTTTAAGTTGAAAGACCCAATACATTTCCCTTTTCCCTAGAATTTTTGTCATATCTCTGCCAATCCATGGAACGGTAACTTGTTCTATCCCGGTGACTTTTAAAAGTCTTGGGTCTTTATTGAGTGCTAAAAAATGTTTTGAAACTGAATGCTTGTTATAACCTCTTCTAATATTTCGACAATGTTCTGCCAATCGAATTTTTGGGCATCTTTTAGTCATGCCTATGTATTGGAGTCCACATGGACATTCTGATAAATATATAACATTTTTGGTATTACAACCAATAAAATCTTTAATTGGGTACAAAGTTTTTGTAATTGTGGAGGAAACTTCGTACCAAATTAAAGATTTTATTGCAATGTATTCTGGTGATTCAGAAGGAGCACAGCACTTGCATATATGGGGTGTATGTCTTTAAATCTGCTAAAGGCAGAGTCAAATTTTGCTACACACCAAATAATATACTTTTGATTTAAAGCTCCAAACAGGAAAGGATGCTATAGGAGAACAGTATGAGGAACTGTTCCCTATTTGCGTCAAAAAAACTTGAAATAATTATATATGGTGTATACGTCTTTAAATCTGTTATAGACAGAGTTAAACTTTGTACTAGAGATATAAACCTCTTGTATTATGTATTAGATATACGGTATATATGGCTGTATTCTATAATGTAATATAAACCATATCTCTTTAAAACCGTTAAAAAATATATATAAAAAAAGGAGAAAATGAATAAGTGAATAAATGCAGTAATGTGGAATTTATTGGATATAATTTTTCAATCAAAAGTAAAAACACTACTTTTGTTTTTACTTTTGATTGAAAAATTATATCCAATAAATTCCACATTACTGCATTTATTCACTTATTCATTTTCTCCTTTTTTTATATATATTTTTTAACGGTTTTAAAGAGATATGGTTTATATTACATTATAGAATACAGCCATATATACCGTATATCTAATACATAATACAAGAGGTTTATATCTCTAATACAAAGTTTAACTCTGTCTATAACAGATTTAAAGATGTATACACCATATATAATTATTTCAAGTTTTTTTGACACAAATAGGGAACAGTTCCTCATACTGTTCTCCTATAGCATCCTTTCCTGTTTGGAGCTTTAAATCAAAAGTATATTATTTGGTGTGTAGCAAAATTTGACTCTGCCTTTAGCAGATTTAAAGACATACACCCCATATATGCAAGTGCTGTGCTCCTTCTGAATCACCAGAATACATTAGAATAAGCCTTTCTGAATGAACTGACTCCTGGACCCACTGCACCTGATCTCTTTTTTTTATTTCAGTTGCGACCCAAAATAATCTATCTCTCTAGGCAGATTACTTGGTGAAATTTCTGCCTGCATCCAGTTTGAGCCATTTCACCACAAGTCAGACTCCCTCATCCCTGGGTGTTGCAATAGGCATACCAGACCAACCTGATTAAAGATTTTATTGGTTGTAATACCAAAAATTTTATATATTTATTAGAATGTCCATTTGGACTCCAATACATAGACGACTAAAATATGCCTAAAAATTAGATTGGCGGAACTGTCAGGGTATTTATATCGGCAGACATTTTGTGCTATGATAGAAATACAAAGTGTATATTCTGAAGTCATTGCTAAACAGACCAGACTCCATTTTGTTATTCTCAAGTTAACAAAGACACAACATTTCTTTCCTTTCTCTATTGCTGACTGCTTAGCCAGAGCTGAATGGAATGTGTATATAAGCAACAAAGAGATAAGACATTGAGAACGGGGGATGGACAGACTGTATAAATTCTATTCCCAGACTTAGGTGACAGAGGATTAAATAATTAAATTTTACTTTCCATACCAACAGATTGTCATTGTATTTTGAGTTCATCTATAGTGTTATAAGCTGTCATATTAGGAATTATAGCAGAATTTGCAGACGCATAGTCTGGACAAAACTGAGAAAAACTGTGTGATCTGACAAGTGAATATAAAATTATGGCTACATAAAGATAACGTAAATGACGTCAAAAATAGCCACCAGGAAAAGTTAACTCTTTCCTGGATAGGTATGTCTAGTGGAACAATACTACCATCTAGAGCTCAAATACGAAAATGATTACCTAGAAGGCAACCACACCCCACATTTGTGATTGGCTATCACTTAGAGGAATTTCCCCTTTAAAAAATTAAGACAAGGGAAGAGTGAAGAGATTTGAAAATTCAAGGATTGAAGAGAGGCATTACAACACTCTCGGGAGATTCAGAGAGATCCAGGCAGAATCGGGTGACCAGAGTAACCAAGAAACTCTCACACTCCATGCAGAGAAAGAGATCTATGACATTTAGCTACCTGAGGATATCTGATGAGAAAATATCTACATAACTGGTAAATATACAGGCATTTAATTAATTAATTTAAATTAATTAAAATTAATAGCATGATATATGACTGGATAAATAATGTTTGATTTCATATTTAGAAATCTTAATTATTAAAGAATATATATATGGTTATAGCATCCCATCTGCAGCTGGGATCAATATAATCATTAATGTATTTGTGTGATTAATATCACGTTAGCATATCATGACCATTTATCCAGCTGTATTGATTGGCTCTAAAATAAGATAAAATATCTATTTAGACAAATTAATTAAAATATCAGCTTATGTAACATGTAGATTTCTCATTGGATGGATCAAGGAGTGATTACTGACTATTTAAATATTATTTTTATTTAATATTACATAGGAGTAAATCTTAACTACTTAGGAGGTCTAACCAGCATTGAAAGGGTTACTTCTGCCAGAAAGTTTTACTGCAGCTCTAAGGAATGCTCTGTCTCCTTAAAACTTTGTTTCCTTAGCTGTAAAGAAAGGGTCGTAAATCAGTCTTGACAGCTAATGGAGTCTATGCTGTACTAACCAGGAAGTAAATTGCCTATTGTATTGCATATTGTTTTTATACTGCATATTAATTATTATTGCCATATTGTATTACATATTCATGTTATACTCGAATTCCATTGATTATTATCATGCATGTTACTCATCATTATTATTTAAATTGTTAAGAAATAAATATCTATTTTTATAACAATTTGTGATTTTAATTACCGGTATATGGTTATACATTTCATTTAACACGATAACGATTAAGGATCTGAGAATTGAAATCGTGGGCAATTCTCTCTGTTTACAATTAATATCCCATAAATATCCCCACAAATTGGAGGCACTGCTGAGATCGTTAAAGTTGAAATTATATTCCATATAAAATAATATTTGTGTAATTCATGCAATTAATCTTAATATAGAAAAGAGTTTTGTATTGAGATTAAATCACTGTATAAAATATGGCCAGCGGCAGCGATACATCTATAACAGATAATACTGAAATAATTGAAGACTTAAGAAAAAACGCTCTAATCAATATTCATAAACATATGAAAAATGATTTAAGCTATGACGTTTGGTTAAAGAGCGTAGAATGGGATGCTAAACGGACGCTTATGACTGATGAACACATACTGAAACAACTTAAAGTAATTGCTGAACAAAAGAACATAGAGAAAAAGATGGGGTACATAATACACTCCTGGCCTTTCTTTATGACAGCACTTCTTAAGGCGTTAGATGAAAACAAGGTATTGAATACCAAACTGGACACGTACAGTGAACAATTTGGCATTCAAGATGGGAAATACCAAGATTTACTTGCTGAGCATAAAACTCGTCAGGCTGATCATGAAAAAGAAATGACAGCTTTGATGGATAAATATGCACAGGAAATAAATCAGCTCAAAATGCAATTGGATAAATATGAAGAGGAGAGTCTGAAATCAGGCAGTGAGGTTAGTAGTCATCATTCTGTACCAAAAAGTTGCACAAAAATGAAAGAAAAGACTATCTATAAATCCCCTCCTTGTCATGATTTTCCCACACCAGACCAAGTTTTCATAAAACAGTCTGTAAGGAATGAGGTGAGTAATTCAGGAATATCACCTGTGAAACAGAATTCTCTATCTCCTGGCATTGCCAAACAACCTTGGCAATCTTGGGCAGAACAGTTTGAAAAAGCTGTCTTGGCCAAACTTGAGAGGGAGAGTCCAGTTCAAGGTGATAGGAATGAAAACAGACATGATTCTGTACACTGGCAAGATTCTGATGCTAATCAGAATTATGACAGTGAACAAGAAGCTCAGAGTGATGGGAGTGAAAGTGATTGCACTGTCCACTCTGAAGGCCATGTGACTGATATGCCATCTGCACTGTTGTACGGGTCTAATTCCTCTTCAGCAGACAGATCGCATAGACACTTACCCAAAAACAGAAACAGAAGTCGTAAATCAACGACGCCTGTTTATGAATCGCCAAAGGTTGTTAAGTTCCTTAGAGAGACTGTCCCACAATTTTCTAGAGGTTCAGGAAACATATCTGAACATCTGGAAAATTATGATAGAGCAATGAATTCATTGGGCATGTATGATGACATTCAAAAGAAATGGTTCATTACATGGACCTTTGATTCAATGTGCCGTGTTTATCTTGAAAGTCTTCAAGCTATGCAGTTAATGTCCTGGTCCAAAATGAAATATGAAATAATCATGGAATATGGTAAGTATAAAACCGTTGCTTCTGCAAAGAAGGCGCTTTATAACTTAAAGTGCCGTCCAGATCAAAGTCCCAGAGAATTTTTAGTAATTCTTAAAAATGCATACTCCGTGGCCCAAAGAAAACCCAGGTATGAAAGCACAGACTTCAAAGATCTGTATTTTCATGCCATGCCTGTAAGTATACAAATGAATCTAGCAAGAGATTATGATTGTAAGCTACCATTAGAATGGCTAGTCAGTCAGTGCATGAAATTGTATACTATACACCATGCACATGACGAAAATCAGCCAAAGGTTAAGAAACCTGGTGATAAAATGGTGTCAGAGACAAAAATTCAGTTAGGTTTAGAAACCCAACAGAAAAAGAGGACCTATTCTGAGGTTTTGAAAACACCAAAACCTCAGAAACAGGAAAATGCCAGAAGCAATTCTGCAAACTCCTCTGACAATAACTCTGAAAAATCCAATACCAATGGGAATAAACGCCCCTGGGTCAATAAAAACCAAGGCAATTCCCAATGGAAAAGGAATCCTCAGGGAAATAGGAGATATGGAAACAGAAACAACCAATCTGCTTCCAATAACTCCCAACAGTCTCAGCCATCCCAGCCAAATTCTAATGGGCAAAGACAAAACGGCAATGGGGGAAATAATTTGCGTCGTCAGGTTGGTCAATTGACAGATCAGATGGGCAAATTAATGGAGCAAATAACAAATATTAACCAAGTCTTTGCTATCAATCCTTTTTTAGGGACAGCTCAAATTGCAGAGACACCTGTTCAATTGCAACAGCAACTACAAGTGCCGCAGCAAATATAGCTAAAGTGACTAAACAGGCTAGGTTATCAATAGATGTAATGCCTAACCCTGTTTCCTTTCCAGGTACTAACAGTCAAATAAACAATAGTTGTGTTAGGAAACCTATTGCCAATTCCGTCACTTCACTTCCGGGTGAAGGAGGCGCAACGTGTTCCTCTGTTTTTTCATTTCAGCCAAAGGCTAAAATAGCCCCAGCAACCACTAGTTTCCAGGATCCAGCCCTGAAAGGGTTAACTGATGAGATGCCGACCACTAGTTCCCGCTTGACAGTTCAAGATATTCCTACAAAGGATGGGCCTGTGGGTAAGACTGAGCATTCCTCAGTACAGGTAGAAACTACTGCTGTGACCGGTAATGTATGGAAAACAAGTAATATGTTGACACATTCTAAATTCTTATGTGAATTAGAAGAACATGAAGGAAGGTACTACATGTCTGTAGAAATACAGGATTCGCTACCCCAGCCTTTCAAAGGGTTAATAGATACTGGTTCACAAGCCACGATCTTATCCAATACCTACTTCCAGCAGGTAATGGACTTAGCAACGGATAAGCCGAAGCTAAGAGATTTTCCCAATGCTCTGTTGAGTGTTGGAGGAAATGCACTTCATATTATTGGCAATACTTGGTTAAAGTTTAAAATAGGTAACAAAACCTTTAGACACCCGGTGATAGTGGTAGATCTCCCCTATAACCGACTGATTCTGGGTATAGACATACTCAGAAGACTTAACACAATTATTGACTGTGTGAATGGAATTGTATGGTCACAAGCTAAGGTTCCTATAACCTATGAGAAATCACATGTACAATCTGATCGTAACTGCCATGTAATAGAGGAAAGACCTGACTCGATTGAGGTACATTTTAGGAATAGTCAGTCACCTGACGTGACTATCCTGCAGGTGAACGATGCAATCGCACCTGTAGATGAGCATTCCGTAAGAATTGCTCCAGAGAGGATCCAGAATGTCTCTCTGGAAGGTGATGTTTTAACCATTTCTCTACACAGGGACTATGTTGAATCTGTAGATCTGGCAGGTCATGCTCAATTCCTTGCCAGAATTGAAAGGGTTAATAACAACTTATTCTTTCCTATTCAGATAAATGAATTAGGAAGAAATAGGAATGCAAAGCTGGTCTTACAGAGTGAGAACAGCTATATTAGCAGAAGTCTGTTAAAGCAGATCGCTAATCCTAAGATGATCAGGTACGCTTCCCCACATGACAGGTGGATCCAGAACCTGGATGGCGAATCAGAGAGTCACAATGTGATAGCAAAATGTTTACTATCTATTTCCATCGGAAATAAGACAGTTAAACATCTATTCCTAGTGATAGACGAACCTCGCTATCAGGTTTACATTGGCAATGATGTCATACATCGCTTTGCCATACACCTTGATCTGATTAATTCCAACTTGTGGACAAGGTTAAAAGGTAATCCTTGTGGATACCTACACGAAGAAAACGCCCTAAAATCAGGACAAGTACTACCATATGCGGTAAGTATTGGTAAGAATTCCACCTATATAATGGTCAACAATGTTACACCCAATAGTGTTACTTTACCAAAAGGAACATTATTAGGTCTAGCATTGGATGCTGAGTACTATACATTTGGTTTCCTCATCCCTGAAGAATACTTAACTGAGGACGAAATTGTCGATCAAATATTCCATTCCTCCCCAGAAGGATTATTCACTATCCTATCTGCATATCCCTTCAACGTCGAAGACGGCTCGTGTAAAATCGAAGAAGCATCAATCACCTTCGATCATCCGCTCAATGAGCAGGAATCACAAGAGTATCACGACCAAAGAGAAAAGGTAAGTCAACACCGAACTGACCTAACCTCTAGGCTTGAAGAAGCTTATGAGATAGGCCAGCCTGAAATCTTTCCAGGATTTCAGGAAAGGCTAGAAGAGCAAATATCTTTAGCTGACGGTTGCTCCAACGATGTTGAGCGGCAACAGCTAAAGGAAATCCTTTTGGAATTCCAAGATATTTTTGCCAAAGATTCCTACGACTGTGGGTTAACTAACCTCCACGTAGCCAGAATACAAACTGACCCAAATTTACCACCTGTATTTATCAAACAATATAGACTCCCATTAGCGTCATACGATGGTCTACAAGACATCATTCAGAACTTAAAGGAAAGGGGTATTATACGTCCAGTGCACAGTTCGTATAATAATCTGATCTTGGGGATTCTGAAACCTAATGGACAATGGCGTTTATGCGCTGACTTACGACAGCTAAATAAACGCGTCTATATGTCTGGTTGGCCAGTGCCATACATAGACCAATGTTTGGTACAAATGCAGGGATCCAAAATATTCACTGCCATTGACTGTGCGCAGGGATATTGGACTGTACCAGTCCATAATGAAGACCAATACAAATTGGCCTTTACATTTGGAAAGCAGCAGTATACCTGGACACGTATGCCTTTCGGTTACATAAACTCTGGTCATGAATTCGCTGTGTTCATGCATATGCCTGACGCACTCGAGAGAGGAACATTATCATATGTCGACGATGTCTTGCTAAAAAGCACTTCCTTTGATAAGCATATCATAGAGATTAGACATGTTCTCACTCAGTTAAGAGAGGCAGGGAATAAACTGTCTTTACAAAAGGCGCAATGGTGTCGCACCCATGTCAATTTCCTCGGACATGAGGTAACCTCTGAAGGATTAAATCCCCAGAGGAAGAAGGTTGAAGCCGTACTAAAGGCTTAAACACCTTCAAACATCAGGGAATTAAGATCATTCCTTGGTATGACTAACTACTCCCGTAAGTTTATAGATAACTATGCAGAAATAACGAAACCACTCTTACACCTGCTTAAAAAGGAAACTACCTGGAACTGGGGGGAGCCTCAGGACCTAGCGGTAAGTGAACTGAGGAGGAAGCTCACTCAGGCACCCTGTTTAGCATACCCAGAGGGGGGTAAACCCTTCTATCTGGAGACAGGTTATACCGATTTAAGCATAAGTGCTGTTCTGTATCAGAAGCAGGACAGTTTAAACAAAGTTATTGCATATGCTAGCAAGACTTTGTCACCTGTTGAAGTTAAATTCAACACGTGTGAGAAGGCGTTATTGTCGACTGTCTGGGCACTACAAAATTTTCGTAGCAATATCCAAGGTGAGAAAATAATTGTAGAAACAGCTCACCAACCTCTACAGTATCTGCAGAGTGAAAGAATTAGAGACGGTAATCTCTCTAACAGTCGGATTACTGCATGGACTCTATCCTTACAGGGATGGCCGTTAGAAGTCAGTTATAAACATAATAAGAGAAGCCCAGTTGCCCAAGGTTTAGCAGAATTACATGACTGTACTGCTCCATCTCTGGATGATAATGACACCGGAGATGACTTCCTAGAAGAGCAATTGCTATCCCCTTATAAAGTTTATGACGAGGAATACTGTCGACCACTACCGTGGGTATACATTGATGGTTGTTCATATCACCACGTCGCTGGTGCTGAACGGAAGTTAGTTGCAGGTATCGGAATCGCCTGGATAGGTGATTATCCCAATGTATCTATAGGATACAATATTGGTCCTAAAAGCAGTCAGATAGCCGAACTCTGTGCAGTATATAAGACCATTCAAATGGCAATAGAATATAGTATCACAGAATTTGTTATCATAACTGATTCCAACTATGTTCGTAACAGTTTCGTCGAATATCTGCCTAGCTGGAAACGTAACCAAATGCTAAAAAGCAATAACAAACCTGTTAAACATGGGAAATTGTTTTGTAAAATCGATGAGTTGGTTAAGGAACATGGTTTAACCATATATTGGAAGCAAACTAAAGGCCATTCTAAAATAGAAGGTATTGACAAGGATGGTAATGATTTAGCAGATTCACTGGCAAAACAAGCGGCCATCAATGGTGAAACACTAAACATTGATGATCTCATGGGTTCAATTCACATTGAAGCCATAACTAGACGACAGGCTAGAGATAATGCCGACTTAAATGTCGTGCAATGGAGTGAAGAAGCTCCTAGTGAGGACCTGATTACCAGTCAGAAGAATGATCCTGTCATAGGTATATTCTATAAACATATAGAAGACCCTACTGTCAATCCCATCACAGATGAGGATTGCAAAGATAATGAAGATTTACGAATCTTAATGAGATATAAAGTCCAATTTAGTATCATGGATGGGTTGCTGGTCAGAACTTCTAAACATGGTATTCAACAATGGGTAGTCCCAACTGTATACCGAGGGTTAATGCTCCAACACGCACATGATGCACCTACATCTGGGCATCGTGGTGATAAGATCACATATGAGATATTGCGTGATTATGCATATTGGCCACACATGTTAAGAGATGTTAAGACATACTGTCAGGGATGCTTGATTTGTCCGCAATATCAACCCCATGGTCCAACCCATCGTGCACCACTTCAGAAGAGGGGGGTGTCATTACCCTGGTCTGATATCCAAATTGACTTTATAGGTCCTGTAACAAGATCTTCAAGAGGTAACAAATACATGTTAACAGTTACATGTATGTACACAAAGTGGATAGAATGTTTGCCTTGTAAAGAGAACACGAGTACCGTGTGCGCCACTTTGTTGATTAACCATGTCTTTTCCAGGTTCGGTCTGCCTCAAAGAATTGAGTCAGACAGAGGTAGTCATTTTACCAGCGAAGTAATGGCTAAGATGTGGAACATTCTAGGTGTTAAACGAAAGCTACATATTGCATACCGCGCTGCGTCTAGCGGGGGGGTAGAGCGATATAACCAGTCTATCGTTAATATTCTGAAGAAGTACGTTAAGGAGTCTGGTAAAGACTGGGACATTAAATTGCCCCTAGTTTTAATGGCGATTAGAGCTACACCTAGCACTGCTACCAAATTGTCACCTTTTGAATTGATGACAGGAAGAAAGATGGTTTTACCACAGCATTTACTATATCGTACTTCGGATCATAATTTGATCAATGCTGCCACTACGCATCAGTATATCGAAGATTTGCGCAAGCATTTACAGCATGCGTTTGCTTTTGCCCAAAAGAATCTAGAAAAAGCAGCGACAGGGGTTAAAACCTATTACGATTTAAAAACCACGAAAAAGGAATATGAGATAACAGATCAAGTCTATCTGCATAATTTTGCGCGAAATCAAGTCAAGGAAAAGACATTTTTACCTTCTCGGAAAGGGCCATATGTCATCATTGACAAAATTTCCCCAGTAGCGTACAAAATAAAAATTCCTAAGGATGGTGATTTTATTGAAAAGTGGGTTCACATTAACCAGTTGCGTGCTTGTCATCCTAAATCTCAATTAAGGATTATAGGTGTGGATTCGGATGCAGAAGGGTGAACGACTAACCTGGATGAATGCTTGATTCACGTGGTATCGTATGATGTGAAATGTTGTGATGTGCCATGATCTCATGTATGTTCATGTCATTAACCATTTCCTTGCCATCCAATAACTAAATTTTCTAAGCAGGTTACCAGCTTGTTTAGTTGCTATAGGCATATTGCTGAGGAGTCAGTAATAAATGTAGTGAGGGATGAAGTTATAAAAATAGAATTAGAGAGAATACATATGTTGATGAATCGTAATAATGTGTTGTCCTAGGCCAAGTGATGTTACACTGTTATAAGTTTGTATACTTAACAAACCTTGAATCATTAGTAGATAAGTCTGAAACGAGTTCCTGATCCGTGACTGTCGAAAGATGTCCAAGAAGGATGTGGCGTGTTTCTGGATCGTACTGCTCCTGTGCCAAGAGTTACGGACCGAACCGATCGCAGAGATGGGACCATCCTCCGGCATCCTGATTCAAGAGACACCAGGGTTCATCTTAACAGAGAAGAGGATCCTTACCCGACGTGTGTTCGTCAGCTTGGACCCCAAGATTTCCATCGAGAAGGCGTACAACATTTCATCGATGCAGCTTCCTGAGTTACAGAATTGGTACCAGATGCACCTCCAAAGAGCACAAGACCGTGTGCAAAACATCTTGGAGCAAGCCCGGAAACCATTTGTATCCAGTTCTATTTCGATGAGTAACCGACCCAAAAGGTTCCTCACCGCTATAATTGTTGCATTAGTTTGTGCCACTGTTGGTGCAGTTGTCGCAACCGGAATGTCTGCAGCCAACTGTCCAAAAGCTGGATATGGAAATCTATGCGCTAAAGCAACACATTAACGACATTCATCAGGTGATAAACCAGCAAAGAACACTTCTCCAAGACGTGTTAACTATTGTGGAAGACACAGTTGTTACAACAAATTTGCATTCGGAGTTAATTGCCAAATCCACTGAGTTGCACCAAAGTCATGACTTATTTAAGCGTGAACTTCTATTTCTGCATGACCCAATATTGTTCCACACACTTGCTTTTCTCGACGAAGTGCAAACTGGAATAATCGAATTGGCAGGGGGACGCATACCTCTGTATTTTGTATCCAAGGATATTGTTCATGCGATGCTTGCCAATGTGGATGGAGAAACAATTGAGCCCATGCAATTAAATCTGGCCTTTGAGATGGGGAGCGCTATACCTCTCTTAATTGATCCGGAACGTATGGAGATTTGCTTTTTATTGGCCATACCGTATGTAACTCCCAAAAACATTTTTCAAATGAAAACAATCTACAACGTTGGTACATGGAAGGAAAATATCCATGTAAAAGTCCAAACCCCAGATGTTTTGGCTTTTCAACCATGGATACCAGATTGGTATTCAATACCCATTTTGAATGACTGTGAGAAATTCAAAGACAATAATTTCCAATGTGATGGAAAACCTTTTGTGTACGATTCTACCAATGCTTTGTGTGGAATCGAGTATCTTAAACATGGCTCTGAAACATGTCAAGTGACTATGTAAAAAACCGACAGTAATGCGTTAGTACATGCTCTCTTAGTAAAAGATAAATGGTTGGTAAGCACGTGTCTTAAAAACATGAGTGTTTTTCGCAGGGACCAGGTGACTAATAAAGTAATTGCCTTACCAGCACCTGTATCAATGATCAAGGTTCCCCACGACTCTCGTATCACCATCGGTGACGTTACGCTATACCCAGTGTACACTGATGTCCTCGAAAGTGCTATTGAGATGGTGGATCCCTTCCAGAATCTAGATATCCCTCTAGATCCTAATCTAAAGTTCTTGCTGGACCATAAGCCCAACCACACTATCCAAATGTCAATCAAGAAAGATAACATTTCTGTGGACACATTTAAATACTCTGAGTTAGATACTGACCTTATTGATCGTGTTGACTGGTTCATCCATGTTAAGATTGTTATTGGGTGTGTTATGATAATGATGTTATTATGGTTGATTGTACTAAGCATAAAGTTCAAAACACTTACAGGTACAAAAACATACGAAAATGTTCATTCCACGCATGAGCCTATGTTAGAAATGATGTGATTGCACAATATGTCTTGTGACTTCCATAGTGCCTACTCATAAGCTAAATTACTTGGCTATGACAGGCACTAAAGGGGGGTTATGTCAGGGTATTTATATCGGCAGACATTTTGTGCTATGATAGAAATACAAAGTGTATATTCTGAAGTCATTGCTAAACAGACCAGACTCCATTTTGTTATTCTCAAGTTAACAAAGACACAACATTTCTTTCCTTTCTCTATTGCTGACTGCTTAGCCAGAGCTGAATGGAATGTGTATATAAGCAACAAAGAGATAAGACATTGAGAACGGGGGATGGACAGACTGTATAAATTCTATTCCCAGACTTAGGTGACAGAGGATTAAATAATTAAATTTTACTTTCCATACCAACAGATTCTCATTGTATTTTGAGTTCATCTATAGTGTTATAAGCTGTCATATTAGGAATTATAGCAGAATTTGCAGACGCATAGTCTGGACAAAACTGAGAAAAACTGTGTGATCTGACAAGTGAATATAAAATTATGGCTACATAAAGATAACGTAAATGACGTCAAAAATAGCCACCAGGAAAAGTTAACTCTTTCCTGGATAGGTATGTCTAGTGGAACAATACTACCATCTAGAGCTCAAATACGAAAATGATTACCTAGAAGGCAACCACACCCCACATTTGTGATTGGCTATCACTTAGAGGAATTTCCCCTTTAAAAAGTTAAGACAAGGGAAGAGTGAAGAGATTCGAAAATTCAAGGATTGAAGAGAGGCATTACAACACTCTCTGGAGATTCAGAGAGATCCAGGCAGAATCGGGTGACCAGAGTAACCAAGAAACTCTCACACTCCATGCAGAGAAAGAGATCTATGACATTTAGCTACCTGAGGATATCTGATGAGAAAATATCTACATAACTGGTAAATATACAGGCATTTAATTAATTAATTTAAATTAATTAAAATTAATAGCATGATATATGACTGGATAAATCATGTTTGATTTCATATTTAGAAATCTTAATTATTAAAGAATATATATATGGTTATAGCATCCCATCTGCAGCTGGGATCAATATAATCATTAATGTATTTGTGTGATTAATATCACGTTAGCATATCATGACCATTTATCCAGCTGTATTGATTGGCTCTAAAATAAGATAAAATATCTATTTAGACAAATTAATTAAAATATCAGCTTATGTAACATGTAGATTTCTCATTGGATGGATCAAGGAGTGATTACTGACTATTTAAATATTATTTTTATTTAATATTACATAGGAGTAAATCTTAACTACTTAGGAGGTCTAACCAGCATTGAAAGGGTTACTTCTGCCAGAAAGTTTTACTGCAGCTCTAAGGAATGCTCTGTCTCCTTAAAACTTTGTTTCCTTAGCTGTAAAGAAAGGGTCGTAAATCAGTCTTGACAGCTAATGGAGTCTATGCTGTACTAACCAGGAAGTAAATTGCCTATTGTATTGCATATTGTTTTTATACTGCATATTAATTATTATTGCCATATTGTATTACATATTCATGTTATACTCTTATTCCATTGATTATTATCATGCATGTTACTCATCATTATTATTTAAATTGTTAAGAAATAAATATCTATTTTTATAACAATTTGTGATTTTAATTACCGGTATATGGTTATACATTTCATTTAACACGATAACGATTAAGGATCTGAGAATTGAAATCGTGGGCAATTCTCTCTGTTTACAATTAATATCCCATAAATATCCCCACAGAACATTGTCGAAATATTAGAAGAGGTTATGACAATCATTCAGTTTTAAAACATTTTCTAGCACACAATAAAGACCCAAGACTTTTAAAAGTCACTGGGATAGAACAAGTTACCGTTCCATGGAGAGGCGGAGATATGACAAAAATTCTAGGGAAAAGGGAAATGTATTGGGTCTTTCAACTTAAAACCCTCTCCCCAGAAGGACTGAATGCCGAATTTGATCTTTTTTTTTTAATTCTTTATTTTTGTTGTGCATATTATACCAGAAGAGCTTGCACAGCCGCAACAGCATGGGCAAGTACAATAATGACATTAGAGAAAGACATTATCATGGCATATGTAAAACAGCACAAATTTTTAGGTTAATGAGTTCTATATTTTAACAGTTTATGTTCTCGTTTAGTTAAGTGGGTTAGTAAGATGCACATGTCAGGGAAGAGATTTTAGAAGCGTTACAAAGAAGGAAAAACCTGTACTATACAATCATAATATAAACAAGGCTGTTCAATTAAGTACATGCTAATTGTGTAACAAGAGCGTGACATGAGAGTCAGTGCACAGATTACGTTACTAGAGAAAAAAAAAACAGCTTTGCACGAAAAGCCTATACGATTACAGACTAGTATAAACATTAGTGTATACATTTTAAGCAAGCTAGGTCGAACTTGTATAAAACAAGGTTAGGCTTAGAAATATGGTAAGTAGGGAAGACAGCGTTCACTTTGTATCTCTTGCTTGCCTAAATGGTGAATTTGTCAAAATATGATTAATTAAAAGAAGATAATACAAAACAGACAAAATAAAACTACCAGCCAAAGAGGACTCTGGCGGGAAGTAATAGGGTTACAGGGGTAGTGAAGGGCATAACCCTAGGTATATGGGACAAACAGAAAAAGTAATGAGGAGAGCTCCTCGTATTACCGGGGTGCTCCACCTCACCACTACTACCCCTTGATAGATATCCAATAGTACTGGCTTAAAAACTGACAACCTTTATTGAAACAGAAAAATAATCACAATAGTAATAATATAAATCTCCAACACACTCACAAAAAATGAACAACACACACCCTCATATACCCTAAGTAGTGAAAAATTAAAACAAAGACTAGAGACTATACACCTGACTGGTAAAGTATTCAGGCGTTTTCCTTGTACAGGGAGTGCAGAATTATTAGGCAAGTTGTATTTTTGAGGATTCATTTTATTATTGAACAACAACCATGTTCTCAATGAACCCAAAAAACTCATTAATATCAAAGCTGAATATTTTTGGAAGTAGTTTTTAGTTTGTTTTTAGTTATAGCTATTTTAGGGGGATATCTGTGTGTGCAGGTGACTATTACTGTGCATAATTATTAGGCAACTTAACAAAAAACAAATATATACCCATTTCAATTATTTATTTTTACCAGTGAAACCAATATAACATCTCAACATTCACAAATATACATTTCTGACATTCAAAAACATAACAAAAACAAATCAGTGACTAATATAGCCACCTTTCTTTGCAAGGACACTCAAAAGCCTGCCATCCATGGATTCTGTCAGTGTTTTGATCTGTTCACCATCAACATTGCGTGCAGCAGCAACCACAGCCTCCCAGACACTGTTCAGAGAGGTGCACTGTTTTCCCTCCTTGTAAATCTCACATTTGATGATGGACCACAGGTTCTCAATGGGGTTCAGATCAGGTGAACAAGGAGGCCATGTCATTAGATTTTCTTCTTTTATACCCTTTCTTGCCAGCCACGCTGTGGAGTACTTGGACGCGTGTGATGGAGCATTGTCCTGCATGAAAATCATGTTTTCTTGAAGGATGCAGACTTCTTCCTGTACCACTGCTTGAAGAAGGTGTCTTCCAGAAACTGGCAGTAGGACTGGGAGTTGAGCTTGACTCCATCCTCAACCCGAAAAGGCCCCCCAAGCTCATCTTTGATGATACCAGCCCAAATCAGTACTCCACCTCCACCTTGCTGGCGTCTGAGTCGGACTGGAGCTCTCTGCCCTTTACCAATCCATCCATCTGGCCCATCAAGACTCACTCTCATTTCATCAGTCCATAAAACCTTAGAAAAATCAGTCTTGAGATATTTCTTGGCCCAGTCTTGACGTTTCAGCTTGTGTGTCTTGTTCAGTGGTGGTCGTCTTTCAGCCTTTCTTACCTTGGCCATGTCTCTGAGTATTGCACACCTTGTGCTTTTGGGCACTCCAGTGATGTTGCAGCTCTGAAATATGGGCAAACTGGTGGCAAGTGGCATCTTGGCAGCTGCACGCTTGACTTTTCTCAGTTCATGGGCAGTTATTTTGCGCCTTGGTTTCTCCACACGCTTCTTGTGACCCTGTTGACTATTTTGAATGAAACGCTTGATTGTTCGATGATCACGCTTCAGAAGCTTTGCAATTTTAAGAGTGCTGCATCCCTCTGCAAGATATCTCACTATTTTTGACTTTTCTGAGCCTGTCAAGTCCTTCTTTTGACCCATTTTGCCAAAGGAAAGGAAGTTGCCTAATAATTATGCACACCTGATATAGGGTGTTGATGTCATTAGACCACACCCCTTCTCATTACAGAGATGCACATCACCTAATATGCTTAATTGGTAGTAGGCTTTCGAGCCTATACAGCTTGGAGTAAGACAACATGCATAAAGAGGATGATGTGGTCAAAATACTCATTTGCCTAATAATTCTGCACTCCCTGTATAAGCAGATAAGTCACAATATATCAGAACAGTGCAGCTCAGTACAAATATGTCACAATGTATCAAAGCATTACCGCTCTTGTGTAATTAAATGAGACAATTGAGCACACTGACAAAAATTGTATACCAAGGAAATCCAGCCTGTTAGTAGTTAGTTAGTACAACTAACAGGCTGGATTTCCTTGGTATACAATTTTTGTCAGTGTGCTCAATTGTCTCATTTAATTAAACAAGAGCGGTAATGCTTTGCTACATTGTGACATATTTGTACTGAGCTGCACTGTTCTGATATATTGTGACTTATCTGCTTATACAAGGAAAACGCCTGAATACTTTACCAGTCAGGTGTATAGTCTCTAGTCTTTGTTTTAATTTTTCACTACTTAGGGTATATGAGGGTGTGTGTTGTTCATTTTTTGTGAGTGTGTTGGAGATTTATATTATTACTATTGTGATTATTTTTCTGTTTCAATAAAGGTTGTCAGTTTTTAAGCCAGTACTATTGGATATCTATCAAGGGGTAGTAGTGGTGAGGTGGAGCACCCCGGTAATACGATAATACAAAACAGGATAATCGATGCTTAACACTGAGTACATCGGCATTTGTGGTTTGTATGCTGTTGGGCACTTAGGGCGTAAGCTTCGCCGACAAAGCCGTTAAGTTGCCGTCTCCCCTATAATAAGATCAGGAGTTGGTCAGATAAAACACGTGTCAAAACAGGCATATGTTAGCATGAAGCAAGCGTAATTTAGCGTGACGTAAGCGATCTCTGATTAAATTACGTATAAAAAAATCACACAGGATCTGGTATAGCAATTAGTGAAGGTTGTAATATGCTAGGCTTCCTATGGCGCCTGTCAAGTATTATGCAACAATAGAATAGATATAACTTGTTAAACTAAGAAGCAAAGTCATCGCTTATGGTAATTTAAGTTATAATACACAGTCCACGTTGGGTAAGCGTAAAACATGCATGCAACTGGGATGTATCTGACATAGTATTAATTGAGAATAAACTATTATGCATTACGTGTGGAGTGGAGAAGATTAATAACACAACAGTTTTAACTTTTTTAACTTCATTATCATTTTTGCTTTTGTGTCTTAAAAACATGAGTGTTTTTCGCAGGGACCAGGTGACTAATAAAGTAATTGCCTTACCAGCACCTGTATCAATGATCAAGGTTCCCCACGACTCTCGTATCACCATCGGTGACGTTACGCTATACCCAGTGTACACTGATGTCCTCGAAAGTGCTATTGAGATGGTGGATCCCTTCCAGAATCTAGATATCCCTCTAGATCCTAATCTAAAGTTCTTGCTGGACCATAAGCCCAACCACACTATCCAAATGTCAATCAAGAAAGATAACATTTCTGTGGACACATTTAAATACTCTGAGTTAGATACTGACCTTATTGATCGTGTTGACTGGTTCATCCATGTTAAGATTGTTATTGGGTGTGTTATGATAATGATGTTATTATGGTTGATTGTACTAAGCATAAAGTTCAAAACACTTACAGGTACAAAAACATACGAAAATGTTCATTCCACGCATGAGCCTATGTTAGAAATGATGTGATTGCACAATATGTCTTGTGACTTCCATAGTGCCTACTCATAAGCTAAATTACTTGGCTATGACAGGCACTAAAGGGGGGTTATGTCAGGGTATTTATATCGGCAGACATTTTGTGCTATGATAGAAATACAAAGTGTATATTCTGAAGTCATTGCTAAACAGACCAGACTCCATTTTGTTATTCTCAAGTTAACAAAGACACAACATTTCTTTCCTTTCTCTATTGCTGACTGCTTAGCCAGAGCTGAATGGAATGTGTATATAAGCAACAAAGAGATAAGACATTGAGAACGGGGGATGGACAGACTGTATAAATTCTATTCCCAGACTTAGGTGACAGAGGATTAAATAATTAAATTTTACTTTCCATACCAACAGATTCTCATTGTATTTTGAGTTCATCTATAGTGTTATAAGCTGTCATATTAGGAATTATAGCAGAATTTGCAGACGCATAGTCTGGACAAAACTGAGAAAAACTGTGTGATCTGACAAGTGAATATAAAATTATGGCTACATAAAGATAACGTAAATGACGTCAAAAATAGCCACCTGGAAAAGTTAACTCTTTCCTGGATAGGTATGTCTAGTGGAACAATACTACCATCTAGAGCTCAAATACGAAAATGATTACCTAGAAGGCAACCACACCCCACATTTGTGATTGGCTATCACTTAGAGGAATTTCCCCTTTAAAAAGTTAAGACAAGGGAAGAGTGAAGAGATTCGAAAATTCAAGGATTGAAGAGAGGCATTACAACACTCTCTGGAGATTCAGAGAGATCCAGGCAGAATCGGGTGACCAGAGTAACCAAGAAACTCTCACACTCCATGCAGAGAAAGAGATCTATGACATTTAGCTACCTGAGGATATCTGATGAGAAAATATCTACATAACTGGTAAATATACAGGCATTTAATTAATTAATTTAAATTAATTAAAATTAATAGCATGATATATGACTGGATAAATCATGTTTGATTTCATATTTAGAAATCTTAATTATTAAAGAATATATATATGGTTATAGCATCCCATCTGCAGCTGGGATCAATATAATCATTAATGTATTTGTGTGATTAATATCACGTTAGCATATCATGACCATTTATCCAGCTGTATTGATTGGCTCTAAAATAAGATAAAATATCTATTTGGACAAATTAATTAAAATATCAGCTTATGTAACATGTAGATTTCTCATTGGATGGATCAAGGAGTGATTACTGACTATTTAAATATTATTTTTATTTAATATTACATAGGAGTAAATCTTAACTACTTAGGAGGTCTAACCAGCATTGAAAGGGTTACTTCTGCCAGAAAGTTTTACTGCAGCTCTAAGGAATGCTCTGTCTCCTTAAAACTTTGTTTCCTTAGCTGTAAAGAAAGGGTCGTAAATCAGTCTTGACAGCTAATGGAGTCTATGCTGTACTAACCAGGAAGTAAATTGCCTATTGTATTGCATATTGTTTTTATACTGCATATTAATTATTATTGCCATATTGTATTACATATTCATGTTATACTCTTATTCCATTGATTATTATCATGCATGTTACTCATCATTATTATTTAAATTGTTAAGAAATAAATATCTATTTTTATAACAATTTGTGATTTTAATTACCGGTATATGGTTATACATTTCATTTAACACGATAACGATTAAGGATCTGAGAATTGAAATCGTGGGCAATTCTCTCTGTTTACAATTAATATCCCATAAATATCCCCACAGAACATTGTCGAAATATTAGAAGAGGTTATGACAATCATTCAGTTTTAAAACATTTTCTAGCACACAATAAAGACCCAAGACTTTTAAAAGTCACTGGGATAGAACAAGTTACCGTTCCATGGAGAGGCGGAGATATGACAAAAATTCTAGGGAAAAGGGAAATGTATTGGGTCTTTCAACTTAAAACCCTCTCCCCAGAAGGACTGAATGCCGAATTTGATCTTTTTTTTTTAATTCTTTATTTTTGTTGTGCATATTATACCAGAAGAGCTTGCACAGCCGCAACAGCATGGGCAAGTACAATAATGACATTAGAGAAAGACATTATCATGGCATATGTAAAACAGCACAAATTTTTAGGTTAATGAGTTCTATATTTTAACAGTTTATGTTCTCGTTTAGTTAAGTGGGTTAGTAAGATGCACATGTCAGGGAAGAGATTTTAGAAGCGTTACAAAGAAGGAAAAACCTGTACTATACAATCATAATATAAACAAGGCTGTTCAATTAAGTACATGCTAATTGTGTAACAAGAGCGTGACATGAGAGTCAGTGCACAGGTTACGTTACTAGAGAAAAAAAAAACAGCTTTGCACGAAAAGCCTATACGATTACAGACTAGTATAAACATTAGTGTATACATTTTAAGCAAGCTAGGTCGAACTTGTATAAAACAAGGTTAGGCTTAGAAATATGGTAAGTAGGGAAGACAGCGTTCACTTTGTATCTCTTGCTTGCCTAAATGGTGAATTTGTCAAAATATGATTAATTAAAAGAAGATAATACAAAACAGACAAAATAAAACTACCAGCCAAAGAGGACTCTGGCGGGAAGTAATAGGGTTACAGGGGTAGTGAAGGGCATAACCCTAGGTATATGGGACAAACAGAAAAAGTAATGAGGAGAGCTCCTCGTATTACTGGGGTGCTCCACCTCACCACTACTACCCCTTGATAGATATCCAATAGTACTGGCTTAAAAACTGACAACCTTTATTGAAACAGAAAAATAATCACAATAGTAATAATATAAATCTCCAACACACTCACAAAAAATGAACAACACACACCCTCATATACCCTAAGTAGTGAAAAATTAAAACAAAGACTAGAGACTATACACCTGACTGGTAAAGTATTCAGGCGTTTTCCTTGTACAGGGAGTGCAGAATTATTAGGCAAGTTGTATTTTTGAGGATTCATTTTATTATTGAACAACAACCATGTTCTCAATGAACCCAAAAAACTCATTAATATCAAAGCTGAATATTTTTGGAAGTAGTTTTTAGTTTGTTTTTAGTTATAGCTATTTTAGGGGGATATCTGTGTGTGCAGGTGACTATTACTGTGCATAATTATTAGGCAACTTAACAAAAAACAAATATATACCCATTTCAATTATTTATTTTTACCAGTGAAACCAATATAACATCTCAACATTCACAAATATACATTTCTGACATTCAAAAACATAACAAAAACAAATCAGTGACTAATATAGCCACCTTTCTTTGCAAGGACACTCAAAAGCCTGCCATCCATGGATTCTGTCAGTGTTTTGATCTGTTCACCATCAACATTGCGTGCAGCAGCAACCACAGCCTCCCAGACACTGTTCAGAGAGGTGCACTGTTTTCCCTCCTTGTAAATCTCACATTTGATGATGGACCACAGGTTCTCAATGGGGTTCAGATCAGGTGAACAAGGAGGCCATGTCATTAGATTTTCTTCTTTTATACCCTTTCTTGCCAGCCACGCTGTGGAGTACTTGGACGCGTGTGATGGAGCATTGTCCTGCATGAAAATCATGTTTTCTTGAAGGATGCAGACTTCTTCCTGTACCACTGCTTGAAGAAGGTGTCTTCCAGAAACTGGCAGTAGGACTGGGAGTTGAGCTTGACTCCATCCTCAACCCGAAAAGGCCCCCCAAGCTCATCTTTGATGATACCAGCCCAAATCAGTACTCCACCTCCACCTTGCTGGCGTCTGAGTCGGACTGGAGCTCTCTGCCCTTTACCAATCCATCCATCTGGCCCATCAAGACTCACTCTCATTTCATCAGTCCATAAAACCTTAGAAAAATCAGTCTTGAGATATTTCTTGGCCCAGTCTTGACGTTTCAGCTTGTGTATCTTGTTCAGTGGTGGTCGTCTTTCAGCCTTTCTTACCTTGGCCATGTCTCTGAGTATTGCACACCTTGTGCTTTTGGGCACTCCAGTGATGTTGCAGCTCTGAAATATGGGCAAACTGGTGGCAAGTGGCATCTTGGCAGCTGCACGCTTGACTTTTCTCAGTTCATGGGCAGTTATTTTGCGCCTTGGTTTCTCCACACGCTTCTTGTGACCCTGTTGACTATTTTGAATGAAACGCTTGATTGTTCGATGATCACGCTTCAGAAGCTTTGCAATTTTAAGAGTGCTGCATCCCTCTGCAAGATATCTCACTATTTTTGACTTTTCTGAGCCTGTCAAGTCCTTCTTTTGACCCATTTTGCCAAAGGAAAGGAAGTTGCCTAATAATTATGCACACCTGATATAGGGTGTTGATGTCATTAGACCACACCCCTTCTCATTACAGAGATGCACATCACCTAATATGCTTAATTGGTAGTAGGCTTTCGAGCCTATACAGCTTGGAGTAAGACAACATGCATAAAGAGGATGATGTGGTCAAAATACTCATTTGCCTAATAATTCTGCACTCCCTGTATAAGCAGATAAGTCACAATATATCAGAACAGTGCAGCTCAGTACAAATATGTCACAATGTATCAAAGCATTACCGCTCTTGTGTAATTAAATGAGACAATTGAGCACACTGACAAAAATTGTATACCAAGGAAATCCAGCCTGTTAGTAGTTAGTTAGTACAACTAACAGGCTGGATTTCCTTGGTATACAATTTTTGTCAGTGTGCTCAATTGTCTCATTTAATTAAACAAGAGCGGTAATGCTTTGCTACATTGTGACATATTTGTACTGAGCTGCACTGTTCTGATATATTGTGACTTATCTGCTTATACAAGGAAAACGCCTGAATACTTTACCAGTCAGGTGTATAGTCTCTAGTCTTTGTTTTAATTTTTCACTACTTAGGGTATATGAGGGTGTGTGTTGTTCATTTTTTGTGAGTGTGTTGGAGATTTATATTATTACTATTGTGATTATTTTTCTGTTTCAATAAAGGTTGTCAGTTTTTAAGCCAGTACTATTGGATATCTATCAAGGGGTAGTAGTGGTGAGGTGGAGCACCCCGGTAATACGATAATACAAAACAGGATAATCGATGCTTAACACTGAGTACATCGGCATTTGTGGTTTGTATGCTGTTGGGCACTTAGGGCGTAAGCTTCGCCGACAAAGCCGTTAAGTTGCCGTCTCCCCTATAATAAGATCAGGAGTTGGTCAGATAAAACACGTGTCAAAACAGGCATATGTTAGCATGAAGCAAGCGTAATTTAGCGTGACGTAAGCGATCTCTGATTAAATTACGTATAAAAAAATCACACAGGATCTGGTATAGCAATTAGTGAAGGTTGTAATATGCTAGGCTTCCTATGGCGCCTGTCAAGTATTATGCAACAATAGAATAGATATAACTTGTTAAACTAAGAAGCAAAGTCATCGCTTATGGTAATTTAAGTTATAATACACAGTCCACGTTGGGTAAGCGTAAAACATGCATGCAACTGGGATGTATCTGACATAGTATTAATTGAGAATAAACTATTATGCATTACGTGTGGAGTGGAGAAGATTAATAACACAACAGTTTTAACTTTTTTAACTTCATTATCATTTTTGCTTTTGTGCGCTGGATTGTTTGTAGCCTCGGTTAGAGTCCCTGTCCCAAGACACATTACGGACCGGTATCGTGTTGCAGGGTTACCTTCTCGTTTCTAGGTCATGATCGTCGCATATGCGTCTGGCGTGGAAATTTGGGGGGTGAATGGAACGGTCAGGTCTGGGTCCCAGGTGTGGGTGCGATTTGGGGAGCTGCTGTTGTTGCTTGCCAGCCCCACCGGGGGCATAGAGTCCTGAGGCAGATTCAGGGTCTGCAGGAAGGCCAGGGCGTCGTTAATATCTTGGATGGTGTGCACGATTGCCCCTTGTTGGACCACCAGTGTCCTAGGGGACCGCCAGTGGTAGTCTATCTTGTGGGCCCGTAGCGTTGTGGTGAGTGGCTTGAGTGACTTACGCCATGCCAGGGTGCCGCTGGATAGGTCTGTGTAAAACGAGAGGTCCATATTCTCGAAACAGAAGGGGGTCCTGCTACAAAGGGTGGACAGAATCGTCGCCTTTTCTTTTCTGTTGCGGAGGGTTATGATGACATCCCTTGTGGCCCTGAGTGGTGCGCTTGCCGGTTTAGGGATACGGAACACCTCTACTGGGGTGATTGCCGTGGCCTGTCTGGGTGGCAGAATAGCTGGGATCAGACGCCCCAGAAATTTAGGTAGGTCGGCTTCTGGGATGTCCTTCTGGATTCCCCTGATCTTGATGTTGGAGCCGCGCCTGGCGTCCTCAAGCGCCGCAAGGCGGTGCTCATATTGCCGGTTCTGCCTTTTTAGGTCTTGTACAGTATGTTGCAGTGCAGTGTTGTGATATCCTCGTGGATACTGCTTTTCAAGTCCAGCAGCAGTGCCTTCAATACCGCTGTGGTGACCGGTTCTGAGTCTACTTGTTTGCCACGTTGTTTTGCCTTCTGTGGTGGTGGATGAGAGGGCTGTGTGGTAGCAGGTTGTGTGTATCCCTCATCCTCCTCCTCCGACATGTCCTCGGAAAAATCCGAGTTCCCGCCATGCAGGGCCGCCATGTTTATTTCAGTTGCTCCTTGTGCCTGCCTCCACATCTGCCCTATCGTGAGTCCCGTGGCGGGCTTGTTCGGTTTTTTTTTGTTCCCCTTTTTCCCCATAACATCCAGGAAGTTTTGCCCGGCTATTGGGGTCCCGGGGGGGATATTTCTGCTCTTTTTCCTCCGTTTACAGCTCGGAGCTCCCCGTGTGTGCGACCGTTCACTTCAGCGTGCTAGCTCCGCCCCCCGAATTTGATCTTTTTAACACCCATTTGTACTGCTACTTTGGAAGATGGACTGATGGTCTTTAGTATCTGAGATCTGGAGTGTAGTTAAAGTCTAATCAGATCACAAACTGTCTCCCTTCTGCAACTGAGCAATTTTGGAGAAGCAAGAAAGCAGATTTGGTGAGAATTCAGCACATACAGTGAAACAATCTTTAGGGATTCATTGTTAAGCAGACCTTCCAGCAATAACATGCGGTCCTCTGAGTCTTTTTATTTGTGATTTAATTGAAAGGGCCAGTTCTTATAAAATAAAATAGAGTTTTGCTTTGTGAGTATGCGTGGTAGCTGACTGGGTAGTTGTTAAAGATGATGCATGAAGTGGCAAGTTTGTAAAAGAGTCTCTTGCGTGCATAAGATTGCGGCTTTATAGCTAATGGCTGCTTTAAGGAGTGTGTGTCTCTTGTGAGGGCCGTTGCAGGAGCAGATCCAGAACCGAATCTCGGGAGAGGCACTGGTATATTATTTAAAGGAACAATCCAGGCACAATAACCATTACAGTTCTCTGTAGTGGTTATGGTACCAAGAGTGCCGTGGCAACCTCCCAGAGTAAATAGTTAAACTGTTTAAGAACTAGGGGGGAGGGGGCAACTGCCCCATTGCCCTCATCCCACCCCCTTGGATCCACCACTAGGCTGTTGAGACCCTTAGCATTAATAGAATATAAATTGTAAAATATGCACATTTTCTCCACAGAAAATAATTATTGCTTTAGAGCTTTTTGAAAATAGAAAATATCCGTGGTGTTCAATAAACCCACTGGCTGATAGCCGATAAGGACCGGTTTAGTTCTAAAGACTTTCCTTATATATTTCAATCTTCTATGTCAGAAAAAGAGGGGGCGCACCTATTATTCCTTCAAAAATAGCTTTTAAAGGACCACTCTAGGCACCCAGACCACTTCAGCTTAATGAAGTGGTCTGGGTGCCTGGTCCAGCTAGGTTTAACCCTTTTTTATATAAGCATAGCAGTTTCAGAGAAACTGATATGTTTATATAAGGGTTAAGCCAGCCTCTAAATCCTCTAGCGGCTGTCTCATTGACAGCCGCTAGAGGCGCTTGTGTGATTCTCACTGTGAAAATCACAGTGAGAGCACGCAAGCGTCCATAGGAAAGCATTGTAAATGCTTTCCTATGCGACCGGCTGAATGCGCGCGCAGCTCTTGCCGCGCATGCGCATTCAGCCAAAAGGGAGGATCGGAGGCGGAGAGGAGGAGGAGAGCTTCCCGCCCGGCGCTGGAATAAAGGTAAGTTTTAACCCTTTCCTCTCCCCAGAGCCGGGTGGGAGGGGGCACCCTCAGGGCACTATAGTGCCAGGAAAACAAGTATGTTTTCCTGGCACTATAGTGGTCCTTTAAGTTGATACATCAAGAAATAGACAATGAGGGAAGGTTCCACATATTAATTTGTGAAATAATAAAAATACACCATTGGAAATATCTATGCCCCAAACCACTCGCCAATAAAGGTTATACAGACAATTACTTCCAAACTAAAGGTACTAATCAAGGAAGAAAGAATCATTTGTCTGAGAGATTTTCATTGTATATTAGACCCTACTCTTTACAGAAATTGTTTAAATAAAAATGACTGTATTTAAAAAACAAAACAAAAAAAAAACCTCTTTAATTAAATCTTCCTCATGAGAAAGACTATGCATCTTTTTATCATCAACATTAGGTATATTCTTTTTTTTTTTTTAATTAATCACGTTTTATTGAGGTCTGACAGTGAGCAAATTTGGGCCCGCATTAAGAGCGTGATATAGAAAGAACAAGGTTAACATAGTAGAAACGTAACACTATTCAGTACATATCTTAGAATATAATCAGTGACTGTTGCAGGTTCAGGGAACAGTAAAATGCTAGTGTCAAATAATACTCTGTTCCTTCTTAGGGTGAGCAACATCATAACTCTTGTTAATCACGTTATTTAACAGGGTCATACAACCTAGGGCTAGGGCTGTGCGGATAAGTCGTTGCATGATAGTGTAAGGGAACCCCTCCGTTTATATGAGTTTCTAACCGAGGTGTCTACGGACGTGTAATGACTGTTCCCATGTGTCGTGGGGGGACTAGTTAGAGAGGACCTCATCTCCCCGTATAGTCTCCCAGTTCCCGACTGGACTGTCTAATGGTCTTCTTGGTTTCCGTGTCGGGTCATATTTTGTCTGATTGCGTACGCCGCGGTTGAGGCATGCTAGGGATAGCGTGGTAAGAGGTTTGTGAAGGTGGGGGTGTGAGAACCGAACTGTCCCCGGTTCCATATGGTTGGGTAAAGGTACTATTGGGGTGGCTAGAGAGTGCGGGGTTGTAAAATTCCCGTTCGTGGTTGTCAGTGGGTCTCGTGTCTCCCCTAACGTCAGGATGCGTGGTGTATCCAGTTAGGTCTCGTCCAGCTGCTACTATCTTGTAATGCGTGGTTTGACTATCTGTGGATACCAGATCAGTGCGTCAGGCTTCTTATATCTGGTCGGGTGTGGGGGTCGTGTAGCGTCAGGTCTGTGTCGGGTCTCCCCTTCTTCCCCGTAGGGGCAGAGGGGGTCTGAGATCCGGCTCTCTTATCCCAAAGAGACTCATGGTCATGTCATTATTACGTAGTACAAGTATGGGCAGCGTGTGAGTGTGAGTCCGCTGTATAGTCTTGTGTGTGTATATGTGATCTCTAGGGGCGGTCCTTTCGTTATATGTTTTTCGTGGTTGAGTATTTTGTCCTGTCAGAAAGTTGTGGCCGGTCCGCCTGGTGTAATGGCAACCTTTGCTAACGGTAATGAGTCGCTGTAAGTCATAGGGTGTAAGGCTGATGGTTCACGAGGGCCGCGCCGTCCCCCAGGCCCAAGCCCCCCCCCGCCGGCACCCCCCTACGGCCGCGGCCGAAAGACGAACCATGGCGCCCAGACATCCGCGTACTTTGCTTCCCTGCCCGTCAATTCCGCCTGAAGCGATTCCGCTGCTCTGATATCTTCCACTCTATGTATCCACTCTTCTCTGGTGGGGGTATCTGTTGTCTTCCAATGTGCCGGGATGAGTGACTTGGCCGCATTCAAGAGATGGCGTAGGACTGACCTCTTGTAGGCCGATAATGGTTGTGGGGATATATGCAGTAGGGGCAGTTCTGCCGTCCACTCAGTATCCTCTCCGAGAATCATATGAATGTCTGATTCAATTTGATCCCAAAATGGTATGATGAGTCTGCATTCCCACCAGATGTGCAGTAGGGTCCCGTTGTCTTCCTGACATCTCCAGCACGTCGGTGGAGTAGAAGGGAAGATCCTATGTAGTAGTGTTGGTGTCCTATACCACATGGATATCAACTTGTAATTTACCTCCTGATAACGAGAGCTAGAGGAGCTCTTGTGTTGCCATATCAGAGCTCTTTCCCATTGCGTCTGGGTGAAGGTCTTGTCCATGGCCCATTCCCATCGTCGTTGGAAGGTATTGGTGTCCGGTGTGGATTCGGCTAGCAGATATTGATAGAGATTCGAGATGGTCTTCTCAAGCGGTGCACCCCGGGCGCAGAGGCTCTCATATCGCGTCAGTTCCCTTCGTAGTTTGTCCTTGTGAGGTAGAGAGGCAAGGTAATGCTTCAGTTGAATGTACCGGAGAGTGACCATCGGGGATCGTTGTCGGCCCTCTAGCAGTGTGTCCAGTGTCTTTAGGGCGCCGTCATGGGTGACCTTATGTATCGGGATATATTCCTCCTCCCCCAGGAATCTCCAAGCCTCTGTGGGTAGTCCCCCTCCTATATTGGGGTTGTGGGCGATCGGCATCAGGGGGCTCGGAGTCGGGGATATCCCGGGTGTCTCCCTAAGGCTCTCCCACGTGAGTAGTGTGTGTGCCACCGGGCCCTCGTCCCATCTCCTGCTTCTCCTAGTCGCCCGTCTTTTCCATACTGACGCCTTCAGTTTTGCTGTGTCGCCCTCTCTGTCTAGGGCCACCCATTGTTTGTCCGTGGCTATCTCGTGCCACTCGAGGATGCGCTGTAGTGTTGCCGCCTGGTAATATTTTTTAAAGTCCGGTAACGCTAGGCCCCCTTTATGTCTGGGTAGGCATAGTAGGTCGTGACGTAGCCTGGGTCTTTCCCCTCTCCATATGTAGTTGATAACCGCCGACTTGAGACTCGAGAAGAATGCCGATGGTAGGGCTATGGGCGTGGTTTGGAATAAGTAAAGGGCCCTCGGGAGTATGTTCATTTTGAGGACCGCTATGCGGCCATGCCATGTTATGTGCGGATATGCCCATCTCTTCAGATCCGATTCAATCTTCTGCAGGAGCGGTGCGAAGTTAAGGTTATAAATGTCTTGTGGGTCCGTGGGGATCCAGACTCCTAGGTATTTCATCGCCCCCGTACACCAACGAAAGGGGAAGAGAGGGCCCAGGGCTTCGTATTCTGCTGCGTGGGTGGTGATGTTGAGTGCCTCGCATTTTGCTAGGTTCAGCTTGAATCCGGAGATCCAGCCGAATTTGTCGATTTCGGAGAGTATGCAAGGCAGTGTGATCCGTGGCTGGGAGACAAAGAACAGGAGGTCGTCTGCGTATGCGGCCACCTTATGCTGTGCCCTGCCACGAGTATCCATGTATGTCCGGGTGATCTCGGACCGCTTGTAGGAGTGGCTCCAGGGAGAGGGCGAACAGGAGAGGCGACAAGGGGCATCCCTGTCTGGTACCGTTCGCAATGCCAAAGCTTGTAGTTAGAGCTCCATTAACCCTTACTGACGCCCTTGGTGTACTATATAGGGCCGTGATCCACGCCATAGTCCGCTGTCCAACGCCCATATGCCGAAGCGTTTGGGTCATATATGACCAGTCCACCCGGTCAAACGCCTTTTCCGCGTCTGTGGACAATAATAGGAGAGGTTTCCGGTATTTTCGTGCATGGTGTTGTATGGAAAACAGGCGTAGTGTGCTGTCCCGTGCTTCCCGGCCTGGGATAAATCCCGTCTGGTCTACATGGACCAGGCTCGGTAGGGCCCGTTGGAGTCTGGTCGCTAGGACTTTTGTTAGGAGCTTCGTGTCAACGTTCAGTAGGGAAATTTGGCGATAGCTGCCGCATTGTTCCGGGTCCTTCCCGGGTTTGAGTATCACCGTGATAGTAGCCATTAAGGATTCCATGCCGAAGTGTTCCCCCTCCGCCACCTTGTTGACAGCTTTAGTTAGCCACGGCAGTAATATCTGGGCGAAATGCTTGTAATAGCCCGTAGAGAATCCGTCAGGTCCCGGAGCCTTCCCCGTCTTCGTGCTTTTAAGTGCCGCGGCTAGGTCGTCGGTCGTAATTAGTTCATCAAGCATAGATGCCGCTTCTGGGTTAATTCTCGTTCGGATAGTGTCCTGTAGGTATGTCCGCACTAGTTGCGACGAGTCTCGTCGGTGTGATGGGTCCCGCGGTTGTTGTAGGTTATATAAGGAGGCATAGTATTCCCGGAACTCCCGTGCTATGACTTCGGGGTACGGCGATGTGTCTCCCGAGGTCAGGCGAATCTTGCGCTCCTGTGTGCGTGTTGCATCCCCTCGTAGTAGCCGCGCTAAAAATTTTCCCCCTTTGTTCGCATTTGTGTAAAAGAAGTTCTTCGATCTTTGAAGCGAGCGTAGATGTCTTTGTGTGAGGAGGGCTGTCAGGTTGCGTCGGGCTTCTGTCAGTTCGGCGTATATTTCGACCAGTTGGGAGCGTTTCTGCTGGAGCTCTAGACGTGATATGGTGCCGTACAGGTCGGACATTGCTTGCGTTGCCTCCTTTCTCTTGCGAGTCGCAATACCGAGAAGAGTGCCACGTATGACACTCTTACATTAGGTATATTCAATAATAGACTACACATTAGTTGAGTTGGACATAGCAAGGAGGGTCAAAAAAATATTAATCACTATTAATTCTTGCGCCAGACAAAATAGGTCTAGCTTTCCAAAAGTTCTATTCAGAACTATATAATCTACCAGAAAGACATTCTCCAGTTAAAATTAGACTTTTTTTTTCTAAATGTAAGTTTCCTAGGATTTCTGAGGCTCAATTGATTAAATTAACCCCTTAAGGACCAAACTTCTGGAATAAAAGGGAATCATGACATGTCACACACGTCATGTGTCCTTAAGGGGTTAAACTAACCTATTTATATGAATGAAGTCAATATGATTGTTAAAAAACTGAAAATACATAAATCACAAGGGCCAGATGGTTTCAATAAACCTTTCTATCGGCTACTGGAAAACAACAGCGGGAGCTTTTACTGATGTTCTCAATTACTTCATGAAAACAGGAGAGATTCCCAATGAGATGCTGAAAGCCCACATAGTGCCAATTTCAAAGCCAAATAAGAATCCAGAATTGATTGCAAACTATAGGTCAATTTAATTGTTAAATGTTGATATCAAATTGTATTCATCAGTTATTGCATCTAGAATAAGTAAAATTATACCTAAAATTATCCACCAAGATCAAGAAGGGTTTGTCACAAGCCGATCCCTGGTATATAACATTAGACATTGCAGATGTGCTTCTAACGAAGGCTTGCCCCTGGTCAGATTTTCTGGAGAGAGTGCTAGAAGTGTTTTGCCTATGCGGTAATATTAGCAGATCTAAAATGTCATTATATACCTACCCGATGGCTAGAGTGGTGGGGAACAGCTTCTCCTTAGGCTAGTTTCATCTAAAGAATGGTACCAGGCAGGTCTGTCCGCTTTCTCCGCTACTATATTTGATGACAGTTGAACCTCTAGCGGTAGCAGTTAGAGACAATGATTACATCAAAGGATTGCAGTTTTTAGGGGATGTAAAACTTACAATGTATGCAGATGATGTTCTTCTTACTTTATGTGATCCTCTGAAATCCTTGGAAGCATTGATGACTGTTATAGATGAGTTTTCTTTATAATCAAGATAGAAATTAAATGTATATATATATATATATATATATATATATATATATATATATATATATATATATATATTCAGGATAAAAAATAAATCTAAATAAGTCTTAAACTTCCCTTTAACGTATGAATGAGTTAAAAAAAAAAAAAAAAACGATTTATTTGGTTTTTACTGTGCTGGAAACTCATTCAGCTGTTTGGGAATTTAAATTACTAATGATCAGTCCAGAATGATGGAAAATTATTTTTTATCACTACTTGTATACTTAAAGGGACACTCCAGGCACCCAGACCACTTCTGCTCATTGGAGTGGTCTGGGTGCCAACTCCCACTACCCTTAACCCTGCAAGTGTAATTATTGCAGTTTTTCATAAACTGCAATATTTACATTGCAGGGTTAACTCCACCTCTAGTGGCTGTCTATTAGACAGCCACTAGAGGTCACTTCCTGGGTTCTAGCACAGGTTTCCTGTGCTAGAGCGTCGCTGGACGTCCTCACGCTGTGTGAGGACCTCCAGCGTCGCTCAAAACCCCATAGGAAAGCATTGAAATGATTTTTCAATGCTTTCCTATGGGGAGACGTAATGCGCATGCGCGGCATTTCCGCGCATGCGCATTAGGTCTCCTCGGCCGGTGAGCGAGATTAGTCTCGCCCACCGGCCGACGTAATCACTAGGAGGAGCGTCGCGGAGGCGGAGACAGCGGCGAGGGACATCGCCACTGTCCCAGGTAAGTGACTGAAGGGGTTTTCACCCCTTCAGTAACCGGGGATTGGTGGGTGGGAGGGAGAGGGACCCTCCAGTGCCAGAAAAACGGATCGTTTTTCTGGCACTGGAGTTTCCCTTTAAGTATAGTACTTAAGTATAAAAGTAAAAAGCTTAATGAGTGGAAAAACAGGGAGGTATCATGGTGGGTTTCCCTCTTTCACATGGTACTCTACCATGCCCAGATAGCTGGGTGACTCTGGCCCAAGCGATATTTAACAAATTAATATGGCTAGGAAAGCACCCTTGTATCAGTCTAAAATCAAGTTGGCCTAGGCATTCCCCAGCTAAAAGAGTTTCGGCAAGCCTACAGTGTTGCGCATGCAATTATCACTCAATCTGAGATGTCAAAAGTGAAATATGGTATAAATTTAAGCAATCCTTAACAAAAAGCTGATCAACATATTGAACCGAGTACTCTATTTTGGTTAACCTATAACAAAAATAGATGTACAAGAAGAATTGAGTTGTCTTGATTTTATGGGAAAAGAAAATGAAAAGATATACTGTATTACTTCAAGATAGAATCTGGTATTTTAAGAATTAACGACTTGTTAAAGAAAATAAAATGAGGGATTTTACTTCCCTGTGTACTGAATATAAATTAGACAGTAGAGAATTTCTTACATATGTAAGAATAAAAGGGTACCTCGGACATCACCTATCCAGAGAAAGATCTTGCAAACATGAAAAGTTATAAAAATTATTAAAGATTAAAAATGTTTTTAAAAATTTGGTTGCAGGATGTTTGGAATTGCTGGCGATCCAGAAAACTATATCCATACTATTATCAACAAATGGGGAGTCGATCTAAATATTACAATAAGTTATGATGAATGTAAAGTTTCCTTGGTTATGGTTTATAAAAATATACATTGTCCTTTCCCCCCAAACGAGAGACCCACTCAGAAGCCCATCAGGCCCAAAAACCACTGGGGCAGAACAGACACCCCAAGCCAGAAATAGACATATCCATACACACAACCGAACTCCACTTGGGGAACCAGACAACCCATTACAACCAGCCTCCCCAGAACCAAAGACGGGCCAAAACCTGTCCCTACAGATTCCAAGAAAACTAAAAGCCACAGACAGCTTGTCACATAGCATACAGTACGGGTTTGAAAAGTTTCTCCTTATGGGTTAATCTTATATCACAAAAACCCAATACCTTGATGGATGGTGAAGTTATAACCTAAGTTATAACTACTCAAGGCAATTCCGAAAGGCTAGCAGATCCAGAAGTACTCACCGCTTACTTTACTATAATAACACTGTAATAACTCTATAACCCTGCCATAAGCATTGGCATGAACACAGAACAAGCTATTACTCAGAAATAGATGTACTTACCCAGCCTGTTTCTATCACTTTTCTTTTTCCGTATTTACCATAACCAAGCCTCACTATGATTAACTTACATGTCTCATAGCTGGACATGTCTGAACTGCCTGACATTCACATTCAATTTCATTTTACTTTAAAAATTGTGCACATTGCTCTCTATGCCATGTTATATTTTGTTATTGAAAAGTTTCCTATAGCTTTGGTGGCGTAGCAAACCTGACTGTTATATCATGCACAAGAAAATAAAGAAGAAAAAAAAAAATATATATATATATATATATATATATATATATATATTGTTTTAACTCAACTGAACTTCATTACAAGTTTTTAAATAGATGGTATTCGGTTTGAAGCAGATTATCCAAGATGTCTTGAAATACCTTTGTGGACAGTGTGCACTTAGGGATATAAGGATTGCTAACAATGTAAGAGAAACTGTGACTATGGCAACGTTATAAGAGGTAAACACACAAAAATATGTATTTAGGGAGAGGTGCTTGAATTCTGGACCAATTCATAGTCCAAAATTGTCCTGTAGATGTAGGTGGTAAAACAAAAACTTAGGAAATTGTAAAGCTTGCTGTAAGCCAACCAGGCATCACCACAGCTACTGTGACATGTCAATCAGGGTGGTTAACAAAAGAGCAGGTGAGGACGAGAGGCAATACACCTAATAAGGATGCACTGGTCCTGAGTCCTACCAAAGATGTTGTGAAAACGGCTCCAGGTCTTCTTCTTTCATGTTGAAGTTCCAACTTTCCGAGGCCCCTAATTTTACCCCCAAAAACTGGGAAAACTTATTGACTCGAGTATAAGACTAGGGTGGGAAATGCAGCAGCTACTGGTAAATTTCTAAATAAAATTAGATCCTAGGGGCGGGGCCTGACCGCCGGTCGGATCAGACACGCTTTGTCTGAGCTCCGGCCTCTGAGCTGGAAAACCGGAGCCAACCGAGCGCCACAGCCGAGAAACCGGCATGAAACTGAGCTCACTGCACTACCAAGACGACCGTGACCCAGGGGATACCCAAGAGTCCCGTCTGCGGCGCCAAAGTAACCCGGCCGAGGCCTGAGGCCTACGAGCTTGAGCCGAGAGAGACAGCCGCTCTCACGGTTCTCTGGCCGGCGGTCTGCCGCTCCCCCCCCCCTCTGGACCGGGGGGGATTATCCCGGTATCCATGGGCAGCAGCCACCGCAAAATACACCGCATTCATCCCGGCCACACCGAGCAAAGAGGTCCGTACATAGGATCCCAAGATGGCCGACCAATGCCCACCCTGTGAATGACATGCAGCGGTTCCCGCAAAAACCTCTAAGCCAGCACGCCTCAAATCACTTGCTACACGAAGGAGAGGAAGGTGGAGACAGGGGAAGAGCAGGACCTACCTGGGCGCTCACACCGAGACCGATGCAGCTGCAGAAGGGCCCAACCAGCGCACCCGACCTGCCTGCCATACAGCGTCCCCAGCAACCCTCGACGGACAGAGAACAGCCCCACAGGTGGGAAACCACAAATCGCACAGCGATGCCGCCCAGGGTGCAGAGGGAATGCTGCACTCCGATGTAACACTCACCCTGCCACGCAAGACAAGCCAAATGACGCAACCCGACAGGGGCACCCAGAGGCCCGCAGTTTAGGCCCCTCACAAAGACTTTTATCCCGCCCGCAGAGGAACCAACTAAGACTTATCAACATGGAGCACGAAATGAAGCAGCCATTGCAGAGGCTTACAAGACCAATGCTTTATGTGTATAATCCACTCTGTGACGCCTTGCGGTAGTATGCATAGGACTAAGCTTGTTGCCTTATTATTCTATGTCATTTTATGTCAGTAAGCCAATCTGTATACCTGCATTTGTAACCTTTCCTGACATATCAGCTCAACACTTAGAAAAGCATAACAGCATACAAAATACTTATCAGCAACACCTTAGAGGTAACACTCACTACTGGGTATTGATTAGACAGGCTGATATTGTAAGAAACACATATCCCTCACTTAAGCCAAGCTAAACATACCTATAATAATGCTTGACACTAAGCGATGACATGCAACGGAAATGTTAACTTCAAACTACTGTAACCAAGCGAAGATGTAACTCATAAATAATGCGACTAACCAACATGTAATTAACCTGCTTTATTAACATTTAAAATGTGTACGATTCATCTAAATGCTGTAAAACAGTTCACAATCTGTATGTTCAAAATGTCGAAAATGCTGTTGTGGCATTGCTGACAAGCAGATGTTATTCATGCACAGAAAAATAAAGAATTAAAAAAAAAAAAAAAAAAAAAATTAGATCCTAAAAAAATTATATTAATTGAATATTTATTTACAGTGTGTGTATATAATGAATGCAGTGTGTGTGTGTATGAGTGCAGAGGGTGTGTATGAGTGCAGTGTGTGTGTGTATGAATGCAGTGTGTGTATGAGTGCAGTGTGTATGAATGCAGTGTATGTGTATATGAGTGCAGTGTGTGTATGAATGCAGTGTGTGTGTATGAATGCAGTGTGAGTGTGTGTGATGCAGTGTGTGTTTGTGTATGTGTTGCAGAGCCTTGGTGGGGGGTGGGCATTTTTATTATTATTATTTTTTATTTTATAAATATTATTATTTTATTATTATTATTTTTTTTGCTTGTTAGCTGGCCCACAAGGGGGGCTCTCACTCCCTTGTGGTCCAGTGGTATTGGCAGTTCAGTGGAGGGGGGCTGGCAGGAAGCGTTTACTTACCTCTCCTGTCAGCTCCCTTCTCCTCCGCGCCGGTCCGGTCCGCGCCGGTCCGGTCCGGACCCCGTGGTTCTAGCGAGACTTACAGTGGGAGCTGACAGGGGAGCTGACCGGACCAGCGCGGAGGAGAAGGGAGCTGACAGGAGCTGCAGGAGAGGTAAGTAAATGCTCTCTGCCAGCCCCCCTCCTACACAGCCCCTTGTCTGTATTATGGCAATGTAAATTGCCATAATACAGACATTGACTCGAGTATAAGTCGAGTTGGGGTTTTTTAGCACAAAAAATATGCCGAAAAACTCAACTTATACTCGAGTATATACGGTAAGAAGAATCCCATCATTTCTCTGTTTTATGTATAATCCAGGATACATAAAAGCTAGATCAATCTCCCGGGTTGACTAATTGTCGCTAGGACTGAATTAGTTTTCCAACCCCTGTCCATCTTCCTGTACTCACTATTACAACCATGTGTACTGAACACTCTGTCCTTTATCTAGGACACAACAGACTTTTTGACCAAATTACATAGCTTTGACAGCTTTCAAAATGTGACCTTCCTATGTACCATGGACATGGACAGCATGTACACCTCCATCCCTCACAATGCATGTTTCCAGGCTGTCGACAGCATATGGTGCAATTGATGCAATTGAAGACTGATGAAGCACAATGGGAATTTGCGATAAATCTTTTGACAATAGTCCTACATGAGCATTACTTTCTATATGAGGATGTTTTATACAAACAGTTACAGGGCAATGTGATGGCGTAAAATGTGGCTCCATCGTATGCCAATCTTTTCATGGCTTGTTTTGAGGAAGACTTTGTTTACACGCATTATATTTTTGGATTTAAGTTGTGGCTCTGCTACATAGATGAGATTTGGACTGGATCAATTGAGACTCTGTTGGTGTTCCAGGAGGTTATGAACGGATTCCTCCCCACTATCAAATTTACAATGGAACATATGTTGATACGGATCCACTTTTTGGACATTGAGATATAGAAGGAAATTACCAAATTTAAATTGGACATTAATTCCAAACTCATTGAAAGGAATGCATATTTACATTTCTCATCGTTCCATCCACTAAAACTCAAGGAAGGGTTACCATACTTACTCAAAAGAACTTGTTTGGCAGTGTCCCTGGGTCAACGCCCTGCTGGAGAAACAATAAACCGGAAAAGGGGGGAGGGGGCACATTTTCTCATGGAATTAAAGGGGCAGAAAAAGTGTACTACAATCCAATATGCCCAAATAATGTTTTTAAAGGGCCATACACCCCAGGGCCATAGTCATAAGGCAGGAGGCTGGCAATCAGGCTCCTCCAAAAGCCAGGGGGGCAAAGGGTAGTTTGTCACATACGAAACCAGTGACAAAAGACAGTTTGTCACAACCTGATTAAGGGCCCTTGTGGCAAGAGGTACATGGGACAAACCACAAGACATTTGACTGCACGTACTGGTGAGCACAAAAGTGCAATCAGAAAGAAACTGATTACATCAACAGTAGCTAAACATTTAAATGAGATGGGACATCGGATCTCACAACTGCAATTCTTAGGAACTGAACATGTTAAAAATCCATGCAGGGGTGGTGATAGATTGAAAATTTTGAAATGCAGAAAGATGTACAAGTTGAATACCTTATATTAGAATGGCATGAACGAAGAAAAGTATGTTTCATGTTTTAGATAAACAAGTCATATCCTATTTATCTTATACTTATGTCTACTTGTTTTGTTCTTATTTTAATTCCTTTAGCCTCAATGCACGATAATTGTGGGTTATATGGAAGAACAAGGAGGGTTGGGGCCAGAACCAAAAATCATGAAGAACAGTGAAGCTAGAGTCAGTTTTTGGAGGATTTAATAATAATTCTATATTTCTTGTTTTTCTTTTTTTGTATCGGTTTATATTTTTTTTTATTTGATTTGTATCATATCCCTACACCCATAGGCCTTGGGCTGGCAGATCACTTGCACCCACTTATTTAATCTATTTTATTTAACTTTAGTATCCATTTATATATATTTTTTTCATTATTTAAGTCTGTGGTATCTATCAGGGAGAGAGACATAGGCGTGCGCAGCCTATTGCATTAGGGTGTGCACCCTAAAGCACAAACACACACGCCGCACACGTGTGTGTGTGTGTATAGATATATATTTATTATTATTTATTATTGCTATTTATAAAGCGCACACAGATTCCGCAGCGCTGTACAATTAGTTGAGAAACGTACAATATACACATACAAATACAAGAGGTAAGAGAGCCCTGCCCGTAAGCTGATATCTAGCCATTGGAGCTCTTTTATACAAAGTGCTTGGCTAGATGGCCCGTGAGCTTACAATCTAAAGGAAACCATGGGGATTTAAAAAAGAGGTAGCAGGGGAAGTTTGGAGGTGATGGCTGAAAGAGTTAACAGAGAGAAGCTATTGGTAAGATGTTAGGGGAATGAAGAGGTAATTGGGTGAGAATCCCAAACAGCTGGAGGAGCATGCTATATCTTTAAGGGGAGCCTGGGTGGGCGGGAGGAGGGGAGGGTGGGTGGGAAGTGGGGAGAAAAAATGCAGTCTTCACTGAGTTGATTGTGAAGTGAGGCCTGAGGAATAGGGATGGAACAGTCATATGAAGGTGTATATATATATATATATATATATATATATATATATATATACACACACACACATACACAAATGCACTCTGCATACATACATACATACAGACCCGCATTCATATAATTATGTAATATTTCATTAAATTATGTAATATTTAGTCAGTCACTCACAGCCATGCTTTTACACATGGCTGTTATGTATTTAGACATTTTTGAATCTGGATACAAGTTAGGACAATTGAACACACTAATTTTTTTTCTATTTACTATTTTGCTATTTTAACTATAGGCCATTTTTTCTTCTAGGATTGAAGAAGCATACATGAGAATGGAGAATCCTGGCTGTATAGTAGTTAATGCCAGTGCTTTGAAGGAAACTGTTTTAGCACATGTGTTGTCTATTATATATACGTAGGCATTGTGCACTTGCATTGTGAAGGACATTATACAAGTAAAACTACAATATACAATAACACATCCACCAGTAAATTGAGCAAAATCAATCAAATGCACTTAGTGTTTTGGAAGTGCAATAATTCAGAACTGCCATGTATATTGCAAGTATTTTATATATCAGAGTATGGAGCTGTAACATTCCAGAATAATGATAAATGGCATAATACTTATTAAGAAATAAATTTGGATTCCTTCAATTCTCAAGTATGTTCTCAAATGCAGGCGTCAATTATATATATTTCATTCTCAATCTCAGAACTATAAATAACATAGCCGGACCTCGCTAAAATCAAACCTGCAGCCTCATGAAGAAATCAATCAAATTTAAACTTACTTTACCAGCCAGCCGCCCGACCCGGAACCCCATCCTGGGAAAAAACGCTGTGCCTGTGCTCTGCACCCTCTCCTCTGGCACTGCGGCTGGGCCTCACCCTTGCGTAGCCGTGACTCCGCCTCTGCGTGATGTCACGGAACGCGTGTACGCGAACGCGTACATAACAGGGGAGGTCTGAGGGAGGAGCAAGTCCGTCCTTCACTATGCGGCGCTTCCGCTCGCATAGTGAAGGATCGGTTTAGGAGACAAACTCGGGCGGCAGACGGCAGTGCAGCACGGAGGTGAGAGAGCCTCAATTTTGAGGCTCGATTAGGGTGTGCCCAGGCACACCCGGCACACCCCGTGCGCACGCCTATGGAGAGAGAGGGAGAGTGTGTGTGTGTGTATATATATTATTTATTTTTTTTCCCCTCAGAAATCTCAGTTTAACGGTGCTCTCACTACTGTAAGGAATTCTGGGTAGGCGTATGCAAATGAGCTCAACAAAGAACCAAATTTTTGCCTCATAATTCCACTTTACACATGGATTCCTTGGAGTATGTGTCTGCTGTATACAAAGGCTTTGAAACACAACTCAGGAAGAGGAGCAAAGCCAATGAACCACTCATGGACAGCCGTTTCATTGTTAATGCAACTCATCAGCATGAGGTTGGTTACTGACTTGCTATGAAAGCTTGGCGTTACTTGTCAAGTTACAGTACATAGCAAAAGAGTTGTGGTGGGGAAAAGAGTGTGGATCCCTTCCCTGGCTTTGCTCCTCTTCCTGAGTTGTGTTTCAAAGCTGTTGTATACAACATATATATATATATATATACATACAAACATACCTTGTTCACTGTACTGGCATCAAAATGTTATGAATGTCGATATATGTATGGTGCACTGTCAGATTTGTGTCATTTTTAAAATTTGAGGTTTATAGTGGGTTTACTGTAAGACCATCATTGCTGTGATCATGTCTATATGTAAAGGATTGGCAGCATATACATTGGGTGTGTGTTCCCCTGATGCTGCCTCAGCTTCTCTTGTCCTGATTACTTCTTTTTCCCCAAGAGTTATTTGGCCACTGATTCTACCCGTCGTTTTAGGTGTCAGGCGCGGTGACATCAGATATCGGAACTAGGTTTAATGGCTGCTATAGGGAATTTAGTGAATTAATTGCCTCTTTTTACCCACTCCTGTTCTCTAGTAAGGATTTCTATTTGATTACATTTTTGGGTATATAAATGAAAAATAGGACCAGCAATTTAGAGATCCCCTTTGAGGAAGGCTGTGTGCCAAAATGTTGGGATAATTTACTATCTCCAGCTCTAGGTCAGTATACCTGTGGTTATATTGAAATATGGTTTTAAATTAGGAGTACTTTCTCTTAACGTTTAAATGGTTATACGTATGTTCCATACTGCTTCCACGCCTGTACTGTATACTTGAATGTTGTCTGTATGGTTTTATTGTTTCATCATATGAATAAAAATCTTATGTGCAATTATTCTTGGAGTGCCTTGGGTTTATTTATGTTATTAGCACTGGTAAAATAACCTTGAACAACAAGGTCAGGTAGAGCTGTAATTTAGTCTGGGGGATCGACGATATTCTGATATTGTTGCAGCCGGACCTGTCTTCAACATCCGCCAATTTAGAAAGAATACGGTCATGTTCTGAAGTCAGGTACATTAACTTATCCACTACCTTGTTGTGGGCTATGCAGAGTTAATCTAACGTGGTCTCTACATGGTTGGCCCTTTCTTCCAGGGATTGGATGTCCTGGTCTGCCGTGATCGTTCAGAATTCTGTTGAAAAAGTGTGTAAATCTTTTTTTTTTGGAGGCCAGAAATGTCTCTGAAAGTTTTTCCATAATTTTAGATTCAAACGCCTTGTCTGATGATGGGGACCACGCCTCATGGTCCACTCCCTCGTGCGTCGGACATCCGGTTTTGTTTGGAGGGAGACATCAAACATGCTGTAGTGGGTATGGTATGCTCTATAGTCTGCTTGTAGCTGTGGCTTACTTTGCTGAAGATGCATTTAGCACACGCATTTGCTCACTATGCAGATCAGGATATGCCCCTAATCTTTACGCTTTCATCTCTATTTTTAATTCTACATATATTTTGTATTTTACTTTTTTGTATTTTAGCTCTGGGTTCTAGGCTAGTGCTTTCTGCCATATATCCTATATAAGTTTCATTAGATATACCCCTTTTTTTTTTTACACTTTTACTGTTAATAAATAGTGTAGTGTGGTCATTCTTTGAGTGCCTGTAGCTTTTAATTTAATTTTTTGTTTTCCAGATCTGTGCTTATACTACATTTATAAAGTTCACGTTTTTTACCACTGCAGACTCCTAAGGGTGTCTGTAGAAATCTGAATTCTTCTTTCCATACTAGAGTCTGAATTGTCCTAACATTCCAAAATGTCCCTTTGGAGGTCTCTCCTATGTGATTTCACCCAGTTTACAGCAGGAAGTGAGGCAATCAACAGACCTAAAGTGCTCATGGCAGCCTCTCTGATTAAGAGTTCAGGATTTCTTTGCACATAGGAGATGGCTTTGTAGATTTTCTTCCACTTTTCCACTGGCAGAATGATTCCTAAACTCAGAGTCTATAATTAGTTCCAGAAAAGTAACACTTATGACTGGAGTTATATTTGACTTTTGCCAGGTCAACCAACTGTGTTTTTGTAGGCACGTTAGGAAAAACTGGATGTTTCTTCTTCGTTTTTTAATAGAATTTGCTTTCTGAAACCAGTTGTCTAGGTAAGGAACCACTGAAACTCATCTCTTAGAAAGGCAGCTAGAACGACCATTAATTTATAATTACTCATGGTGCGGATGAAAGACCAAATGGCATTGCTCTGACTTGACCTTTTTCTCTGATAGCAAATCTCAGGAACTTTCTTGATATTCGAATCTAGCAATTGGGATGTGCAGCTATGCATCTGTTAACATGGTAGCCATTACATCTCCATCTTGCAGATGTGTATACCTTGTAAAATTGTTTTATCTCTGGTATATCACACACTTGTTTATTTCTTTTAAAGCCAAGACTACTCTAAAGGAGCCATTAGTTTTTCAGACAAGAAATAGTCTGGAATAAATGCCCACCAATTCTTATTTTTTGGGGAATCTTTTCTATTACCTATTTGAAAGAAGCTTTAAGGTTTCTGTCATGAGTGCCTGGTTTTGCGTTTTGAACTTTCTAAACTGAGAAAATGCCATACTGGCCTGAAATGAATCTGGTATCCTCTTTTGATTATACTCCGTGTCCAGCTGTGTTTTGTAATGTTTCTCCATTTGGAGAAAAGAATGAAGTAGTCTGCTTTCTACTTTCATTCTGGATTTAAAATAGCCTTTGTTTTTCTTTAGTCTTTTTCTGTCTCTGAATCTTCCTTCTTGTGTTTGTTTACGAAAGGAATTGAATTTCTTTTCTCTGTATTTTTAGGAATATATCTGGCCTCTGTGAGAAAATCGTATGTTCCATTTATATCCTTTTTTCCCTTGAGGTAGAACTTTTTAAATTTCTGATATCGGTTTAGTCAATTCTTCTAGTTAAGAACCAGTTTTCCCTTTTTTAATGGTGACTCGCAAAGAGCGTTTTTTGAATGCGGTGTCTGCTGTCCATGACCTAAATGTTTAGATAGCTTGTCAAGCCACATAAACTAGGCTCATGTTTCTAATTTAAGGCTTTAGTCTGCTATACCCTCCAAAAATTCATAAGGCAGTTTAATGATTCTTAGAAGTTTAAAAGGATTGTCAGACAAATTCCCAGATAAACAGTTTTCTAGCTCATCTATTCAGACATTCTGAAGATTCTGAAGACCCTAGCATCAGAGTTTCTGCTTGATCTGTGGAACTGCAGGAGATCTCTGCCGCCCTTTTTTTGTCCATTAGGTCATGTAGATTTGATTCTGCAAGGTGAGGAACAGTTAAAAATGCTTAGAAAAAAAAGGCAATTTTTGGAGGGGGAATTTTTCCACTCCCTTAGCATAATCTCCTAAAGTTTAGGATGCAAAGGAAAACCTTTAATATTGTCTTTGAATTTCCCCTCTAAAACTTTTACCACATCCTTCAGAAACCTTCTGATATCCTCTTCTGAAAAACCTAAGGAATCCTCCTCTGAACCTATTCACTTGATATAGAAGTAACCTATCTGGAGCATTTACATTGAGGCACATTAATCAGACTCAGATGGAGACCATTGTTTGTTCTTTGATTTTTTTTTTCCTGCAGAATAGCACTGGGCAATGAGAGACGTACAGTTGTCTGTACTGCGGGAGATGTAAACTCACTGAAGGAGTGCTACAAATCGGGGAACAGATCGTGTGTGTTTTCTATATTTTCCACTTCATCCGGATTAGAAGTGCAAAACATCTAAAACAAAGGTTAAATTATTTTTTTTTATAAAAATCTCAAAACAGTATAAGCCTTTAAACATTAACAAATGCAGTCTCGTTCTGTGTGTGTGTGTGTGTGTGTGTGTGTGAGAGAGAGATGGCTTCACAGCCTTTCAAAAGTTTGAAAAAAGTTAAAATGTGGTGCCATGCCCAGTAGCGTGCTGTTAAAGGACCACTATAGTGTCAGGAAAACAAACTCGTTTTCCTGGCACTATAGTGTTAATAGGTCCCCCGCACCCTCAGGGTCCCACTCCCGCCAGGGTTAAGGGGTTAAACACATACCTTTCTCCAGCGCCGGAGACTCTTCTCCCTCTTCTGCCAAATGTGCATGCGCGGCAAGAGCCGTGCGCATTCAGTCCATAGGAAAGCATTTCTTCTCACTGTCAAAATCACAGTGTGAAGCGCGGAAGCGCCTCTAGCAGCTGTAAATGAGACAGACACTAGAGGCTAGATTAACCCCAATGTAAACATAGCAGTTTCTCTGAAACTGCTATGTTTACAGCTGCAGGGATAACCCTAGATGGATCTGGCACCCAGACAACTTCATTGAGCTGAAGTGGTCTGGGTGCCTATAGTGATCCTTTAAACTGTGGATGGACACACAACCAGGGCGGGTGTTCCACCGGTTGCAGTAGCCTATAACAGACTCAGACATCTGGCCAGTGGCCATTACCTGGGCCAGAGTGTCCGGCTTCCTCACTAGTAGGAGTCAGACCAACCTCTGAGATCTCTATTGTACACCACTAGGGAAGGACATAATTAAAGCAAACAGCATGTGGACATTACTATACAAACCAGTGGACATCTACCAGACACCCACCTGGATCAAGCAGCAGCAACCCTTCGGCAGCGTTCCTTGCCTGCCTCCACCAGCTGCACTCCCGGATGTCTTCGATCATTTCTGTCTGGGGGACAAGCAAGAACAAGCTACTGGAAAGAAATTCCTGTAATTATGGGAAGGTCAGAGGAAATAGGAGGGATCATTTAAATTTTAAACTATTCGCTGGATTGTTAAATTACTGGGCCTAGAAGCAGCATAGTGCGTAATGTTCTTGTCACCCATGTTAGGGTATTCTGTCATGCATTTACTTTAGGTTGTTCTGCTAGCTTGTTTTAATGCCAGTTCAGTTTCTACCCTTACGTACATATAGCCTGAAATACCCTAATTCCTGCATACACATATACCGGTAGCACACTCATGAAAAGCTAGCCTGATCTGGCCAATGTTATTCGATTCATTAAATGCATTGTAATACTAATCCACAGTACATGGAGCACCCTACCCTGAGACGTAAATTGTACTGTGTAAACTGCGCTGAACCACCTGTTATTTGTTAAGCATTACTATATCGTATAGCTCGTTGGGCATAGTTAGACTAGCATGAGTTTCTCCTCTCTTCATGAGGTGCAAAGGGTAGAGCTAGTAATAATAATTGATAGGGTGCTAAAATGTAAGTGCTCAATTGTAGGATCAAAAAGGAGTTGATTTCTACATTTAAAGGGACACTATAGTCACCAGAACAACTACAGTATTGCATTTGTTCTGGTGAGTAGAAAAAAAATCTAGTGTTTACATTACAGCCTAGTGATAACTCCACTAGCCACTCCTCAGATGGCTGCAAAAGCTGCTTCCTTAAACAGTCCTGCCTATTGTGCAGCACTGCCACTCAGTATCTCCACCCTCTGCATGCAGACACTGAACTTTCCTCATAGAGATGCATTGATTCAATTCATCTCTATGAGGAATTGCTGATTGGCCAGGCATGTGTTTGAATTGTGCTGGCTCTGCCCCTGCTCTGCCTCCTTGACAGTTTCAGCCAATCCTATGGGAAAGAATTGTGATTGGTTCAGACCACCACTTCTGATGACGTCAGCAGACAGGGGCAGGTCTGAGGCAGACAAGGGCAGAGCCAGAGCTGCAGATTTGAATACAAGATTTTACTATATTTAGGGAGGTGGGACCAGGGGGGCTATATGGTGGTTTTAACACGTTTGTTTTCCTGACCCTATAGTGCTCCTTTAATGTTTCGCATCTCAAACTATTTTCTTTTCTTAGTATCTATCAAAACAACATTAAGAATCCTAACTGGAGCCAGTTTCCATTTAAATTTGAGCACCAGACTCCTGTTTCAATAAAAACTATGAGGGACTTTGAAAAAGGATGAAAGGTCCTCCATGAAATGGGTTTTCTGGATATATACATTTCTAACATAAAGCATATTGATAATTAGATATGTTAGTTCAATTTGTTGACAACATTTGTGCACTCATATTTTAGGGTAATTTATTGTATTGGCTTAGATTCTATCTCTGGGGGGAAAAAAATAACAACAATGGCATTCTCTCTTAATTAACCTAAATTAATGCAATTACACTTTCATTCCCATCTGAATAAATTACTCTAAAATTGTGTGTATATATATATATATATATATATATATATATATACACACACACACACACACATATATACATATACACACACACTTACAATCATTTTTCTCTGAGGATACTCACCAATGTCTGGTTTTGAATTCCCGCTGCCCCTAACCACCATAAGTAAAAAAAAAAAAATGTACACCGTAAGCTAAAGCTGCAAATAATGGCTAAAAGACAGATTTTTTTTTTTCTGTAAGGTTAGAAAAAACAAACAAAAGAAAGACAGATAATACATATACCTCATCACGTCACAACCCAGATCTTGGTATAAAATTAAGACAGAATGTATAAGGCAAACTACTTGTACGTATTGTCTGCTTTTTACAAACATGGAAAAAAGATAGATTTTTAACAAACACTCCAAGCACCATAACCACTACAGCTCACGATATTGGTGATGGTGCAAAAAGTGCCATAGCACTGTCTTAGTGTAGTTGTTATATAATGATATGACACCTTACCTGGGTCCTGTTGGCATCCACTGCCACATATCATGCTTTGAAGAATCTGCTTTCAACCAATGACAGAGATCCTGAGTGGGCTGTACTTAGCTGAATAGATTCATCTATCTTCTACTGCACGAAAAGACTGTATAAAGTGTGGGTGCCCAGGGGACACATAAATTGTATAATTTGAAATAAAATGCCAGGGCAATCCTGGCACCAGAACTATTACAGAAATTTGTAGGGAGTATGGTGCTTGGAGTCTTCTTTTAACCTTACAGCATAGCCTTATGTTATGGTTCACCATTTGGTGTGCAGCTAATGCAGACTGAAGCTCAGACTATATTTATTAGTTTTGTTTTGTTTTGTGTGCCCATGTTGTTAACCACCTGACATGATGTAAGGTAATACAATATTTATTCCACACACTCTGTCATAATGTTTTAATGACTGATCTCACATTCTACAGTATTCACACGCTATACTATTTAAACCACTGTCGACCCAAATACAGTATTGCATATGTGTGTATGTATATCCTTAGAAATGCATACATCTGTCACATTCACTCTACATAAATACTGCATATGCTGGGGTATTTTCAACAGCTTGCATTTAGAACGTAGGACTTTGAGCACTCACAGGATCTTAATGGTAAAATAGAAAAAAGTTTACTTAATCTAAAATATCAAATTTACATTATGGCACCACATGTAGAACCTTTACAAGTGGTCAAGTAGATTTAAAAATACAAAAGCACTTGTAGGCTCCTGAATACACGTTCTTTTTCCCACCCACACATAAATATTTAGAGAGAATACAGATACGCACGCAAAAATATGTGTGCGTAAATATTATATATTTAAACACATACATTATGAGTTTTTGTATTTGTGTGTGTGAATATATAAATTTAACACACTCATACACACAGACACACATACACATTGATCACCCGTTAAATGAACAATATATTTAGGCCAAAAACAGAATGCTTAACAATTTACTTGTCTATGTGCAGCAATTAAATAAACGATTTAGGTAAAAAAATGAAAATGCTGACAAAGACTAGATAATTAATTGAAAATTGAATTGAGTTCTGTACAAAACAATTTAGTTCCTCTTACTGCCAACCAGGTGAGAAGTCCATCTATAGACCTTCACTATCCAAGTTGGTACAAAAAACAAGGAACAGAACACCAAGTAAAAGTGCCTAAATAAGAAAAAAAAATATGTATATATATATATATATATAATCCAGTGAAGTCCAAAGACATAATTTATATAGTTCATATCTTCCAGCAGCCAGTTCAGAGTCATAGGCACAGTTACCCAGATAACACATCTAAAATCCAAGAATCACATCTATGTCGAAAATGTGAAACTCCTGTTTCTCTTTAGAAGTCTATTGCCATGGGTTGGACGAGTTGCAGAAGTCTATAAAGATCACTTGTAATCATTCCTTTGTGTGCAAGAACTCTATCCGTAAAAAGTGGCAATGCATGGAAACACCAGATCTCAGAACATTCATTTATTTTGTGATCCACAAAAGGTTTCTTCGGCATGTTGTTTCTGCTTCTCCATTTTTCGTGCAGCTGTATGTAAAAGATAAAAATCAAAATAGAGTTCAGCAAACTTAATTTTTATGGGGGAAAAAAAATAATCCAAAAAAACAAAAAGTCTGCACTTCAAAGATATGTAAAGATATGTAATGTATATATATATATAACACCTACACCTAAATAAAAAAAAAAGTAGTCTCCTACAAACACTTAAATAGTATCACACCACTGCGGTCCCGAGACTACTTCCGTTACATACAAATATGGGACTTTGCGAAACAAAAAGACATAGATGGGGAGCCGCTAAACAGCTGACCACCTTTGAACACTTACATTTCCCAGAAACATCACAGACCAAATTAATTACCCTGCTCTATGACCTCCTCAGTGCCGAGTCCAAAGACTGGGGACCTCTGCGCTACACAGAGCAGTGGGAAGCCGATCTTGGGGAGACCCTGGAGGGAGTGGAATGGCAGGACATATGGGAGGCATGCACACAGGTGCGTGACTCTCCAAGAACAGTCCAACAAGACGCTTTTCAGGTGGTATACCACCCCGGTGAAACAGTACTGAATGAAATTGGTTCCCACAGATGCCTGCTGGTGTCAGTGTGGCAACAAAGGAACCTACATCCACATGTGGTGGTCCTGTCCGGTGACAGCAACCTTCTGGCAAAAGGTAATACAGCTGGGTTCCCTCATTATGCAACGAAGATTAGAATCAGACCCCTGGGAATGCCTACTCTCAAGGCTGACTGAAAGCATGAACAAAAACTCTTGACTAAGATATATTTAGCGGCCAGAAGGGCCTTAGCACAGAAGTGGTCATGTTTGGAGGCCCCTACACTCACAATAGTCACCAATAAAATCAGAGACAACTACCTGATGGACAAGCTAAGTGCGGGATACTACCACAACGTTCAATAAGGTTTGAGATCTATGGGAGCAATTCGACACTAGCTGAGACCCCACCTTAGACACTACAACAAGTAACATACTACGAAATGGGGGAAGGCCAGGAAATGGAGGGCAACACACTTTCGGTCTAGAGAATGCATCAATTTTCCGCTCTTTTCTTTCTTTCACGTCCTTTACAATATAAACCTTGATGAGAACACACCACCTCATATTATAGGGATTTCCAGCCAAATAGAATGATGGGTCCTTCAGATCCGACTGCCTGAGAGCATAGGGAATAAGAGGGCACGACCTACCCCCTTAACAGGACAGCTACCGGTTGTTTCTTACCTCTATTTCTTTCCCTATCCCTAACACATATGTTTTCCTCTTCTGCCTCCTACACTACTGAAAATACAAAATGAGGCAGTAGGCATAATACACCAGCGATGTTCAGCGACAGACCCTCATCGCCTGCGCACGATCAGTCATATGTTACAAAGTACAAAAGGGCCATTTATAATATTTTTTTGTAATGTCATGCGAAACATGTTGTTTAATGTTATTGTTCTTTGATTCTGTACCCACTGAACACTCTGATAACTACCTCATCTACTTGCCTTTACCGAAAATATAGAATATAAAAAAATAAAATAAAAAAAAATAAAAAAAGTCTGCCGTTTTTTAGCCAACACTTAAACCATTCTGTACAAGTCCAATTCATCCACCGAGCAGTCTGATAACATTGCTAATATTCCCACACTTATCTTGTTGTCTTTCTACGGTGAATTCTTAAAATTACTTCATCCTTGTCCTTAGGCCCTTTCTAGATTTAATTCGACTCAAGCTAAGCATCCACAGCCTCCAACGGGGAGATCATTACAAACAAGCACCCTTTTAAAAAAATATATATATATATTTTTTTTTTTTTACAATTTTAGTGGAAACATGAGATCTACCTGCTTTTTATACTGACTGAATTCAAATCCTTTGGTGGGACTCTTATTAACCTAAACACCTAGTTGCACTAAGTAATTATATCCTTAAATGTATCCATCAGTTTAGAAATGAAGACAAAGCTGTTGAATTCCCATTTCCTTGGTGATCCTACCTTCCTAAATGATCACTGCAAGCATAATAACCATTACTGCTAACTGTAGAGGTAATGGTTCAAGAAGTGATCAAGTGCAGTTCATCTGGTTTCTGACAACCATAAAGAGAAGCTTGTTAAAAACCATGGCTATCTCTGCACACAAAGCAAAAATATGTCACAGCCAAGTATTGGGTCTCAGATTTGAAATGGGCATTCTAAGACTATAACCACTATTTCTTCCTGGTTCACTGATCATATAATTCAAGGCATCTGATGCAATGAAAACAGACCACTTTACGAATTAAAATGGTTTCTTGTGTTAAAGGGACCCTCCGGACTCCTTTACAACTTCAATAAATTTGCTAAGTTTTGACCTCATTAGAATGCCGATTTTCTTTTTTTTTTTATTTACATATCTTCATAGGTTTTTGCAGATACAAATAAATAAATAAATGCATGTTTTGCAGAATACTTCCCCACACTGTGTGACAGTGCCGCTTTAAATTTAAATGCAACTGATAAAATTCAGCAAAAGAAGTGGGGTCTTATGTTTTGATTTTCATTTTGAGTTTTAAAGAGGCAGTAAGAGTCTTCTTAATCATCTAAAGAGCCACTCCCACCTTAAATGGACTCTATAGGCACCCAGACCACTTCAGCTTATTGAAGTGGTCTGAGAGCCATCTCCCTGTCCCACTTAGTCCTACAATTTAAATCATAACAGGTTTTGAGAAACTCCAATGTTTTCATTGTAGTACTAAGACAGCCACTAGAGGCGCTTCCGGGAGTTTATGGACCCTGGGTCCTTTATATGACGTTGGAGGTGTTCACATTCTGCATGATGATGGCGAGTTTTGCTCCATCCTCTGCAAATTTTTCATGGGTACCTCCATGCGAGTAGCGGACATAATCCATGTCATACTGGCTATCATGAAGCAATTCTTAATTTATTAGGTGAATATAGAGCTCCCTATGGAAAAAGGGCTAAACACAATATTAGCACGGGGTCAGGTAAATTTCCTGACGGGGTCAGGTAAATTTCCTATTTTTTCAACCAATTTTAATCATAAGTATGATGATATAATTGACAAGTTTTGTAAACACTGGCCAATCCTCCAGCACGATCCCTGGCTCAAATTCAGTATTACAGATACTCCGAGGGTTACCTTTAAGAGAGCCCCCAATCTTAAAAACATACTAGCCCGCTCACAATTTAAGTCTGATTCTGTGTGTGCATCTAAGAGGAACCCTACTATTGGAAACTTTCAATGTGGCCATGGTAGGTGTCTTACATGTTGTTTTTTATGTCATAATGCTTCTGTTTTCAGACCCTATAATGGTGGTGAAGTCTTTAATATAACCCACTTTATTAACTGCAATTCTTTATTTGTCGTATATCTGCTGACATGAACTTGCGGATTGCAGTATGTGGGACAAACCATCAGACCACTAAAGTATAGATTTAGAGAGCACAGATTTGCTATTTTACAGAAAGATAGGCGATTTCCTGTTGCTCGCCACTTCGAGATTTTCCATAATAGTGATCCATCATTCATCTCTTTGATGGGAATAGAACTAACCCCAGCTAAAAGAGATTTAGCAGAAGAAGGGATCTATAGAGGGTAGAATCTAAGTGGAACTTTAAGCTCAACTCTATGGCCCTCCAATGGTCTTAATGAAGAACTAGATCAGTTTTAGGTGAACTTTTGTTTTTTTTCCATCTATTTATGGTTTTGTTTGATTTGTTTTGTTTTTATGGTTTTCATAATTTATTTTTTTGGTTCCTCTATTTTGCACTGTTGGGATATCTAGGTTTATTCCTGGTAGTTTTGGAGACTTGCACTGGAATATATACCCCTATAATATGTGTATTGAGTATTATATTATATGGATAGGATCATGTAGATTTTTTGATCTAACTTGCATGCATGTTGCACTATGCATTTGTTCATAGAGAACAGTCAGGCAAATCTGCATTTTAGGCTTGATCTGGGCATTCATGTTATTAACATCAATAGGTGCATAATACTCTTATGGTTATATTACACTAAATACTGCATTTATTCGTTTGGTGTATTTTTGAGGTTTTGTTTTTTATGGTTAATTTTATCTTTATTCAACATAATTTTTTCTAATTTTACTTTAGAGATATTGCTCGTATTTTGCTTTTTATTTACTATTATGTAGTTTATGTATTCTATAGACATTAAGTATTTATTTTAAATTATGTAATGAATCATATACTATATTATTTATATATACTAACACACACTTTTTTTGTATGTAATAGAATATATATTTTTTGTATTTTCTATGTAAAAGATTTTTTTTGCTTTAATTCTCGTTATGGTAAGGGTTAATCCCTTTAAGTTATTAGGCTGCTAATCTATTTAGTCCATACCAGGTTTTTTAGGTTGTCTGATTTTGAGGGTTTATAAGGCAATTATCTCCATCTGCACATGGCTTTGAGAAAGTCCAGTGAACAGGATAAAACGCGTGGAAGCAGTGCCTTTCCCATTTCTGTTATCTATATTGATTGTTTGGCGTGCTGATATTCATCAAGTATATCTACGGTTTACTGCCTTTGTGACTGCCTTCACTGAGATGATGCTATGATCTTAGAGCGGCTGTTTCTATTTTTTAATCATCTGGATCGATACCTTGGTTATTTTGCCCCCCCTCCCCCCTGAGGTCAGGTACTTTTACATCTGTTATATAAGCGGTTTTGAACTATTGGATTTTTTTTGCACGAATATTATTTTTTTTTTTTATACTTTTCAATAAAAATATTATTGTTGTTTTTGTATATTTATTTGATTAGTTTTCTCTTAGAGAGGGGTATTTATCCAGTATCTTGTATTACCTACAGTTTTTAGACAATTTACATGCAATGTTATGTTATAAAAGGGTTTTTCACCAAGATTTGCAACATTTAGTTGCTCAACCCCATTTGTGTTCACATTATTAGTATTATTTTCGCCATTTATTCTACTTTCCCTTTGCACTGCAACATGCTGCTTCTGGATTAAATCAACACGGTTATGAACCAATGTTAGAATTGGATACATCGTTTATTTATTGTGTTATATGTCCCACCTAAGAGTTATTAATTTCCTCTAGGGTAATTGTTTTAGCATATATTTTTTATTAAAGGTAGATCTTTTTTATAGGAACGTTCTTTTGTTTCCTCTAATTATTTGTGGAGCCGCACATGCTATATATTTTTAGTTATTTTATCAATTTATCATAAGCTAGCATGGGTGGTGTTACATGTGCAGACTGGGTTAAAACACAGCCTGGCTGCATGTCATTAGCATTTTGCTAATTCTGCCCCATGTTGATTTATACTTTTCCCAGTAACTCTGTGTCAGTAGCAAACAGTAAAACTACACTACCAAAATTGTTCTCAAGAGAAATAACGACTGATGCCATAGAATGACCTGTGCAACAGTTTCCTCGATTCACCAGTCCTAACACTCAAGGATTAATAACTTTTCCTGTTCATTTACTGGACTGTACTATCCTATGTTAGAGGTATCTTTATTCCCTGACATTCTGGGTACCAATGAAACTTAAATGCATTTGATAGGTTCTGATCTCATTAACAGTCTATCTTTTTGCATGCACAAATGTTTTGCAGAATGTTGACCAAGAAACCTTGCTCTTTAGTCACGCCCCCAAGTGCCAGAAAGATTTAATTTTCATTGCGTGTATACGGTTTAGTAACAGCACTGTGAGTGAGCTTCTTTTATTTACAACCTAGCAACAGGCAGACAGAGAGTATAAGGAAAATCAGGTAATGGTATCCTTACCATATACCTTCTTCTTTTAATGCAGGTCACTATAGCTCAGATTATTCAGTGCGGCAGTGGCTGAGTAAGGAAGTCTTTTTGTCTTAGAAGGAGGGGGCCATGACTGCAAAAATGCTGCACCGTAAGCTGGTATACCTAAACAACTCTGTTTAGAATTTAGCGTTGCAAAGGAAATCGCTGTTAAGTAGATATAACCCGAATGAAAACTTGAATGCATTTAATTGTGTATTTTTTTTTTATATGGGTATATCTATAAACAGCTTGCAAAACCTGCAGTTCTCTTGTCTGCTGCCTTTGCAAACCCTCCCGTTCTAAACTCACCCAGACTTTCTCTGATTGTCCAATCACAGACTTCCCAATGCAGCTCAATAAAAAAATACTTGCAAGACTTTTTGCTCTAAGCAATTGCTGCCTCTTGACTTTAGCTCCACTGAGGAAGTAACAAGACTTATCGGAATGAAAGCCAAATGGGTGTGACACAGATAATTTAGAAAGTGTCAGTTTCTATTGAAATCTGCACTCTCTGCAAAATAAAAACAATAGGACACACTCTTCACACACAAGGCTTTTCAGCAAGCTAAAGTGCTTTAGGCACCTGGAGTGTCCCTTTAATGTAGAGAGCATATGTAGTTTAATATTTGACAACAAGTCTGATGATGCTCAAAGTTCATCATTTTAATATCACAGAAGTAACTGACCTGCAGCACATTTCCTCTGCTCTGACAGATTGTAGATCTCCTGCAGCTGTTTTTTCTGGTCATTGCTGAGTGAAGCTGTCAGGGTATGATACCAGGCAATCTCTCTGCTTTGCACACCTTAGACAAAACAAAGTGTTCAGTAAATGCACATGTCGGCTATTTTCTGTAGTGAATGACTTAAAGGAACCAAAAATTGCTTCATCTCAAAAAAGGTGTGTTGCCAGGAGGTCCTGGGTGACAACTTACTATTAAAGGGTTAAACCATTTATACAAGTTTTAACCCTAAATTGTGAAGATGGCGCCAGTTTGCTAATCCTGCTGGCTTCCAGTTATCATCCGAGGCTTGCTTTCAATTTCCCTGTTCATAAAACTGTGTGAAAAAGGTATGTAACTTTGTCACACAGCATTGTTAATGTAAAGCTGGTGATAGGCGGACTGCCGCGTCCAATCAGAGGCTTCCGCATTGAACCATTGCTAGAAACCAGGAGGAAAAGCAAATCTGTTATAGTCAACCAGTAATCACCATGACCTAATGCAAAAATTGCCTTGGGGCCTCTACCCCCATTTGTTGCACCCCCCAGGCCCCTCCATGTGTCTCATTCTACCCTCAAGCTTCTCAATATTTCACCCGCTACATGTGTCTCAATCTCCCCCCCCCCCTCCCAGCTCCCCCATGTGTCTCAATCTCCCCCCCCCTCCCAGCTCCCCCATGTGTCTCAATCTCCCCCCCCCTCCCAGCTCCCCCATGTGTCTCAATCTCCCCCCCCCCCTCCCAGCTCCCCCATGTGTCTCAATCTCCCCCCCCCCCTCCCAGCTCCCCCATGTGTCTCAATCTCCCCCCCCCCCCTCCCAGCTCCCCCATGTGTCTCAATCTCCCCCCCCCCCTCCCAGCTCCCCCATGTGTCTCAATCTCCCCCCCCCCCTCCCAGCTCCCCCATGTGTCTCAATCTCCCCCCCCCCTCCCAGCTCCCCCATGTGTCTCAATCTCCCCCCCCCCTCCCAGCTCCCCCATGTGTCTCAATCTCCCCCCCCCCTCCCAGCTCCCCATGTGTCTCAATCTCCCCCCCCCCCCTCCCAGCTCCCCCATGTGTCTCAATCTCCCCCCCCCTCCCAGCTCCCCCATGTGTCTCAATCTCCCCCCCCCCTCCCAGCTCCCCCATGTGTCTCAATCTCCCCCCCCCCTCCCAGCTCCCCCATGTGTCTCAATCTCCCCCCCCCCTCCCAGCTCCCCCATGTGTCTCAATCTCCCCCCCCCCTCCCAGCTCCCCCATGTGTCTCAATCTCCCCCCCCCCTCCCAGCTCCCCCATGTGTCTCAATCTCCCCCCCCCCTCCCAGCTCCCCCATGTGTCTCAATCCCCCCCAAGCTCCCCCATGTGTCTCAATCCCCCCCAGCTCCCCCATGTGTCTCAATCCCCCCCAAGCTCCCCCATGTGTCTCAATCCCCCCCAAGCTCCCCCATGTGTCTCAATCCCCCCCCAAGCTCCCCCATGTGTCTCAATCCCCCCCATGTGTCTCAATCCCCCCCATGTGTCTCAATCCCCCCCCAAGCTCCCCCATGTGTCTCAATCCCCCCCAAGCTCCCCCATGTGTCTCAATCCCCCCCCCAAGCACTCTGCCGTAATCACTGGTTTAGCTTCATGGAAAATTGAAATTCACATTCTCTATGGATGGTTATCTGTCAATAGTCTGCCTCTTACCCACATAGTCGAACTTGCCCTGTGCTGAACTCTTACAAAAACTACTTACTGAGCAAAGCTTCTGTGAAGAACTGATATTCATCCACGGAACTTTCACAATCTAAAGGTGTAAAGAATCCTTCTAATGCAGTCTCCTCCAGAATGTCTTCATCCCAATCATCCTCTTCCTCATCTTCATCTATACTTTCCTGCATAGCTTGACCTACATTGCTATTTTCTTCCTCGTCAGTTGGAATCTCCTCTTAAAAAGAAAAGCAATATCATGTGAAAGTTGGAGTTTCAGATAATCGTTTATAATCATACACAGTAAGGCAGAGATGAAAGTGTTTGACATAAGGTCTTCTACTTGTATGTTGCATCCAAATAAAAAATAAAAAAAAAAGCAGTAAAATCTCTTAACAACATTGAAATGTATGTCACTTTTTAATTCTTTGCTTAAAATGCATCTCCTAATTCTGTCTGTATGTTCAGAGTTTTTTTTTTATATGATCAAGTTATTGTTTTATGAATAAAGGAATATTGAATCAGTTAATTTTAATCTGTAAAATAAGTCATAACTCTAGTCCATGCAGTTTATTATAAATGCTTACAAGCACTGTACCATAATAAATCACTGGTTTCTTTACAATGCAAAATAGCTTCTTAGTAGATCATAAGACAAGAGATTCGCTGGGAAGTTATGGGAACAGTAGCTTGGCAAGATGAAAGTACCCTAACCTTAGCATGAGGTCAAGGACCAATTCTGAGAGATTGCTTGAAGTTGCCTTTGTGCTTTACGGCTTATATGGAGGCAATTAAAATGGGAAGCCAAAATAATTCATTACCGCTTTCCTCTGTTTTCGCCTTTAAGCTGCGTGAACAAAACTTGTAAGGTCTTTCTCGGACAGCATACACCTTCTTCAAGCCAAGGAAAAGGAGGAGAATTGAAGGTATAATTAGTGGGGCCACAGCAGGGACTGACGGGGGTCTGTTTGGAAGTTGCATCAGGATGCTAAGTCCTATTATACATATCTTCCGGTCATGCAGCCTATAAACATAAAGAACAAGATTAGATGGAACTTATCCTCAAGAAGTCTATCTCTCAAAAGATGGACCAAGAGATTGTGTAGGGGTTACATCATAAAAACAATCTATTAATGTTACTTCAATTTAATTGAAATTATGATGATGAAGGTTAGATAAAGGTGGAACCAGTAAAAATGCTAGCAAACGTTCAAACAGATATGAGAAGCAAAACAAGGGGAAGCAAGCAAACATTCATTTGCATTCACGAATATGTGGCTGCACAGTCACCATGGGTCTGCAACCCGATGAAGGTCCAGCACTCCACAGTATTGTGAAAGCAAGTGAATTTTTCCATTTCCCATGGTTTATATATCTAGACTGGGTGCCAAAATCAGGGAAAGGGGTGAACTACACATGTTATACAGGCTTATGTGAATAAAATGAATTCTGGATTCAAGACAGAACAAGAAGTTAATGCTCTGGAAAAGCATACACACACCTGCTTGGGCACAAGTCTCCTACTGGTGCACTCAATGAACATGTAACATCAGAAGGTAGGGAATTAATATTGCTGCATTCCATATATCATCAGGTAAGGCTTATGTACAAATTCATTTTACAGATGGCAAAATAATTAATAAATTGTATTATGCTTTACTTGCCCCAAGAAGCAGTCCGTATCATTCACCCATTGATTGATAAACTGTGCAGTGATCGATTCTGTGCTGTGGGGGAGGTGGATTTGTTCCAGGGTGTGCATGAGTAAGTCCGGGTTATAATACAGAGATGCAATCACCACCTGCAGACACATTGTGCGCAGGTCAACAGTCTTAACATCTCTTGTTAATCTCTCCAGTACTGTTTCGACAAAGAGTGGTATACACTGAACAAAACAAAACAAATTTTATTATGGTACCAGTGCAGTAGTAAACAAAAAAAATATATATATCCTCAATTTCTAAATTTTTAAGAAAACTACTAAACATCATACAATGTATCAGATTTTTAAGTAGGCCTTTTGCTTTAACTCCAAAGTTCCTAATTCACATTTTTGCTTCTGGAGAATGATTAACCCCTTAAGGACCAAACTTCTGAAATAAAAGGGAATCATGACATGTCACACATGTCATGTGTCCTTAAGGGGTTAAAGCAGGGGTCCTCAAACTACGGCCCGCGTGCTGAATCTGGCCCGCCAGGGTCCTGAGCCCGGCCCAAGCACTCCGGGCCACATATCTTCAGGGGCTCGGTCAGCGCTGCGGCCGTGCAATAGCGCGACCGGGCCCCATTTAAAGTGACCGGTGATCACTTCCTCCCAGCTCCCTCCGCGCGGGTGGGAAGAGAGCCAGGCCGCCGTGGGAGCCACGTCGAGTCCCATCAGCCACAGCCACCCTCCTGCAAAGAAAGGTAAGCAAAATTAGGTATGTGTGTATGTATGTCAGCATGACTGTGTTTGTGTGTATGTATGTATGTATGTGCGTGCGTGTATGTATCTGTATGTGTGTATGTATGTCAGTGTCTATGTCTGTCTGTGTTTATGTATCTGCATGTGTGTGTATGTATTTCAGTCTGTCTGTATGTATGTATGTGTATGTATGTATGTATGTCAGTATGTGTATGTATGCATGTCTGTCTGTATGTATATGTATTTCTGTATGTTTGTCAGTATGTATCTATCTGCATGTATGTATCTATTTCAGTCTGTATGTACGTCTGTGCATGTATTTCAGTATGTATATGTATGTATGTCAGTATGTATGTATGTCTGTATGTATGTATGTGTACGTATGTCAGTTTGTGTATGTATTTCAGCATGTATGTATGTCTAATATAAATATATAAATATATATATATATCCCATGCAAGAAATCCCATGCACTCACACTTCAGTATTCCTTATGTGCCGGGTGCCAAAGCCTGGACTCCAAAGATACATAGAATGCCAAATAATAGCTGCTCACCGGTCTTGTTAAAATCCAAAAGTTTTATTCAATCATAATTAAAATCTGTGACCAACGTTTCAGTCCCCTGAAACGTTGGTCACAGATTTTAATTATGATTGAATAAAACTTTTGGATTTTAACAAGACCGGTGAGCAGCTATTATTTGGCATTCTATATATATATATATATATATATATATATATATATATATATATATATATATATATATATATATATATATATATATATATATGTGTGTGTGTGTGTTTATGTCCGTATGCGTGTGTGTGCAGTGTGCATAGGAATTCGTTCAGATTTTTTTTTTTTTATAGTCCGGCCCCCAACAGTGTCTGAGGAACCGTAAACTGTCCCCCTGTTTGAGGACCCCTGGATTAGAGTGTAACAGCTAGCGAGGTGCTCAGTGGCTCTTTCTGTATTAGAATAAGATAACTGAACCTAGGTTCATAGTCAATAGAAATTACTAATGGATGCATAGAATACATTTTATTCTTAAATACTATTTTAGCTTACAACATAGCTGCAGTCATAGAGGTAAAAAAAATGCCATGTCTTTTTAACACGAATGATGTGCATATGCCAACAATGAAAGGAATTCTACAAGTTACCACATGAGTAACACAAAGATTTGTTCATGCGGCTTCAATAATGAAAAAGGCACCAAGTTAATTATAGTGGTTTTGAAGTATTTGTATGCGGTATGCGTGTTTTTGTGAAAATGTTTGAGAGTGCAGCAAAAACCAAGATATTCTTGACACTTAAAGCCATACTCTTCTGCATTAGCATTCAAACATATCCAACTTAAGAAGTCAAAGACTGCTAAAGATGGGAGTGTGTTAATCCCAGGACTCACAGGTTATCATTGCCATTTGTTTTAAATGACACTCTAGGTACCATACCATGGCGTTGAAGCAGTTATGGTGTCTGGAGGTCCCTAGATTTGTCGCACTGCTAAACCATTTTCAAACAGTTGAACACTGAATTAGTGTCCCACGCAATCCAGCAAATGTAGTGATTGGCAGCAGTGATAGGCTGAGAACATCAGCTAAATGTTCTCAGCTTAGAACTGCTGCCCATTGCTGGTATGGTAAGGTATGATTAATAAAGACTGTTGTGCTATTTGGGACAGTATGAATTTTAATATTCAGAAAACAATATGGGTGCAGGTAGGAAGGTCAAAATAGCCTTGTGTTTAGTGACACTAAGAAGTAAACAGGAGAAATACTTATCTACAGTTTCATTCGTGAGATATGTGTGTATAAGGTTAACAAGAACAATGAGGAATTACTAAATTGGGCTTTACATTCTGAGATACTCAAACACACAGAAAGTTCACTTCCATATTTTAGGAATATAACCAGATTAAATATACTGGACCTATGCATGATCTACAAATGTACCCTAAAATATGTGATTGCTACAGTAATGATCAAACTCCATCATTGACTGATATAGGGATAAAAGGAATGATATATACACACACACACACACACACAAATACCATTTGATTTTTGTATAGATTAATATATTTATCAGTTATTCGTACAGGTTAAATGATATAGACAAGACATATTGTATAATGATAAATATAACCAAACCTGTCTTTGGTTAAAGAACATACATAACCAAAGACTGATATTTAAAAAAAAAATTGGAATATCCCCAGTACAAGTGAATTAAAGTTCAAATCATTTATTCAATTAGGTCATCAATGATCTAATTAAGGTATTCATACCTAGAGAAATAATGCCACCTACTGATGAAAGTCCCCATGGGCCACATTAATAACTAAATATTAAGATATGCCAACAACCAAACGCCAGATTTAAGTCCCAGGTACTGCCCATTTACAAACAAGGGGCAGGAACTGATAAGGGGGAATAATGGTTAAATAGGGAGAAAAATAAGAGAAGAGAGATTCAAGATCTTCAGATCATCTTTAAAGATCAAAGGATATTCAGTGGGCTAGGAGATCAGGAGACTGGCTGAATTTGGATAGACGGAGTTACAGACCAGAGTGGAGAAACCCAAATTGAATTAATCTGCCATAATTCAAAACATTCTGGTAATGTATAATGATTTCTCTGTATTCTAAAATAAACTTTACGAGTAAATGCCCTATGTGTCTATATTGTGAACTGATCCTATCCTATTGATATACATAGAATGAGATAACTGTTCTATCAATATTTCAATATTTCAATATACACTGCTCAAAAAAATAAAGGGAACACAAAAATAACACATCCTAGATCTGAATGAATTAAATATTCTTCTGAAATACTTTGTTCTTTACATAGTTGAATGTGCTGACAACAAAATCACACAAAAATTTAAAAATGGAAATCAAATTTTTCAACCCATGGAGGTCTGGATTTGGAGTCACACTCAAAATTAAAGTGGAAAAACACACTACAGGCTGATCCAACTTTGATGTAATGTCCTTAAAACAAGTCAAAATGAGGCTCAGTAGTGTGTGTGGCCTCCACGTGCCTGTATGACCTCCCTACAACGCCTGTGCATGCTCCTGATGAGGTGGCGGATGGTCTCCTGAGGGATCTCCTCCCAGACCTGGACTAAAGCATCTGTCAACTCCTGGACAATCTGTGTTGCAACGTGACGTTGGTGGATGAAGCGAGACATGATGTCCCAGATGTGCTCAATTGGATTCAGGTCTGGGGAACGGGCGGGCCAGTCCATAGCATCAATGCCCTCGTCTTGCAGGAACTGCTGACACACTCCAGCCACATGAGGTCTAGCATTGTCTTGCATTAGGAGGAACCCAGGGTCAACCGCACCAGCATATGGTATCATATGATGGAGTCTGTTTCTGACCGTTTGAGCAGACACATGCACATTTGTGGCCTGCTGGAGGTCATTTTGCAGGGCTTTGGCAGTGCTCCTCCTGTTCCTCCTTGCACAAAGGCGGAGGTAGCGGTCCTGCTGCTAGGTTGTTGCCTTCCTACGGCCTCCTCCACGTCTCCTGATGTACTGGCCTGTCTCCTGGTAACGCCTCCATGCTCTGGACACTACGCTGACAGACACAGCAAACCTTCTTGCCACAGCTCGCATTGATGTGCCATCCTGGATGAGCTGCACTACCTGAGCCACTTGTGTGGGTTGTAGACTCCGTCTCATGCTACCACTAGAGTGAAAGCACCGCCAGCATTCAAAAATGACCAAAACATCACCCAGGAAGCATAGGAACTGAGAAGTGGTCTGTGGTCACCATCTGCAGAACCACTCCTTTATTGGGGGTGTCTTGCTAATTGCCTATAATTTCCACCTGTTGTCTATCTCATTTGCACAACAGCATGTGAAATTGATTGTAACTCAGTGTTGCTTCCTAAGTGGATAGTTTGATTTCACAGAAGTGTGATTGACTTGGAGTTACATTGTGTTGTTTAAGTGTTCCATTTATTTTTTTGAGCAGTGTATTTATCCTAAGGCTATCAAAAACAAAAACCTTTTACTTACCGTAAATAATTTTTTTCTTAATATGGTGGCAGTACTGTGAGTTTGTCCTTCCCACATGGGACAAGCACCTGAAAGACAATTAAAAGAGCAAATCCTTCCCCCTTGCCCTATAAAGGGCTACTAAGGCAAACCTACCCCAGTAAGTATCAAGAAAACACAGACTCAATATAAACTGCAAGTAAAAATAATTATTTAGTGGGAGGGAAAGTTGTACTGCCACCATATTAAGAAAAAAAGAATTTATGATAAGTAAAAATTTCATTTTTTTCTGGCATATGGTGGCAGTACCAGTGGGATATAGCAAGATCCCTATCCTAATGGGTATTACGCCACTACAGCTTTTAACACCTTATGCCCAAAGACAGCTTCAGAGGAAGATAATATATCTAGCCTGTAGTGCCTGATGAAGGTATTGAATGAAGACCATGGTGCTGCCTTACAGATATCTTCTGGAGAAGCAAGAGCCCTTTCAGCCCACGAGGTTGCCATAGCCCAGGTGGAATGCCAACCTAATAGCCTCTATGAGCCAACGAGACAAGGTATTACGGGAAGCTTTGTTTCCCTTGAATTTCCCATGGAAGTTAACAAACAGATGGTCAGAATTTCTGTACTCTGTTGATCTAGAAAAATAAATCTGTATGCCATCTAAGCTCCTGAGGGGAGGTGGCATTACTACAAAAAGAAGGCAAAATAATAGGTTGATTTACCGCTTTCGAAGACAAAACTTTTGGTAAAAAGGAAGGTTTGGGGTGAAGAACAACTTTGTCGTTGTGAAACACAGTAAATTCATCCAAAGAGGAAAGTGCACCGACTCGTTTAGCTGATGTGATGCCAATTTAAAAAGCAACCTTGAGGGAACCTTTAAGGCTCAAAGGGGGGGGGGGGGGGGAGGAGAGGGAGTCACAGAGAGCCTGTAAAACCAAGGATAAATCCCAGGAGGGAAAATCTGATTTTCTAGGAGGACATCTGAGCCTGATGGCCTTAAAGAATCTTCTAATCAGCATATGGGATGCCAAATCTTTAAGAAAAAACTCAAGGCTGAAATTGTAGATTATACTAGCTTTAGTGTAACTATAATCTTAATTTTATTAATGACAGGAGGCGAATATTTGCTTAAGTCTCTCTTTACTAGAACTCCACAGCAGCACATTAACAGAGAGATAAACACCAAAGACAAAAACATAAGGTATCTATATAAGGCTCCTCCTAAGCCACCATTTCCTCTTTCACGCTGCGACAACGTAACGTACACAACAATGACAATAACTAAATAAAGAAAAATTCACAACATAACAATGAATGTCATCTGGAAAAACTTCGGATAATGGATGAACTTGATCTTTATCCCGCCAAACGGCCGATCCTATGAACTGAAGTCGAACCATTAAACTGAAACGAAATAAACAGAATCGAAAACACTGATTAGTGAACGAAATGTACTGATAAAACATAAATCCCACGATCCAGTACTGATAGAATAAAGACACGAAATCCATACTAATGACCGTCAATACAGTATAACATGCACTTCCCACAACATCACCCCAGACTAACCAACCTAGCCCAGATAATCAGACAAATCAACAGAAATACAATCAATGCAATCCATCCAAAACAAGGGGGGGGAAGAAATCAAATTGGGTGGGAAATATTCGCCTCCTGTCATTAATAAAATTAAGATTATAGTTACACTAAAGCTAGTATAATCTACAATTTTATAGCATGACAGGAGGCTTCAGATTTGCTGTTTTAATGCTCCGACAGCAAAGCAGCATGTTCCGACGGTCTAAAGTAAAATAGGCGAAAAAACTCTACACGGGACCCGTCCGCCGAACGCAAAATCCTGAAGGGAAGCGCCCGCCAAAAAAGCTCCGGAAGCTGCGGCGCCCCTAACCAAAAGCGCTCCGAAGGTCGCATCCACGCCCGCCAGAGCCAAAAGACATCTTATCCATCGCGCCAGTGCCTTCGCTACACGAAGCTTAGGCGAGTCCTAGAAGTAAGGGCATGATACAACCGTCGAATCCGACTTGGTACGTCTAAGCACCTTGACGGAGACCCCCTCTGGAGAAAAACGAGAAAGCGCCGACATCGAAGGCCCGGACATCCGAAACACGTCTGAACGAGACCAGACACAACAAGAGGGCAAATTTCGCTGAAAGCTGGCGAAGAGAAAGGTCCTGGTTATCAAGCCAATTCCGAAAGAACGCCAAAACCAAACGCACGTCCCAGAGGGAAAAATACTTGGGCGCCGGAGGGCGCACCAGTCTCATTCCACGCAGGAGCCTGCAGACTAGCGGATCCTGGCCGATGGGGAAAAACCCGAAGCGGGACAAGTGCCGTCGAGATAGCTGATCTAACCACGATAACCAAGCGATATGACCGACCCAGGTCAAAGACAAGAGACAAGAAATTCAGCACGCTAGATACAGGACCCGTAAAGGGATCGGTATCCCGTTCCAAGCACCAGCGAAACCAGGAGCTCCATGTTGAGAGATAACACCTCTAGTGCTCGAAACCGAGTGGTTGATGTATTGCACCGCCGAACCATTGTCCATCCGAAGGAGCACGCATCAGTCCGACAGATGCTTCGCCAGGTTCCGAATTGCCAACGAACCTGCAATCAACCCCAGGCAATTGATGCGGGATTCCGATCTATTGTCTGACCACGGGCCCCCCGTGGACCTCGTCGTGCACGAGGCACCCCAGTCCCAAAGACTCGCATCCGACTCCTACACGAGATCCAGGGTCATCCCGAATATCGCCTTGCTGTTCCAGACGGATATATGCGGGAGGCACCAGCTCAATCCGGCCTGCACGTCCGAGGCCAAGGAGATCATCTGGTCCTAAGAGGGTCTCTTGCGTAGAGAGTGTGCCTTCAGCCGCTGCATGGCCCTGTAATGTAGTGGGCCCGGGTAGAACACCTGTATCGAGGCCAAGAGGAGACCCACCATGCGAGCCAACCTCCGGAGGGGAGTTCGGTCTTGTCGAAAACACGTCTGATCTCCTTCCGAATGGTCGTTATCTTCGCCACAGGCAGGCGGAGAATGCCGTCTTGCGCAACGACTACGAAACCCAAGAATTCCACCGTCTGCGCAGGCTTCAAGGCCGATTTCTTCAGAATGACCACGAACCCCCGGCATTTCAACGAGGAAAACGCAGAGCGCGTCCGAAATCTGAGCCCGGCGGGGTCCTCGCAAAGATAAGCAAGTCATCCAGATAGACGATGCAGCGTACGGCCTCTGCTCTGAATTGGGTGACCACCGGTTTCAGGAGCTTGGTGAAGCACCAAGGGGCCGAGCTGAGGCCGAAGGGGAGGCATGGGAATTGGTACGGAGAGTCTCTCCATACGAATCAGAGGGGACTGCGACAGGCCCCATCCACCGGGATGGAGAGGTAAGCGTCTTCTAGGTCCAGTCTTGCGACCCAGTCTACTGGCCAGAGAAGGCATCGAAGAAGGTGAATGCCCTCCATCTCGAAGTGGTTGTATACCACGAAGGCGTTCATTTCTCCTAAATTGATCACTGGACGGAATTCTACAGACTTCTCCCTTACCAGGAGAAAATCGAGCTGACGAAACCCCCCAAATCCGGGGCCTGTAGGACCGCGCCTTTGGCTAGCGGAGCTCGAACTTCCACCTCCAACAAGGGCTGTTGGCCTCTTGTGATGACGGGGATCCTCGGGCGTCCAACCTGTGTAGGGGAAGAGTGGAAGTCTGTGACATAACTCCGCACTGTCCCAAGGACCCATACGTCTGAAGGTAACCGTGGGCGGAAGACCCTCCCGATCGAAGACTTCGCTTTATCCCGGGAGGTAAACAGAATAACCTGTTTCTGCAGTTCCTCAACGAAAGGCTCCCTGAACAGCAGACCTTTAGCCAGGGGACCCACATCTTCGGCTCCCAAATCCGACAGCTTGTTGTCCAGATGGAAGAGTGCCGTCTTCCTGGGTTCCGTGCAAAGGGCCACAGTGGCATTGCCCAGCAGGCAAATTGAACGAAGTGCCCAGTCCCTCATGGTGGCTGGGTCCAGAGCCCTACCTTCTGTGAAGGCCTCGTCTGTTAGGGCCAACATCCGGGGTAACCGCCACCCTGTCCGGCAGTACCGGTCTGGGGCATTCCGCCCGCAGCTTCTTGCAGGCCTCACTTCCAAGGGGTCTACGGACCCAGTAGCGCACGAATTGTGCCAAGTGGTCGGGCAGTGACTAGTCCGAGGACCTGGGGCGTCGGATAGATTGAGGCTCTAACAGAGGTTCTCCAGTAGTGCCCAAAAGGGTATCGTCCCCCAACATTGTCGTGGGGGCCCTAGTCGGTGGCGCGTCTTCCTCTTCCCAGCGTCCACCGGGGCCCTCGCCAAGGTCCGCAACCCAAACATCTTCTCCATCTGAGGGAGGCTGGTCTGCCCGCCACACATCCAGTGCGGCCAAGGTGGGGGGGGGGGGTAAGGAGGCCTCCTCCCCTGCGCCCGATAGGCGGTGGCGCCTGGCCGGCGAGGTTGTCAACCTCAAACCACGTCACTTCGCCGGAGTATTGCCCGTCCGGGAGCGTGGTTCAGGGTCTTCACCCTTTCAATAGCGTGTTCGCGCACTTGCCTGCTCTCGCACCTGAGAGTCTGACTCATCCGAGTCTTCTGCCAACTGAGGGGTTCCACACACACCCCTGTCCGTATGTGGTTGAGGGAGGGCCCTAGCCAGGGCTTTTTCAACAGATGCGGTCACAGCCGCATTAAGTAAAGCCTGGAAATTCTGCTCCTGTGCAGAGGCGTCCATAAGGTCTGAGTCTATGATACTTGATACCTACGAAGCTAGAAAACAGGTATCATTAGCAGGCAAAAGGGGCAGCACCCCTAGTGTTGGCAGAGGCAAGTAATAATGCATGCAGGCTCAACAAACCGTTATCCAGGGTATGGAGCCACCAGTCCAATAGCATGCATAGTATGGCACAGACAAAGCAGGCCAATCAAGGGGCACAGACAAAGCAGGCCAATCAAGGGGCACAGACAAAGCAGGCCAATTATAAAGGCACAGACAAGGCAGGCCAGTATAAGGGTACGGGCGGTACCGACCCAGAGGTATAATGCAGGCGGAAACCTAGATCCTTTTAGACATGTAGTAGAATCTTGACAGGGTGCAGGGTAGAGACGAAGCTGGGTCCTTATAGGCAAGGTTCTTCAAGATAGCGAAACACTTTAGTTTTTATATGGTTGTGCCTAATCCATTAGGCCACAAAATACGAGTGCCATGCTCAACCACCCAGATGGGGCCTGAACCCACAATCCCTGGCTTTTGACGCCAGTGCTACCTCCATCAGGCAACCGAGGCTTGATTAGAGCAGTCCTAGTTCAATAAGTGGGTAAGGACACCAGGCAGGGACACCTGCAGGAGGCACGCAGTGCCATGTGGAAGTCAGGAGAACCAGTAAACCGTAAAACCATGTCCATAGAAAAACATGCAGGGCAAGCACACATGCAAAGAATCGAAAACTAAAGTCTATTGCTTTGTTACTTGGGAAGGTGAGGGGGATTGAATCTGCGACCCTCATATATGGGGCATAATTTATGATGCAAGGGCTCACAGAGCTGCCTCACATGGACAGAAAAGAAAGCTGTCAACAAAAAATACGCACCCCCAAACAGCCCAGGAGATGGGGAAACACACCGGACCAGCTAGTCACTGTACCTTTAATAAGGCAGTGACGCGCGCGGCTAACACAGTGGAGAGCCGCGCACCCACTGCCCGACCACGCATTCGCAGGGAAGGTGACCGGGAGCGGAGGCTCCCGTGGCAAATGAGTAGATCCCTGCTCCGTCCCCACTGATAACAGTGTTAGCGAGTGAGCGGGGACGCGGGCAGGGTAAAGAACAAAACGGGGATTCCCGCTCGGCGGACGAAGCCGGCGGGCGGGAATCAAAGGCAACACACGAGGGACCGCAGGAGTCTTTCTCCGCGGTCCCGGCGGTCGGCACGGGGAGCGGTCGGAAGACCGCTTCTCGGCGACCACCACGGCCAATAAGCCAGAGGAAACAGAACAAACAATAAAGGCAACAGGGTAAAACAAAACTCCCAAGGAGAAAACAGGCACAAAGAAATAAACACATGGCAAACTACCAGTAATCTGTATAACTAAACACATGGCAAACTGTCAGTAATCTGTATAACTAAACACATGGCAAACTGTCAGTAATCTGTATAACTAAACACATGGCAAACTGTCAGTAATCTGTATAACTAAACACATGGCAAACTGTCAGTAATCTGTATAACTAAACACATGGCAAACTGTCAGTAATCTGTATAACTAAACACATGGCAAACTGTCAGTAATCTGTATAACTAAACACATGGCAAACTGTCAGTAATCTGTATAACTAAACACATGGCAAACTGTCAGTAATCTGTATAACTAAACACATGGCAAACTGTCAGTAATCTGTATAACTAAACACATGGCAAACTGTCAGTAATCTGTATAACTAAACACATGGCAAACTGTCAGTAATCTGTATAACTAAACACATGGCAAACTACCAGTAATCTGTATAACTAAACACATGAAAAAAACTATCACTATTGTAAAAGAAAACATTCACCAAAGAAAATAAAAGAGCCAGAAAGGCACATAAATCTCACAACCAAGCATAGTTCATAACAATCATAAATAAAACACACTAAATCCCAAAGCCACCCACAAGAAGCAGGAGGCAGAGGTACTCTGACCTGTACTGATGCAGAGCAGCAAAGAAAGAGGAAATGGTGGCTTAGGAGGAGCCTTATATAGATACCTTATGTTTTTGTCTTTGGTGTTTATCTCTCTGTTAATGTGCTGCTGTGGAGTTCTAGTAAAGAGAGACTTAAGCAAATATGAAGCCTCCTGTCATGCTATAAAATTTAAACCTTCAGAGTAGATACACCTAAACCTGCAGAAAAACTGTCCTGGAGAAAATGAAGAATGGTGTCTAGAGACGGATGACCTCGCAGGCAGTGGTGTTCTTTACACCAATGTAGAAACCTGACCCAGATACGAAAAAGTTTACAAGTGGAACGTCTAGTTGACTAAAGTAAAAAAGAGTAACTCTTGCTGCAGACCTTGATGACGAAGAATCAACCTAGCAGTAGCCATGCCGTCAACCTGAACATCTTCAGAACCTCCAGTGGTAAATTTTTGTTCACTATGAGGTTGTTCGAGAGTGGGAGTTCCCAATATGCGGAGGCCATCTCTTTTAAGGCCGAAAACCATACTCTGCTTGGCCAGTATGAAATAATCGCCAGGATCACTGCTCTGTCCATTCTTATTTTTTGAAGAATCCTTGGAATTCGCTTCAGCGGTAGGAAGATGTAGGCCAGCTTGAATTCCCATTTTATTGACAATCCGTCTATCCACTGAGGTTGATCTGCTCTGAACAGGGAGGCAAATTGGGGAACTTTGTTGTTCATACTTCTTCCCAAATTTCATCACCCGTGATTTTAAAAATTTCTTTAAAGTGCCGTGAAATGAAGGCTCGCTTTTCAGGATTTTTCCACTCTGTAAATTTAATCAATAAGAGGCTGTTGAACAGTAAAACCCTTTTTTGCTCTGGAAGATACGCCTGGCATCAGAATCAGTTTACTTCTTTAATAAATGTATGTAGTACATCTGGAGGGAACCCAGACACCTCACATGAAGATGAACTAGACATGTCAGAATCTGTAGAGGCAGAACATTCGCCAGATGAAATTTCCAATATAGAAGATCTTCTTTTCTTGCCTCTCTGACTCATTTCTGGAATCGTTGCGGATACTTTATTAGATTCCTTAATAGTATCCAAGGTCTGTGCCAAGTTATCCTGAAACCAGCCTAGGAAAGATTGCATGTCTTTCTGTTTAGACTTTTCCAAGGAAATTGTAGTACACTGGTTGCATACTTATGTTTTGTCGTGCCATCTGAAAGCGGAGTTGCACAATCAAAGCAAACTAAATGTTTTGACTTTGACGTAGCCTTTCTGGGCGTAGGAATCCGCAATTTCTCCTTTTCCATTTCTGGATATACAGGACTAGATATATCTGCAATAAACCAGCACTACTTAAAATTCGTTCAAAAGAAGAAAAAAAAAAAACCCCGACAATTTAACAGAGATATTTTAAAGTAAAGATTCTGGCAAGCCTCCATGCTGTCAGAGGGTACCTGCACAGCTTTTCTTACCTGCAGCTTACCAATTTCGCGTTTTTTTTTTTTTTTTTAAGTTCTGGTTTGTGCATGCGCAATAGCGCTGCCGGAACTTCGGTGGAACGCAAGACCTCCCAGGCGTGCATTCCACTGCTGCGCGCAGGGCCTAATTACTTCCTACCTGCGCCAAGGACCGCCTCCTTGCACACGCTGGAACCTTTCTCGGCATAAGAGTGTTTCCTGGACTTCGCTCCGTAACCACAACGGCACGAGCATGGCCGCTCAGCCTACCACCCGGGGAGCTATCGGGCCTTATCCCCCAGACCCATCAACCCCAGTGTTTCACCTTTGGAAACAGATGCTGATCTGTCTCTAACTTGGACAAGGAAGGAACTTGGGTAGATTTGCCTTAGTAGCCCTTTATAGAGCAAGGGGGAGAGATTTGCTCTTTTAATTGTCTTTCCGGTGCCTGCCCCATATGGGAAGGGCAAACCACAGGTACTGCCACCATATGCCAGAAAAAAACTTTATATATTTTGGGTTATTGTAGTTAAACTAATGGTATATACTTGGCAGGATAGGTTGATATTTAAATGAATTAATAAATCAACAATTGTGTTTGCTTAATGCAAGGGGTGCCATATTGTTAATTCCTTATGCTGGGTTCTGCTGTAAAGTTTGTTAAAATATGTTTTATTGTCCTTTACTGATAAGCTTGGAAATGAAAAGGTGTAATGTTGACTCTTAGGCTTGTCAAGTAAATTAATTGACTTGTTGATTTGAACTCCTATATGGTATAGTAAGTTGAGTATAGTTGTGTTATTTTGTCGATTTGGATTTTTATAGTGTGTATTATTAAACTTATATATATTTTAAACAATGTCGGTTTATTTGCCATCTGCCATTCATAAATGTTTATATCACCGCTTAAAACAAAGAACTACAGGGCCCCTGAAGGCTCTATGTGTGTGAATATCATCAGGTATTATTAAATCTATATTCCATACATATAAAACCTTACATTACCCAACAAGAGTCATGCTCAGCTGTAGCCTTATTACCAGTGAGTGGCAGAGCCATGACGCACAGGTGCCTTCATTCAGTGTCATACTGACAAAAATGAATTAACACTAAACCCTGACGTGAACCTGACCAATTTAATGAGATGATGGTACTTAGTATGCCTCTTTAACCCCTTAAGGACCAAACTTCTGGAATAAAAGGGAATCATGACATGTCACGTGTCCTTAAGGGGTTAATAAACCTGGTGAAAAAGTGAGCAAATAAATGAATCTAATCAAGGCATACAGAGTTACAAAAGTTATGAAAATGATTCATATGATTTGGCAATCTTATAGCCATTCCAGTGCCCAAGTCACCTGATCAATTCCGCGGCCTTTACATTGCAGAACTATGATCTCTAGTAGTTTGGCTGCATGACATTCTGCATCTTCTCCGGCACCCCCTGTGAGCATCTGGCAAAGAAAACATGGAAGAAAGCTTTATTGCTATTAGTCAACCTTTCACAAAATGCCCCTAAATCTAAACCAACCCTGGGTTAAAATTGGTCTGCAAACCAAAAAAAAAAGCCAAATGCTTTAAAACTATACTATAGCGTCAGGAATACAAACATGTATTTCTAACACTACAGTGTTAGCCAACTTATTTTAGTTATTGGAGGAGAATAATCTCAGCCAATCCAATTGTAACAGATTCACGATACTCTGACTATGTCTGTTGAAGAGTCTTCCTATTCATACTGAGTGAAAGTGTTTATAGCTTTCACCCAAACATCAGTCAAGACTTGATGAAGGGTGAAACAACATGTATCTTTATTGGGAAAAACACTGGGTTTTATACACAGCCATCAGCATGGGGTCTCTATCTCACAACAAACCTGCCTAGGTGCCTCGGTGTTTGGGAGATAATTGAGCCAGTTCTCGGTTAAACTGTCTCCCGGATACAGTTGGCGCTTACAGAAATAACCCCAAAATACAATGAACAACAATAATAACCCCCATACATATGGTATCCCCTGAAAGCTTGTTTCAGAAGACTCCATCCCTGAAAATAGCGCTCTGATCTGATGTTCATAGACGGATTGCCATCCGGTTAAACTTTTGACAGGCCGCCATGAAGGTGCAGGCTGAAAGCGGCTCCATGTGGCAGGGTCCACATCACAGTCTTTTAATGGGAGCCCTGGCTACTCAAGACAAGGGAGGTCCCTCGTTCACACAGGGAGCGATTGTTCATTGAGAGGGATAGTACTTTCATTCAAAAGAGCACCTTCCTAGGCTGTTGGCAAAGGAGTTAATACAGTTAATACAGGGTGTAAAATGACCGGACTGAGAGTAGCTGAGCCGCAGTTTCAGAAGAATGGTCAGTATCTCCCGCTCCCAGCTCTCCGAAAGTGTCAAACGACAGGGAAAAGGGGTTTGTTGTGAAGAAGGCTTAGAAGGGAGCGCAGACAAGAGGGCAAACCATGGTCTTTAGTCGTTATTAAAGTCCTTTTAGACACAGTTTGTTACACCAATGCTTTTCCATACAGAAGCATTGGAGGACTAGTGTTTGCTGTGCCAATCAGCATTTTCTCATATGGATGCATTCAGTCAATGAATCTCAATGGGGAGTGTTTAGCAGTGGGCCTCTTTGCAGGACTGAATCCAGAAAGCCCTTATGGGGACTGTTAGAGTGACGGGCACTGGAGGTGGTGTTAAGCTGCAATGCAAACAATGACTTTCCTCAGGAAAGTCAACGTTTACACTGCTGAAGCTGCATTTACAATCATAATAGCCCAGAACTTATACATTAGGCTGGTCAGGTTCTAGTGCCTCGTGTCACTTTCATTTTGGAAATTGTTCAGTATGAAACAAATGCTTTGTTTCATTGGTATTGTGAGACACATTCTCAATAATTCCTGGTTTAGAGAGTAATGCCACATGTACCCTCACACACATTATCAATAGGTTCTCACATGATATTACAGACAGGATAAATAGCATTTCAGTTTCTCTTAAATGTTACATACAATCTCTCACCTTTTTACACATGGTGTAAATAATTTCCAGGTGCTTGGGGTTGGAGAGCAAACTCTCTGTATCTAAGGTGATGTAATTGTGAAGAAGTGGCATCATATCTGAAGAAAAAAAAAAAGTTTAAAGGGATAATAAACCCCAAAGATAAAAACCTGGGCAGCATCCCTGACCTTACAAAGGTCACTCGGGAGAAAGGAAATAAAACCTTTACTATCAATGAAATAAAAAAGAAAGAGGACGGAACCTGTAAAATATACATAGCAGTCCCTCTGGAATACTTCATACAACAGGCCCAGGAGCTGCCACATCTGCTGGGAGATGCTACTGCTGGTCAGACTGAACGCCAAAGATAGGATTTCTTCGTAAAACTCTGCCATTAGAAAATGAATTACAGACTTCAATTATGCTAAAATACATGAGACTCTTCCATGTGACAATGACTTTACATAAATCAAATTAAATATATATACAGAACAGATTAAGGTCATTTTCATGTTTGAGGCATCAGGAACACCAGAGAATTCATGAGACTGGCTGAGAGTTAGTCCAGCATGGTGTATACTACTTTTTTTCCCCTCACGTACAACGTGACAGTTCACTATATATGAAGGATATTTGGGTGTAATGGATTAAACAATAATTGCCCTCAACACTGAATTACTATTTTTTAAGTTACACTCCAAACATGGCTTATTGTAGTAGTAGCGCAAGGAGACTGGTTTAATTAATGAATATTTAAGGGGACACTGATTTGGTTATCGTGCCTGGAGTCCATGGGTACCAGATCCTGCGTCATTGTTAATCAGTTCACACACCATTAAGTAGAGGTACTCAGGACTCTGGACCAGGAGTCCAGTCAGGCCCATCCAATGATGATCTGGTGAAGGCAGAGTTTTACTCTGCGTTTGTCATACCAATTCATCCAAGGGATCAGGGCAGTGATAGGCTGAGAGCACTCAGCTAACGTTCTCAGCCTATCACTGCCACTCGGTATGACCAACTTGGAAACCAAGTTGCAGGCTGACCGGGACTGAACATCAATTATAAATGTTGCGCAAATATTTTAACATTGATGTAGGACCTGGTTCCTGTGCACTCCAACCATCATAACCACAAATCATAAAGTGGTTATGGTACCTACAGTGTCATTTTATAGTATGAGGTAGCTTGAGAGGGATAGGAGAAATTTTATTATATATATATATATATATATATATATATATATATATAAACTCAAATATGTCAGTTCCACTTTACAACACAACAAGTTGCACTCGAATACGAAACTATGTAGAAAAGGAAAGAATAGAACAAAAAAAACAAAAAAAAAACAAGACAAAAATAAAACCTCCTAAAACTTAGGCTTCTCTAAAGGCTTTAATGATACCAAAAATAGTTTTTCAGATGCTTCCCAAACAAAATGCGGAGACATTTTCCTGACCTGCCACAAATAATGTTCTCACACATTAACACTTGGCTGTTTGTTTTAAGCAAAGTGAAATAGAAAATATTTGGAACAATACCTAATATATGTTTCTGCAAAACAAGGCCAATGATCTGTAAACATATTGTTTCTAACTGCTGCTTGACCTAAAAAGAAAGAAAGAGAAAAAATAAATAAATCAGCAGAGTAAGTGATGTAGGTAAAATGACAAGAGAAATGCAAACAATTCAACAACAGGCAAACACAGCAGAGACTAACATTTATTTCAGATTGAAATATTTCCCAGCTTTATTTAAAATAACACTCCAAAGACATAAGTTAGTGTGAAGAGTATGTCCACTTTCTATGTTATAAAAGTGCCAATGTTAATAGATAGATGCACTTGACTGCTGGTCATGTTACTTCCTGGTTGCTTAGTTCAGTGGTGCTAATTCCAAGAGGCAGGCACTACCCATAAAACCTGCCTTGCAAAGACTTATCAATCAGCCATATTATGGAGTCTGTGGTTTGACAGTCACAGAAAGTCTGGGCTGGGAAAGAATGGTAGGGGTTTCACTGCCTGCAAATATTAAGCCAAGATTTAATTATTTTGCAAAGAAAACATACAAAATAAATTACCTTCAGATTTGGGGGGGATATATCTACTTCTTTATGGAGTGTTCCTTTAGATTATGCAATTCTCTTGTCAATTTAACAAGGGTTGGCAGCCAAAATTTAAAGTAAAACAAGACTTGCCAGTCTAAATAAATAATTACTGTAAGTGGTTATTTATAGTCCATCTTGGTCAACAATGATTGCCTATATTGCGGTGAGATAGGAATATTTGCTCACCTCGTTGGAATTGTCTAAAACCGTAAACACAATATCAAGCGTTTGTAAGATGCCCATAGCCACTACAGTCTTGTCTTCCACCTCTTCATATTCTTCTCTTTGTATGACCCTGATAAATATGTCAGCCTTGGAAAGACATAGTAATGTTAGCAATTTGGACCACAATGTAGGCGCCATCACAATTTTGAAGTTAAAATAATAACTAGATTAATAAAGTTTGATTTGCAGATTACACATTGATTTCACTCGCAAAAGGAAGTGCATCAAATTCACCTATATATAAAAAGTTACCTTTTTAGCATGCTTTTCTGACTTATTTCCCTTACTTGTTCTTTAACATCGCTTTATGTATATTCCAAGCATGTCTGTGAGCTTTAATTACTTTGCAGGTACAGGAATTTATGTCCCCCATAAAATAGTACTACCAACTTTTAGCTGTGTCTTTCATTTCTTTAAAATCTCAATAGTTTCCATTTTCTTTTAACACATTATGCACAGCATGTAAATTAGATTAACTTCTGCAGTGCTGTATGCATGAGTATGGGACTACTAAAGGAATGCTCAAGTAGACCTGAGCCCAGAAGGCATTTATGTGAACATGCGTAAGTGTGCCTGGTGAATTTGCCCACCACATGGAAAGTTGTGGAGGTAAGTGTATTTACACCTCTGCTCAGTGTTTTTACTAGGGTTGGGAACAGAAGCAACTTTTTCACGTTAAGTATACTTCAAAGCATACGTTCTCTCTAAACCTAATTTGCTTCTTCAACCTTATTGAAACATTTACATTATCTAAAGTTTTCTATCAGGTCACCTTTCTCGTGCATGGTGTACAATTTTTTTCCAAGGTGTTATAAAATGGAAAAATAAATAAATTAACATATACAATTTTATTTTCCACACTGTGAAAAGAACAGTTTTCATTCCACCAATTTAAACATATAATGTGACAGCAGATAAAAACCATTCGGCCCATCTAGACTGCCCAATTTTCTAAATACTCTCATTAGTCCCTAGCCTTATTTTATAGTTAGGATAGCCTTATGCCTATCCCACACATGCTTAAACTCCTTTACTGTATTAACCCCTACCACTTCAGCTGGAAGGCTAATCCATGCATCCACTACCCTCTCAGTAAAGTAATACTTCCTGATATTTTTAAACCTTTGCCTATCTAATTTAAGACTATGTCCTCTTGTAGTGGTAGTTTTTCTTCTTTTAAATATAGTCTCCTCCTTTGCTGTGTTGATTCCCTTTATGTATTTAAATGTTTCTATCATATCCCCCCCTGTCTTGTCTTTCCTCCAAGCTATACATGTTAAGTTCCTTTAATCTTTCCTTGTAAGGTTTATCCTGCAATCCATGAACCAGTTTAGTAGCCCTTCTCTGAACTCTCTCTGAAGTATCAATATCCTTCGGGAGATACGGTCTCCAGTACTGCGTACAATACTCCAAGTGAGGTCTCACCAGTGTTCTGTACAATGGCATGAGCACTTCCCTCTTTCTATTGCTAATACCTCTCCCTATACAACCAAGCATTCTGCTACCATTTTCTGCTGCTCTATTACACTGTCTGCCTACCTTTAAGTAATCTTTAATAAAAATAAAATAAACAATGTTTAAATTGCCATAATTTTCTTAAAGTAAATTTGGGGTTTTAATAGTATCAAAAAGGGATCCTCTGCTAAGCCACATTAATAATGCAGAATTAACCGCTTAACGACATATGATGAAATTATTTTGTCATGTTTTCCCTTCGCTCAAGAACTCATGATGGAATAATTCTGTCATGTGGTAGTTTTACCAGCAGGAACCGTTTCCCTGCTGGTAACTGGGAAACTCCTCATTCAATACGTGGGGCTCCCCTGTGTCAGCTGGAGCCAGAATTAGTGGCACCAGACTGATTGATGTTTTTTTTTTTTAAGTGCTCAAAGTGAGAATGCATATTGTCATTTAAATTAAGTTTTGAATACTAATTGCTACAAATACCCTTAGTAGTGTGAGCAGGGTTAAATACACATAAAAAAAACCTTGTGACGTGTGTATGTTAAAAATTGAAGAAAAGAAAAAATACTAAAAGGGAGTGAGAGTCCAGAATATAGAATATAGAAAATTCTTGTATATAAAATGGTTATCACAGGCTTTTTACCTAAGAAAATGTTGACACATTTAAACTTCCAATTTCTGCTAAATACTGAAGTAAAATTGTAAGTTTTTTTTTGTTTTAATTTAACAAATAAATATGTGCCAAAGCAAAAAAAAAAAATGCCCAATTACCTAGATGTCTGGTGTATACAACTAGATTGTATCCTGGGCTTAAATCTTTATTACTAGAAGTTACTAAAGGGAGAGAGAGTCCTGACAATAAATTACTACCTCAACTAGGAAAATGAGAATTTATATATATATATATATGTCAAATTAAAGTCCTTGCTTAAAAAATGGTATATAATATATGTTCATGCAATAGTGAGAAAGATGGAAATTGCAGTTCAACACACACAGAGCGAACATGCAAAAATTCCTTTCATCCCTTCATACAAAACAATAAAACTGAAGTTGGGTCCTTCTGCATTATTATACTCTGTTTCAGTCAACCTGTATGGAACTGATTTTCAAAAATTAACAGCTGGAAAAATTCTATAAATCAGCTATGCTTTCAGTTTGACTACTTTGTTATTAGATTTGAAATTCACTGAATTCTTACTTTACTGAATAACCGTGTAAGTGTTTGTTATGCATTACCAGTACTTTGAGTAAGGGGAGGACTAAAGGTGCTGTTGACCACTCCGTTTATAGCAAGCCTTTCTAAAACTGTTTGACTTTAAAAGGGACACTGGACACCATAGCCAATTTAACAGATTGAAGTCATTATGATAAATGGAATTCACAGGGACTGGGTCACACATCAATGTTAAATGATTTACTGATAGTATAGCAGAGATGCTTGATCTTCAGCAGGTGTTCAGCGATAGGCTGAGTGCATCAGCTAAACATGCTCAGCCTATCACTCTCCCTATCACTGGTATGAACTGTTATTACATTCTATGATAGCATGTAATATACCTAGGAATAGTTTTTTTTGTATAGCATACGTTGACTTATTGCTTCTGTCTGCTACAGCAAGTTCCTGGGGGTCAATAAAAAGAGGCTTAGTCGAAAGCAAGTCTAGGCATTAAGGCATGTTGGGTAAAGTATTTATTTCTAATGCTGCAGTGTTACTTTATTATTATTTTTATATCGCACCAACAAATTCCGCAGCAATTTACAATGGGTTCACTAACAAACATGTAATTGTTCCTGTGCGTCCAACATGTCTGGTTACAGAGGGGTTGAGGCCCTGCTCAATGAGCGTACATGCTAGAGGGAGTGGGGTAAAGTGACACAAGAGGTAAGGATAGTATAAGAGAAGTAGATTGGTAGAATAGTATTCACTGAAGACTTAGTGTTTTGTGTTTTTTTTAAAGGACAGTTGCAGGAGATGAATCAGTTGGGAGCCAATAACAGTTTAATTGATATGGTTTTGTGAAGAAGTAAGTTTTATATGATTTTTTTGAGTACAGACTGGGTGAGCGTCTAATGGAGAAGGGAAGGGAGTTCTATAGGAACAGTGCAGTCCTAGAGAAGTCTTGAAGGCGAGCATCAGAGGTGGGAGTACTAACAGAGGATAGATGTAGGTCTTCGGCAGAGCGTTGGGGCCTAGACGGGACATACTTGTGTATTAGGGTGGATAGATAGGTGGGAGCAGCTTTATGTAGAGATTTGAAAGCAAGAACCAACATTTTAAATTGACCCTCATATCTTATGGTAAGCCAATGCAGGGACTGACAGAGAGGTGAGGTGTAGGGTCAGACAGGAAGATCAGCCTCGCCGCCGCATTCATTATAGAAGTTAATGGAACAAGTTGGGAGCTTGTAAGACCACTGAGAAACGGATTGCAGCAGTCAAGGCTTTTAGTATAGCATTGTAAAGATATACAAAATGTACAAGTAAAAAGTAATTATTTTTTCCCTTACCAAATGCCGTGTCAAGTCCAATGCAAAAGGAGTCACTTCCTGGCTGTATTCACAAACCATTTTTTGGACTACATTGTTCAGGTCATCATTCTCCGTTTGTCGGACTAACTGGAGTAGTTCTTGCATGATGGGTCGAATGTATGGCTTCATAAATTCTTTAGCTGTATGACAGAGGCAAAGTCAGTCAGTGTCAGACACTGCAAAGACAGATGGTAAAGAGATGCAAACACAAACCAACATTTAAAGAAAAATAACTTACAACGCTTTCACACAGACTTGGGACCATCAGTAGAATATTTGTTATGATAAGCAAAACTAAAATGGAAAAGCTAGACAATATTTTTGTTGTTGTTGGAACCAAAATCTTCAGTCATCTAGGGTCAAAATGTCAATATGTTCTACTGCCTTACACCATCAATAGGGTGCAACAAATCATACTGCTTTTCAGTTATGTATAGTATTTTTTACTATTTTTTTTTTTAAATTTATACTTTATTGTTTTTATGATCAAAATGGTTCAGGGTACAGAATAGAGAATAGGAGGGTTAGTTATCCATACAATATATCAATCCAGCTATCAATATACGTATCATGTCATAATAAGGTTACTTGTGGAACATTCGATTCAACACATCAGCAATGGTTACGACAATGTATAATACAGTTTCTTTTGTACTTGGGATTATCATTTCCAGAACAGTGAATATTAGCAAGGCAGTCGTTATATGTCTCAGTAGACCTCCTATTCCCATGTGAGTACAGATGGCATGTACCTTGTTTGGGGTGTCAAGAATCGGGGGGGGGGTGCTTACTTGAACAGGAGAAAACTGTGGGTGGGGTGAGGGGGACGGGGAGGGGGGTGAGTATTACCTATGGTCGTTTAGAAGTACCTTGGCTCAAGGTTAGCTGACGGTGTGGGGGCCGAGTAATTTCAGGGTGCTGTCCTGGTCAGTGCTCTTGGGTTGGCTGCCAGTGGTTGTCTCCTTGCTATTTTTCCTTCAATCATTTTTTCCCACATCTCCCATGCAGTGTCAAATTGTTGTATGTGGTTCGAGGATGTAATCGCCATTCATTCATATATGCGGAATAGCTCTACCTTGTCCTGCAACTGGACCAGGGAGGGACAAACTCAGGATTTCCAATTAAGTGCTAGGAGGTTTCTTGATGCTAGTAAAACCAGCGCCAAGATTCGTTTTTGACCTGGGTTTATCCCTGTTGGGAATAACAGCAATAGGCAAATAGATGCCGTCGGTGTAAATTGCGGGATGCCTAGAGCATCTAAGATTGACCTCGTTATAGTCCAGAGAGGTTGAATACCGCTACAAGACCACCATAGGTGAAGTAGTGTGCCCGTGGCTGAATTGCATCTCCAGCACATCGGGTCTGTCTTGGGAAACAGATGGTATAGTCTCTGTGGGGTCATGTACCACCTGTACAGGAGTTTCCTGTGGGCTTCCACATGTGAGAAGCACCGTGTCCATTTGGACAACCCGTTCAGAGCTTTGAGCCATTCCCCATCTGTCAGGGTTATCCCACAGTCCTTTTCCCATTGGGTTTTATGTAGGAGTGGTTTAGTTGGCATGAGTTCTTGCCATGTTTTATAACATAGGGAAAGGGCTTTAGGTTTATTAGGAGCGGACCAGCATCTGTCTATGAGTAGACGTGGGGCGAACAAAGGTGGGTCCCGGGAGTTGTGAGGGGGTATCGCATGAGCTTGTAGCACGCTTTTTACTTGTAGGTAGGAGAAGGTGGCTCGACTTGGAAGTCGCCACTGTGTCTGTAGGGTTGGGAAGGGCGTTACCGTTCCGTCAGTCATCAGTTGGGATATGTTTGTAAGCCCTGCATCGTGCCAGTCTTGAAGCGGGATATCTGGCACTATCATTCTGAGGGCAGTGATGGGCGATTTGGGGTGAAAGGAGTTGCTGTGCCCTATTGCCCCCATGAACTCGTCCCATATTCTTATTGTGAGTTGGGTGGTTGGGAAGAGGTTGTGACGTTTCCATCGTAAAGTTTTGGGGGTCCACAAATAATAGGTAGGGAGTGAGTACTAAATTGCTCCCTTTCCATGTCTACCCATTGGATCGTGTTAGGTGGTGTATGTAAGAGGACACCTGAGGACAATATTGTAGCTCTATAATATTGGCCAATATTTGGGAGCCCAACACCTCCTGAGTGGGTGGCTGTCTGAAGTAGTGTTATGGACACTCTGGGTCTTTTGCCTCCCCAAATAAACGCACTACATAGTTTTTGTAATGTTTTGCAGTTGTGGGACTGGATTCTGAGGGGGAGCATCCGAACGACAGAGGATACGGGGTAAGATCATCATCTTGTAGGCATTAATTTTCCTTAGCCAGGAAATCATGGTATGTTTCCATTTGTTCATTTCTGTCTTACAGAGCGTCAGCAGTGGCGTGTAGTTCAATGTTATTGTGGTTGGGATGGAGGGTGCAACCTTAATCCCCAAGTATGTGATGGAAGTATGCCGCCAGTCAAATTTGTATGTGGAGCGGAGGGAGTCTGTTAGTGTTTTTGTTAAGTTGATGGGTAGGGCCTGTGTTTTGTCCTGGTTCAATTTATAGTAAGAGACTTTTCCGAATTGGTTAATGAGAGTTAACATATGTGGTAGGGAGCGAATGGGGTCCGTCGGTGCTACAAAGATCGCATCGGCAAAGAGAGCTAGACTATACGTCTTGCTTCCTATAGGGATCCCTTGTATGTCGGGGTGCAGCCTGAGTTTACACGCTAGTGGTTCCAGGGCCAGTATGTACAGGAGGGGGGAGAGGGGGCAACCCTGTCGGGTTCCATTCATGATACGGAAAGGGTTGGACAAGAAGCCTCCGTGGGAGACTCTGGCTGCTGGTTTGTGGTACAGCGCCATGATACTCTTAATGGTAGACGTAGGGAAATTGAACTTGTGTAAAGTCTTGACCATGTATGCCCAATTTAAGCGGTCAAAGGCCTTCTCCGCGTCAAGGGCAAGGAAGAGGCCTTTCGAGTTGCCTGAGTCGAGGGAGGAAAGCATGTTTAGAATTTTCCTGCTGTTGTCAGAGCCTTGACGGCCTTTTATGAACCCGGATTGGTCATTGTGCACCAGTTTGTGGAGTAATGGGGCCCAGTCGGTTGCTGATGAGTTTGGCATAAATCTTGGCATCTCCATTAAGTAGGGAGATAGGCCTGAAATTTTTGCACTGTGTGGGGGGTTTGCCGGGCTTGGGAAGTGTGGATATGTGGGCCATCAGCATCTCATCAGGTAAGACGCCAGCGGTGGCACAGTGGTTTAGAAGCGTTAGGAGGTGTGGTGCAAGAATGGTCATGAATTTCTGATAGTAAGCATTTGTGAAGCCGTCCGGGCCTGGGGATTTGTGAGCTGGGAGTTGTGAAATTACGGCCGAGAGCTCATCTGTGGAGAATGGTTGTTGCAATATGTCTAGGTCTCCATCTTTTAGTGTCGGTAAGTCGAGGCCTTGCAGAAAGCTGTCGATGTCACCAGGGGTCGGTATGAACATGTTGGGGTCATTTTTGAGGTTATACAACTCACTGAAGTAAATTGCAAATAGATCAACAATATTTTGTGGGTTTAGTATCTTGTTCCCTTGATTATCTATTAGAAAGGCAATTGTGGAGGCGACACTCCTCTCCTTTAATTGTGAAGCCAATTTGGCACCCGCTCTATTTCCATTGGCAAAATAGTTGTGTTTTGCCTTGCGTAATAGGTACGATGTTTTGGCCAATTCTATGTTTCGTAATTGGTTTTGGAGGTCTGACAGTTTTTTTATAAGTGGCCGTGCTTGGGTCGCGTTTATTGTGTGAGTGTGTCAGTGTGGTGATTTCCGCTACCAGTGAGTTATATTGAGCTAGCCTTAGTTTTTTAGCTCGACTAGCATGTTTTATGAAACTACCCCGTATGACCGCCTTATGTGCCAGCCAGATCTGTTCTATTGAGGTATCATGTGTCGTGTTTTCAGCGAAATAATGTTGGAGGTCTGTGGTGAGCTGCGACACTATGGAGGGATCAGCGAGAAGGGACTCGTTTAGTCTCCATGTGACAGTCCCTTTATTGAGAAATGCTTCTTTGATACTGAGGGTAATAGGGGCATGGTCGGACCATGATATTGTTCCAATAGTGGCTTCTGCTATGTTAGGCATGGAGGTAGCTGGAATTAGAAAGTGGTCTATGCGGGAGTAGCTGTTGTGTGCAGCTGTGTGGCATGTGTAGTCCACCTCTGTGGGGTGGAGGATGCGCCATGGATCTACCATATTGTGTGAAGCTAGCATAGTGCAGATTTTGGCTGCGAGAGCCGTTCTCTGTTGCATGGTATGTCGCGAAAGCCCAATAGCAGTGGATGAGTCAGACTTGCTATCTAATAAGAAATTTGTGTCGCCTCCAATAACTACCTCCCCATATTTATACATGTCTAGTATTGCCAGGGTCGAGGTTAGAAATTCGTGTTGGTTCTCATTTGGGCCATAGACATTGACCAGTGTATATGGGGTATTATTAAGTAGACACTGTAGTATTAGGTATCAACCCTTCCTATCAGTTATTTTACGGACCAAGGAGAACACTAAATTTTTGCTGATTAGAATGGAAACACCTTGCTGTTTGGCTGTATAACAGGCGTGAAAGTCGTGGGGGAACCATTTGGAGGTAAATTTAGGTTTATCCCTCCATCTAAAGTGCGTCTGCTGAAAGAACGCAACTAGGGCGCCACATTTCTTAGCCTCCTGTATGGCCAGCCTGCGTTTGTTCGGAGAATTTAGTCCTTTCGTGTTCAGGGACATGATCTTAAATCACCATAGTGTAGTTCTAGGGCTTGCTGTATTTTTAGCTCCTAAAGACCCAGAGTTGTAATGTAAATTGGGCATGGTACAACTGTTAAGTATACTCACAAGGGAGGGGGTGGGGGTAACTTGGCGCAAAACTATATACAGTATTCCGTGTGTCACCTTGGGGTGACATTAAGGTACTTTAAGTAACGGATATTTACGGCTACTAGAGAGAGCCTTGGGGGTGGCCCACTAGGGGCAGAACGTCGAGATCTACAGCGCGTAAGATATACAACAATACAATTGTACAACATAGTGAGTCCGGGTGTCATTCCTCCCGGTCGCGGCCTAGACTATGGATTGTATAACCGACATTTCTAGAATAAAGTAAAGTATAGGGGATTAAGCAAGTAATACGAAATTATAAAACCTGTGCTTCTTGTCCATGCGGTTTTCACCGATCTTGACATAAAACAGTTCTTTCAAGTCGGAGAGGTTCTGCGGTCAAAGGGTGTGCGTGGAGCTTTCGTTGAGTGTTCCCAGTCTTTAGTAAGAGACTTTGGTGCAGTTGTGGTCCGCAGAGGTCCTTTAGGGCTGCCGGCTTGTAGTGGAATGTCCCATTCTTGGAGGATCTTCTTCCCCTCTTCTGGATTGAATATTGGTTTGTCCACGCCATTCCGCTTGATCAATAATTTTGTGGCAAAGCCCCATTTGTAGGGGACATTCGCTGCTCGCAGCGCTGCAGTAATGGGCGCGAAAGTGCGGCGTGTGAGCATGGTTGTCGATGAGAGGTCTGTGAAGAGCTTAATGACATTATAGGGTTCAGGCCAGTGGCTTGTAGTTCTGGCTGCTTGCATAATGCGGTCCTTGACAGGGTAATAGTGGACCCTTGTTATGGTGTCCCGTGGTGTGTCCGGTGGAAGATGTCTGGGTTTGGGGAGACGGTGCGTCCTGTCCAGGAGTAGTTCTGAGTCTGTTAGTGAGGGTATAAGCATTCTAAATAGGTCCTGTATGTATTTGTTTAATCCAGTCTGATTCACAGATTCTGGGATACCTCTAATGCGCACGTTATTCCTCCGACTTCTGTCTTCTTGATCAGCGATTTTCTCTTCCAGTGTTTTGATCTTTTGTGTCAGGGATGTGTAGGCTGCTGCCATGGAGTTGTGCGCGTCTGCTAATTCCTCTGTGCGCTCTTCCAGGCGTGCAGTCCGTTCCCCTATACTGTTGATATCAGATCTGATGTCTGCTGCTATTTGGTGTAAGTCTGCTTTAAATTAGGTTTTCAATTCTAGCATGATCGCCCTGATAGAGGAGTTTGTCGCTGGGCTGTATGGACCATGCCTGCAGTCCCCTATGTCAGAGTCACACGCTGGGGATTTGGGCCTTCCGGCGCCATCTTGCTCGCTCTGTTCCAGAGGCAGAGTTTTCTCCAGGTGGGCATGCATGGTCTTCTGCTTCATTTTTTTTGCGGTTTTGCCGCCATCTGTTAGGAGAGCAATTCCCCTTATGCTGTGTGTGGTTTGCCGGTATTTCGTCGTTTTTTTCAAGCTGTGTTAGCCGCGGTATCGGAGGAGCTCCGGTCTCGCTCGGCCGCTCACATGTGCAGTCAGGACACGCCCCCCATTTTTTACTATTTTTAAGGCTTTATTCTGCAAATCCACTCAAACCACTTGCTCACTTAGCAGTACATCACATGCAGAAAAGTAACAGCAGTCAGTCTGTTACACAACAAAGCTAGTAACATAACACTCAGCAAATAGAAGTAAAGTAAGCGGGAGGTGGAGCCTCACAGTGCACCAGAGCAGTCGCCATTTCTAGACGCTCCGAGCAATTAAATCTCATCAATATGCACCAAATAATGCTTCATCCGAGGTCGGACTAGTGGGAATCAGCTGGCGGGCATGCTGCTGAACACACAGATTCCTTTCTCTTTTATCTCAGGCATGAAAACTTGCAGCTCTAGGCCTAAAGTGTGGGTGAACAGCTGCTTGAGCTCAACACAGGGCTCAAAACGTGGAGAGCAGCTGTGACAGCCAACCGGTAACCTGATATTCACATAGCCAGTGAGATTGGACAAAGGTCCCAAAAAGTCCACCAACACACCCAGAAGAGGCAGAGTGACATAGGCCAAATGTTGCAATCGTCACTAATGGCCCAGGCACTGGCTCCTGTGGAGGCTTCACCTCTACAGTTAAGGGGAGATGACTTGCATCAAAATACAACTCCGGCCACACTAGCCCAGGAGATCACACAGACAACAGGTTACACTAGTTCTGCCACTAAGCGGATATTCAAAACATGCTTGCTGATCTACAACAAAATCTAAAAAAAAAAAAAAAAAAAACTGTCATCCAACCTAGAGGTGCAGGCCATGACCACACGTATCCAAGCTACCAAAGATGTAATTGGCTTGAGACAAGGCCTGGCAGCACCTGGTAAAAAAAATGCAATCAGCACAAGCTCACATCTCTCAGCAAGTTTACCTAGCTGATGACAGAGATAGGAGAAAGAATGTAAAGATTAGAGGTGTACAAGAGACAATGCCACTGGAAGAACGTCCACACTTTGTTATATGCTTGGTGTTCTCCGTTCTACCAACAAGACAGGCAAAACATTTTATTTTGATGGAGTGTATAGAATAAACAAATCACCACTGGCACCTAACATAGCACCCTGTAATGTTATACTACGATGCCAAACACTGGTTGACCAGCTGGGCCTGATGGCCATACTTAAAGGGAAGACACCTTACAAGTACGAGTCTAGATGCATCTCCTTCTTCCAGGACTTAAGCAAATTCACACTACTCTGGCATAAGGCTATGCAGCCCAACACCAAAACTATCCAAACTGCAGGACTTGCATTCCAGTGGTCCACTCATATGTCCCTCTTGGTCATTTAGGATTGGGAATCGTAAAAAGCTACTGATCCTACAGAAAGTCCAGCATTTCAAGCAACTTTGGGCCTAACCAACCACGACGGGTCTACCTCCCACCCATTCCTGGAATGTCGACAGAGTGAGAACCTTTGTACCCAGAGAGAGAGACTTGGTGACATAAATCAGCACCTGCAAATCTCATTCTTGTATAGTATTGCTTTTTTTTTTTTTTTTTTTAAACACGTTCAAACAGTTAACATTGTGTTTTGTTTCCTGTGCTTTCTATGGATGTCTGTGTAGGAGGCAGAGCTAACCCTATCAAGTGTTCCTAAGACACATGTGCTGCCTTTAACAGCTGTTGTACTATGCGTCAGTGGTATATACCTCCCACTGGACTACGGGTATTTTTTCGGCCAGCAGCATCGACTTTTTCAGTGCCTTTAATAGAATGAATCACATCATGTATAAGACCGGGTCTGATGGTTATTAGTGACTTTTCATTGTAATTCTGGCTTGTGACACCTTAACTGTTCCAATGTGCGCTTTTATGTTTTATCGGTTTATTTTGTGTGTTTTTTTGCTTCTGAGACAATTTCACCGTCCTTTAAATATACAATGAGATATCTAGCATATTGTTGCACATTTCTATTTTAAACAGGATGCAATATCTACTGTCTGCATATACTGTGCATTATTCATACGCCTCAATAATAAAAGATTGGGTAAAAAAAAATAATAATAAAGTAAGCATTTTATTCTGGAACTATACTCAACACAAAGGCTTAATACAGATACTGCAACACACCTGAAGGCTGATTGCTGACCAACAACTGTAGGGCCATGACAGCTTCCACTTTTACTGGCAGCTCTTTGTCCTCGATGAGACTTTTCTTGACCAGTTCCACTGCATTTCGCAGGTTTACTTCATTGTGAAATTTTAATGCAGAGAAGGAACGAATGACCCAGCAGCACTGAACAGAAACAGAACCATGTATTAGACTTGATATCAAGGCATTTGTCACCATGCAAAAGAAAGTGGTAATAACTCACCCTGGCTCGAAGATAACCCAGGTCAGATTGTAAAACGGGGAAAACATAAGTCTGAATAAACATCTCCATCTGATCCTTGTATACAGATTTCTGCAAGCAGGAAACAGATTATAATAGATGGTTAAAGCTCTGCACAAGTGGGCTTACATGCCCAATTTACATTTTAATTTCAAGGGAACCTATAGTCCCAAAAATAACAATTAATTATTTTAAACTATAAATTCCCTTATAACAAAGTGATCACTCTGTGCCAAGATTCCTTTGCTACAGCTTCGAGCTCCACTTGCTGACATTACTCGTGATCTTCTCCAATCCATTGCTTCTCATAGAGAAGTAATGGATTGGAACAAGGCATGTACATCGAAACTCTGTGCTCCCTCAATCTAACGATCACTCGATTCCAGGGCCGAGTTTGACTTTGTTCTGGAGGAGAAGGAAGCCCTCTAGTGGCTGTCAGGAAGTAGACAGTAGTAGTAGAGGTGTATTTAATCCTGCAATGCAAACACTATGGTTTCTACAAAACTGCCCTTACTTTTTCAGGGTTAAAATGACAGGACTACTGCACCCAAACCACTTAATTAAGATTAAATAGTCTGGGTGACTTCAGTGATTCTTTAAGGCAATAAAATGCAGGATTGAACTATCAGTTGTGTGTGTTCTATTTTTAATCCTATTTCACTATCAAATTTATGTATGCATGATTCAGTGTAAACTTCGATACTACAGAATTGTGTATACAACATTTTACTAAATTGCAAGCAAAATAAGTTTACTGGACGAGGCGTGGCCTAACTGTTCATGGAGACGGTCGCACACTAGGCGAGCTCCTAGGCCTGAACCGCCATAATTAGCACTACACCCTCATTTCACAAAGATGGTGCGGACAAAGAAGCACAATGGAGCTGGGAGCACAATACCAGGCTCACCAAGGAGATGCACGGGCACGCTGGACGACTTTATCAGCACCCCAGCGGGATCCCGAAACAGCCCGCCGTCAGACATCATGGCGGCAGTCTCGCCCAGCGCAACAAGCGGAGGAGACTCCATTCCGGACTGTGGACCAGACGATGCCCTCCATTCTATCAGGGCGGAACTCTCCCGAATCGGGAGCAACATGCTGACCAAGGCAGACACTGGGGCACTCGTGAAGGAAATACGAGAGGCGGTCCGGGAGGACCTACAGGGCCTCCGCTCAGACCTCACCGCGCTGGAAACAAGAGTAGAAGCGGTTGAAGCAGAGGCGCGGCTCAGCTGCCAGCAGCACCGAGCGGCAGAGACAGCGGCCACCCGTCAAGGCAACATGCTACTCACCCTAAGGCGCCAGGTCGAGGACTTGGAGAACCGGAGCAGAAGACACAATATCAGGATCCGGGGCCTGCCAGAACCGGACACCGAACCCCTGGCGGACTCCCTGGTAATACTCTTTCGCCAGATCCTGGGCCCAGATGCACCATCCGACATCAACCTCGACCGGGCCCATCGAGCACTGGGGCAGGCCAGGCCGGACGGCAGGCCCAGGGATGTGGTGTGCTGCCTTCAATCCTTCCCACTGAAGGAGCAGATCATGCAGGCAGCTAGGACGCTGACAACCATCAAGTTCCGGGGGGCCGAGCTGGCGCTCTTTCAAGATCTATCCGGCCTCACACTTGATGCCAGAAGGGCTTTGCGGCCTATCACCACGGCCCTCCGCGACAAGGGAATCCCATATAAATGGGGATTCCCCTTCAGTCTCCAAGCCCGTCAGGGAACTACGTGGCACACGATTAAGATGCCGGATGACACCGCTCGATTTCTCCGTGCACTCCACCTGCCGCACACACGGATCCGCAACTGGCTCCTGGAGGAACCAGTGGGCCACAGAAGAGGCGAAGATGTGGGCCTACAGCCTTCCGCCACCAGCCTGAGCCGCATGTCGCCGCCGCGCCGCTGGGGAGGACCAGCGGGGGCGGAGGAGTAAACAGTGACTCTGTCCGGTGCCTCCACGACCTCACCGCATGATTGAAGGTACCCCCCCCCCCCAGTTCTGACACCATGGAGACACAAGACTGCCTATGTTGAGGCCTAGCTCCTAAACGCCTATATCTGGTCCACCTCCAAGGTACTGTTATCGTTTAATTTTGGGACCGTGAACGGACACCTGTTTACACTTTTACACTAATGTTTCAATAGCCTACATCGTTTAATTGGAGGAAGGCAACTACCTATCGCTAATGTGGACTTTAAGCCAATGTATAGCACGATATATATCAAGCCTGCTGGCTCCATCTGCATGTTTCTGCAACCATTGCAAACTAGTCCATATACTCACACTTAGCTAGTAACCACGGACTAACCATTGCCTCAGCATGAGAATTGCATGCCTAGATAGCAAGACGTAGATTATACCAATGTTGATATGTTTATATGTTTAATATGTTTAATATGTTATAGATGGGGGCGAAAGAAAAAAAAAAAAAAGAAACAAACAAAAACTGGAATCTCACTAACTTAACTAGCTGAGAACCATTCATAGACATGATTGCCTATCCAGATCATAATATTCTAAAAATAGGGTGTTGCCTACATGCCATAGTTATTTCAAACTGCACTATAGACACACGCTAACTACGACGAATAACCGTTAGGTTGAATGTCAGGAACCCGCTTAAATGCACTGATATGACACGATGTATAGCCTATGGGTAAAACTATAACTTGCTGGATGTTCTGACACCATGGCGGCACAAACCTATCTCGCCGCTAAACGCCTGTGTCTGGTCAACCTCCATGGTACTATCACCGTTTGCTTCTGGAACTGTGAGGGGTAGTTTGGGTTAGGTTTCCATGTTTACACTCAGGTTTATGTAGCCTAAAACGTTGATGAGCTGTGTCGCTACTATACGGCCAAGCCGGCAGGATTGGATGTAGGCACCTATCGCCAGTTTGGAATCTAAGTAAATGTGTAGCATGACTTACCCCAAGCCTGCAGGCTTTATCTAGGTATATACGCATATCTGCAAACACCGCAAACTTATCCTTATACTTCCACTTAGTCCGCACCCACACACTAACCCTTGACCCACCAGGAGAATGTCATACCTAGACAGCAAAGCGGAGATTGTGCCAATGTTTAAGTGTTTAACTCCTACATGTCATGTTGTATACGGGAATAATAGCATCATAATCAACTTAACCGGCTGAGAACCATACATAGACAGGTTAGCCTATCTTGATCACAATATCTTTAAAATGCGCTGGTACCTACAAGTCTTAGCTATTTCAAGTTGTGTGGGACCTGAGTTCTTATGTGCCGCTGTGGCACGGCCCGATGTCTTATTACCGCAGGCACAACGAAACCCCCCCCCCCCCCCCCGGGTACTGGAGATGGAGGACCTGCATATCACTTGGGTGGCGTGACACATGAATACATGGCCGCCTGGCCTTTTCCCCCCCTATGAGTCCGGCCCATAGAACAACCACCATGGCAATGCATAGAGGCGGGAGGTACACACGGGACACAGAGTACCTACTGGCATCTTTCTCTGGATCATACAAGCTAAACGCACTACAATAGGCTACATAGGAGGGTAGTAAGCACTCTCGAGAGACGGTGACGGTAGAAGGACGCGGACGACACACCGACTGGAATACACTAACACACCAGACCACACTAGGTACACAGTGTGACGGTTTCTGGGCGGTGACCACGCCCTAATAACAGACGCACACCTACATAGGTACACACGGCAGGATCTAGGGGCGCCCGGCACTCGCTGGATTCGCGGCCCCTAGGTCTGCCCAGTGCGTTGAGTTCTACACTCGACACCTCCCGAATCGGGAGAATCACACGGACCGGAGGGGTAGTGAGAGGTAGGAGGACTTACGGGACAGGCCGGACCGCGTAACCCAGACTTTACTCAGGTCGGGCGCCTCGCCGGGCTCCTCTCGCTCCCCTTCCCTTCCTCCCCCTAAAGCTTCCCCCCCCCCCCCCCCTTAATTTTTTATTTTTTCCTTCTCTCTCTCTCTCTCTCTCTCTCTCTCTTCCCTCTCTCTTCTCTTCCTCTCCGTCTCTTCTCCTTCCCACCTCGGACTTCCGGTAACATGGCCGGCAACTTCGCACCGGCAGAGATCAGCCTCTGGTCCCACAATGCCAGAGGTCTCAATATGCCGGAAAGGCGCTCTCATCTTTTACGCACGCTCTGGTCCACACGTACGTCAATAGCATTTATTCAGGAAACACACTTCCAGGGACATAACGCTCCGGCATTGCGAGACTCTCGCTTCCCTACCGGGTACTTTGCTAACCATCCACACGCGAAAAAGGCAGGGGTGGCGGTCCTCATTGCCCACACGATACCCTTCCAGAGCCAGGCCGAGATGGCAGACCCGGAGGGCCGATATATATTTGTGAAGGGCACGATCGCTGGACAACTTTACACCCTGGCATGCGTTTACGCACCTAACACGGCGCAACATAAATTCCTGGTACGCACGCTGCGCACCCTGGAACGCTTTAGGGAGGGCATATTAATACTAGCAGGTGATCTTAACCTAGCACTAGATCCACGACTTGACACATCCCTAGGATCTAGCTCACTCCCGGCATCTTACCAACGTAAAGCCCTAGCGGCGCTCAGGAGCTCAGGACTGGCGGACTCGTGGAGAGTAGCCCACCCAGCAGAAAGGGACTACTTGTATTACTCAACTATCCACAACCGTTATAGCAGATTGGACTACATTTTCCTTCCTGTAGAGTTCCTCTCGCTTCTGCTATCCAGCGAGATCCAGACGGCCACCTGGTCCGACCATGCGCCGGTCCGGACTAACATCGCCTCTCCGCTCTATAAGCCCCGGGAGAGACAGTGGAGACTCAATGAACAAGTCTTGGAAGAACTAGCGACGACCATGAAGATGAGAGACGCACTGCAGAAGTACTTCGAGGAGAATACCACCCCAGACGTAGCACCCCAGACGGTATGGGAGGCACACAAGTGCCTGATCCGAGGCTTCCTGGTGCGTCACGGCACTCACCGTAAGAAGACCATGCGACAAGAGACCACGCAACTGGCGCTGCAAATAGCATCCCTGGAAGCTCTCCATAAGACCACGCTGTCGGAAGACACCTATAAAGAACTCCTGGAGGCGCGACGGAACCTCAAGCAGCTGCTTTCACAGGGCCTCCTCCGGACCATCCGCAAATCGCGTAGACATTTCTACGAATACTCTGACAAATGCGGGAGGCTCCTGGCCAGAAGACTGCAGCGGGAGCGGAGACTCTCACACATAACTAAAATTCGGGACCAAACCGGTACACTTGTTCAAATGCCTGATGGGATTGCGAAGGCCTTCCACCACTACTATACGGAACTCTATAATATACCAACGACCCAGGGGGCCTCTGCGCAGGCACGACGCGAGACCAAAATAGCATCCTACTTGGACCAACACGTGTCCCGGACCTTAACGGAAGATCAGAGGTCGGCATTGGAGGAGTCGATCTCCCTAGGAGAGCTCAAGCACGCCCTCAAGATCACCAAAGCCCACAAAGCACCAGGCCCGGATGGCCTCACCGCAGCTTACTATAAAAAATTTCAAGATATCCTGCTGCCACATCTACTAAGTAGCCTCAATCACCTGCTTGAGGGCGGCGCCCTCCCACGGGACACACTGGCAGCCACCATCTCGCTAATCCCAAAGGAAGGAAAGGACTTGACGAATTGTTCCAGCTACAGGCCGATTTCCTTACTCAATGCCGATCTGAAACTGTTCACTAAGGTATTGGCGTTGAGGGTTGGACGGGTGCTGCCGGATCTGGTGCACCCGGATCAGGTGGGATTTGTCCCTGGGAGAGAGGCGCGTGATAATACAATCCGAGCCCTCAATGTGATCCACATGGCAAGGGACGACCGGAGGGGGATCCTGCTCCTCTCGACCGACGCCGAAAAGGCGTTTGATCGGGTGGACTGGCGATTCATGCTGGCGACACTCCGTGCGGTGGGATTCGGACCGCACATGTTAACTTGGATTGCCTCCCTCTATACAACTCCCACGGCCCGTTTGCGCATCAACGGCGCCTTATCACAACCGTTCAACATCCGCAATGGCACGAGGCAGGGGTGTCCTCTATCCCCCCTCCTGTTTGCCCTCTCCCTGGAACCCTTCCTGGGGGCGGTCAGACGGGATGGGGGAGTGACGGGCCTCAACTGCCATGGCATGGAACAGAGGGTGGCGGCCTACGCGGACGACCTCCTTTTTTTCCTGGCCAACCCACTCGTCTCACTCCCGAACCTCCTCGCTAGGTTCCGAGAGTATGGAACCCTGTCCAATCTAAAGCTCAATACTGATAAATCAGAAGCATGCCCACTCCACCTACCCACCTCGGACACAGCCCACATTCAAACGCAGTACCCCTTTAGATGGTGCGCGGACAAGATCAAATATTTAGGGATCTGGCTCACCAGAGACACGACTCGCCTTTATCAAGAAAATTTCATACCTATCCACCGCACACTGCAAAAAGATATGGCGACCTGGGGTAGCCTATGTATCTCCTGGTTCGGGAGAATCAATGCACTGAAGTTAAACCTGCTCCCGAGACTCCTCTATCTATTTCAAGCGATCCCGATCATGATACCCAGAGCCTTCTTTCGGACGCTCAACACCGATATAATACGATTTGTATGGAAAACGAGTAGGCCCAGGGTTAGCGGGACGCTCCTGTCCCTACCCAAACGAATGGGGGGACTGGGTCTCCCATCCATAATACACTACTATAGAGCAACCCATCTACTACGTCTGGTGGACTGGCACGTCCCAACATCTGACAAAATTTGGCGGAAACTAGAAGACGACCAAACGAACCATAAACTACCGTCCGCGGTGTGGACGAGATACCCTCTAAAATGCCTCGCCACGACCCGAAACCCGTTTATCCGGGCCACGATGCAGATATGGATCACCACCCGACTGACAGACAGGCTTACCACGACGCCGGGCCCCCTGACGGCTATCACCCATAACCCGGAAATCGCTGACGGCCTGCGACCAGCAGACGTGACGGGTCTCGGGGGCATGGACTGGACTTACATGAGGCACCTATGCTCCGCGACAGGGCTGAAGCCACTCAGGGAGCTGGGACCAGAAGGTACCACCTCATTAATGGACAGATTCCGATACCTCCAGATACAACATTACTACCGAACCACGGCAGGCAAACACCTGTTTCACAGAGAGCTCACCACTTTCGAACATATGTGCGCAGCCAGAGAGAGACCGCTGAAGGGGATCACCCTCCTCTACACCATGATGATCACGACCACACCACGGGCGCCACCGAAATACATGTCCCACTGGGAGCGAGTCACGGAACAGTCGATAACGGAGCAACAGTGGGAGAAGATTCATGTCCTCGCACACCAAGGCACAGTATGCTCAAAACTCCAGGAGCTTAATTATAAAATTATGGTCAACTGGTACAGGACCCCTGCAAGACTACACCGCATGAATAGCGAGCTCCCAGACACCTGCTGGCGATGTGGAGCCGAAGGGGGGACAGACATCCACATCTGGTGGTCGTGTCCCAAAATTCAGCAGTACTGGAAACAAATCCACTCCAAAATCACGAACATAGCAGAGCCAGAACTCCCGTTGCAGCCTCTGCCAATGTTACTCCACCACACCACACGCCCCATTGCCACCTATAAACGCTCCCTCACCAAACATCTGCTTAATGCAGCCAAGTCTCTCATCCCACTTAAATGGCGCTCGACGGAGTCGCCGACAGTGGAACAGTGGATGACCAGGGTAGAAGATATATATAGTATGGAATCCCTTACGGCATCGCTACACGGAACAAGAGACAAATGCGCCATCACGTGGCTCCCCTGGTGTACCTTCATGGCCCAGAGGCAGAACATGGCCGCAGGGACGGCTACCGCCTAGACGTCAAGATCTAGGGAGACACCGTATTTTTCTTCCTCTTTTTCCTCCTTTCCCCCCCCCCCCTTTTTTTTTTCTCCCCTCCTCTGTGGCCCCGCTCACCCGCCCCGCTTCCCAGCCCCCCCCCCCCCCTCCCACGATTGGAGGGATAGGAGCCCGGTGGAGCCGAGACGGAGATATGGAGCGAGAGGGGAGCTCATGACCTGAGCAGACGTGAAAATGTGATCCGTGCGGTGGGGACAGGGTGCACCCGGTGGGGACACCTGGGATGGACGACTGGGACGAGCGACAGTAACTTATCGGGTAATCGCCCTGGACCTAACACGCACATAGCCCTGTAGTGACACGCACCAGGGGACGGCCTTGACACGTCCCAGTCGTCACCCACATACACCTGACAACGCTCCTCACCTGTGGCACGCTCGGGCCGTGGCGAGATCTCTCATTATGGGTGCACTCTTGCCGGAACGGTCGGAGGAGCGGCATCCCCTCCCCCCCTCCCCCCCAAGAGGGGGGGGGGGGGGGAGGGGAGGGGTTAGATCACGGGGAGGAACACTAGTCCTACACACAAGCTGCTCACTAATCACCTGAACGCAAAATCTACCCCTGCACACACGGCCTCGGTCACTACCACACATGAACGCATTACTCCACAGGGATGGCACTTTCTATGGAAGGGAGAGGGGGCATGGAGGAGGAGGGAGCTGGGAGGGGGAGTGGATATGGGAGGGGAACGGGAGGGAGAGGGAAGAGGTGGGAGTGGGAGGAGAGGGGAAGGAAAGACACTAACATAGGAGAACATAAAAGAAAAAAGAAAGAACCTAAGATAACGAACAGCTAAATAATCCCTCAACCGAGAGATCGGCCGAACTCAATATTAAGACATATTACTGCGTTTTAGCTCCACATGTTTATTGCATTATATGATCTATGAGAGACTGGGGTTGATATGCAATGTACTAGACTACACCTGCTATGTATAATCTGTACTGTATCCCAATCTTCTTTTTGTACCCCATGCGATTCTGTACATCAATAAAAAATGATTGACAAAAAAAAAAAAAAAATAAGTTTACTGAAACTGAATTTTGTTTTATAGCCAAGTCTTGTCAGAATTTGCAGGCGATCAGCATGATTTGCTGCTGCTACCCTCTGAGAGAGGAAGTAATATGAATTAACATCATATAGCACACTCTCTCCAGTCACCTCAAACATGGTTTGCTTTGGAACCTAGATGTGCACCAACAAAGTGCGCTAAAGATCATATAGGTGCTGGGTTGGGGAGAGGGGGTGACTGAAAATACACATAGCTTACTAACAGGGGTTCAGAAGACACAAGGGATGCTGGTTAGTCTGCAACTACCTGCCTGCAAACCAGACTCACACATACAGACATGAACACACTAGTTTTGATCCCAAACACACTCATGGATACACATACACACATATATAGATTCATGGACATACAAGTACACATCTGATTTCACTTCCAGTAGATCTGATAGCACTTCCAGTATATTACAGTAAGGGGCCCACTTTGCCACACATCTGCAATAAGATCTCATTAGGAAATATATTTATATATCTTCAATAGGGCTATACAGAGTGATAGGACCCTATCCAAGCTCCAGTGCTTGAATGGGTCATTTATCAGAACCTGATGAGCACCTGCCGGTGTGTCTGGACCCAAGAGGTAAGAGGATGGTTGAGACACAAAAGTGAAAAATGTAAAATTCCGTGAGAAGGTGGAGGTCAGTTCCTACAGAAAACTCAAGTCACATGTAGCTATTTAATCTAGGCATGCCGCCAGCCAGGACAAAAGGCTGTTACACCTACTCGTTGCTTTGCAAGTAGGATGATTTCCATAGCACAGTGATGTTTAAAAGGGAGTAGGCTGATCTGGTTTTAACACTCATGGATTTACTAAAATTTAAAAAAATAAAAGAAAATAAAAAACCAATAGTTTTTACTCACTTTTTTCCCCAGTGTCAACAGTCCATTCCCTGCAGACGCTCCATTTACCTCTTGCAACATCACACCGACGCTTCACTCTTGTTTAATCCAATGCTCTTCATAGAGGAGCATTAAGGACAAGCAGCACATGTACAACTCAAATTAAATGGAGGTTAGCTATGAAAACCAAGTGTGACTTTGTTCTCACAGCAGAAGCACCTATTGTAGTTGTTTAGATGCATACTTAAACTTGCAGTGTAAGCATTTCCATATCTACTAAACAGCAATGCTTTACATTGCAATACTAAAACTAAAGGACGACTGCACCAAGACCACTTTAATGAGATAAAATGGCCTAGGTGCCTTTTGTGGTCCTATAAAGTGCAAAACGTTTGAATCTGCTAGGACACCATTCAGATGATTAACCCCTGCAAAGAAAGACAGCACAAGGAAAGGAGCTTAGTGCTGATAGTGAAAGTAGACATTGTCTCACGGGACATTCTGCACTCACAGGGATGAATTTCTTCTTGCATACTGCCAGTATGCAAGCAGACAATTTGAGCCCTGATTTAATTTATATTCAGAAATGTTATGTACAGTACCATTGTCTTCTTTATAAATATAGTACATGGTAAATTATTTGTAAACTTTAGTTAATTTGTTTTGTTTTCATTAAACTGCGCTATTCAGGGCTCAAAATTTCCACTTGCTAACTAGCCACTGGTAAATTAAAATTCACGCTGGTTACGGTCGTTGACCCTCCAGATTTGCAGTTGAGAGTAATTTTGCAAGGGTTAGTCAAACTAAAAATAATACATTGAGGGAGGGAGTGTATAATGGGCTTTCCCTAGCAGGCTCTGCAAGGTGGTAGGGGCCTGTATGCGCGGTGTTCCAAGCTGCCTGCGGACGACAGATGTAAAATATGCACAGAATTGACATTAGCAGCCCGGAACCCATTACACAATTGTCTAAAAAAGACACATATGGAATTTCAGGCAAACTTACTTTTCTCTAGTACAAATGAAATAATGTAATACTACCCAAATACTGCACTGCACAAGGAGAAAAGGAGATCACTCATTTGAAATAAATGTAATACAGCATATAGTTACCTTTAATAAGATTTCTGCCAAAGAGCCAACAGCATGCAGAGCCCCATCTATCTTCCGAGGATCTGTGGAAGGCCCAGCGAGGATTTGATAACAAAAGTTCATCATCTTTGGTAACACCTAAAGCAAAAATGCACTGTTAGCAATCAATTCAAGCAATTACACTCAGTTATCCCTTCTCAAAACTCACCTCTTTTCTTTTATCTGAAGCGGTAAAAAGAAGGTTTTCAGCTGCAGTAGATGGAGAAACATAGTCTTCGAACACATCTGGACATTGATAAGAAAGAGTTACATGCACATAATTAGCTACCACAAACATGTTGACCTCAATTCAATACTGTGGATAAGCATTCTAAATGATTTAATCATTTTTATAAAAACTTTCAAAATTATTTATTATGAAAAATAATTTTATTTCTTAATACTGTATAATACTATTGATGTATTTTTAGATATATGATAAATGTTTTGTGTTGAAAAATAAATAAATAATAATTTCAGGAGTTTATCCAAAAAATATTAAAACATTTGTAAACCTTATTCAACAATATTAAATCGAGGCCAATCTTAGTAAAGTGCCACTAAACTGAAGTGTTTTATAAAGCATTTTATTTTCATAAAGTTCTTAAGTTGCTCCATCTCAGCTGTCAACGGCAGTGCAAAACACAAGTCAATGGAAACATTAGATTGGTCAGGAGACCATCAGTACTAAAAAAAAAAATGGTTGGAGGAGAACTACTGCGGGAGACTCTCTCACTAATGTACTTGAGACACATGAACTTTTTTTTTTTCTTTAAACCCCAACACTAAATGTATTTATTTATAATGCAGGAGTGTTCTCTTATTCTTTGCTTGTTTCTGTCTGAACACTGACAAGTTTGCAACACTCACTTAATAATTCCCTCAGCAAATACACAGATTTTTACCTTAAAATCAGCAACATATTAAACAGTCTCATCTACCAAGGCTCACTCACTATTGTAATTTAAAGTGAATTTTAAATACAAATAGAAAGTTGCCAAATTGGAAGCATAAAACTATTTTTGCAAATGCTTGCCAATTCTCACTTTAGTGAATAAGCCTGTCAGTCTTCTGGTGATTTCTGTTTAATGGACAAGATGCACGTTGCTGCTATTTACTGATAACTGATCAGCTGTGGATGGGTCAGGGAGAACGTGCCATTTATATTAATAGTTTACATGCTGGTTTTCACTTTGCAATGTAAAAATAGCTTTCACTTCTACTAAAGAATTACCAAACTTCAATCGAATGTATTCAGTAGGATCGTCCTGCCATAGGTCGTCATCTTCGTCTTGGTAGCACATTAGTGGGAAAATTACTTCTTCGGAAATATTCTAAAAGACAGATAGATGATTCAAAGAGCTTGAGATATAACTCCTACGACAGCATAAATGTAAAGAGCTGAGGAAGAACACATACTCAATGGGACACTACAAGTAGGTTAAAGCTGCTGCAGGTTTGTAAACAGCTGTTTCAGATTTCTTTTTCCGATAAGGTCATGATTAAATCATGTTGCTAATGATGACTTAAATGGATGCAGTCCAGTGCTCTTTTACAAGGTATTGTCAAACCCTTAAGTTTACAGACTAGCAGAGAATTCTATGAGATTTGGTCTTGAAAGAGCAGTAGGATACTGTGGCATTAGAGTGTTTAGGAGGAGTTAAATAGTAATACCTTTTTTATTTTGAAATCTTTTTGTCATGAGGCAAGGAGAAATAATAAGCAGGACAGTCACATATGACACATTTTTAAAATAGAGTCGAGACTAATGACTTGCGTATCTTAAATTACATTTTTGGTTAAAAAAACAAAAAAAAATTTAAAAAGACCAACAGAAAATAAAAAACTCTATACAGAACTAAGTATGATATCTTTTACAAGTCATGTGTATAAAGACACACTAAATAAGGTCTAGAGTTTTTGTACAATACAGTTGAGGAACATCCGGGGTTGCAGATCTGAATTTTCCAGTTTTAAGAGGTTTGTATTATTTTTTCATTTATAATAATCTTTATTAAATAATTTTCCTTTTTCCACCATTCAACATATAAAAACAAGAACACAAAATCACAAAAACATACATCGCATTATTGCCAAGTAAAATAACATACGACATATTACATTTATTTGGCTGCCAGTCGGGTACAAAGTTTAAAGTAAACAATCAATTCAATTTTTTTTATGGTGTTACTTTCTATGATTTAGTCCACCCTTTCTATGCCTGTTCTCCTCCAATTATCCAACGTTAAATTTTCCGGATTGTTTTCTATTACTTGGATATTAAGAAATCTCTGAATTTTATTTGCTAATTTGGCTTTCTTCCTTAAGCTTTGCCACAGTCGTAATATTTGATTTCTTCTTATAGGTTATTTAATGATGTATCTGGATCAGACAGAAAAATAAAAACATCATCCGCATAAAGGCAGATTGCTTACTCACAACTTTTAATTGGGTAACCTTTTATATCTTTATTGTCTCTAGTTTTTGTGGCAAATGGTTATTTTGACATAACCTTGCCTGGTTCCGTTTTTAAATTTAAACCATTGTGAACATAGGTTCATACCCACTACCCGAGCAGTTGGAACAGTATATAGAGGTTTGTATTATTGGCCTGGCATTACCCTGGTTAGGTACCAGTCTGTAAATTTGAAAGTGGATTTTATTTTGGATTGAATAGAGCTATCCAGTGAGTTGGCAAGTGAGAAAAGCTTTTTTTTAGTGCTAATGAGTCTTCTATCCAATCCTTGTGAAATAGGAAGGACATTTTTCATGTGAAGCAAGAAGTGTGTGTGTGTGGGGACGGTGGGGAAGAGAGGGAGAGGGGTTTAAGGGATCCAGTGGTGGATTTAAGTGCCGCAGCCAAGATCATGCGGGTTCATTTAAAAACATGACTTGACTCTTCTATGGTTACCCCAATGTTGCTTGTAATGGAGAAATATAAAAATGATCTACCCAAGTCGAGTTTTATCATTTTTCGACTTGTCTCCACAAAGTCTCAATCCTCAAGCCCCAGAAACAGTGATAAAGGTCTGCTCCATCGGTCCCACATTTAAAACAACTAACCAAGTCCCTTAATTTTATAGATAATTGTTTTTGAGGAGAATAGTCGACATGATGTGTGATCTTCAAATGCATTTCCTGGTAGGAAGCTGATGGCACTACTTTGAGCAATGTTATTGTTAAAGAATTTTTTGCAAGTTTTGACTCACCTTCATATGAGGCTTCAGTTGCTTCCATGTAGGAGAATGTGTCACTGACAGGTTCATATAGTTGAGTGCCTGCTGTAGAACACGAGGGGACACATACTGCTTCTGCCGTTGTTGTTCTAAGACTTTCAAGAGGACCTATACATCAAAGAAGGGAACAACAATTGATGTTCCTGCAATTCCTATAAGCATTCTCATTCACCAACCATAATTACATAATATTTTATTGGGACAAGTAAAAACAATGTAAAATACCCATGGACTCTTAATAAGGCAAAAAAAAAAAAAAAGACCTTCATTTTTAAAAAATGTTAAGTTAAGTTCTAAGCACCAGAATACCATGATCCTATTTTTCTTAAGAAAAAAAAAAAAAGCACTGTTACAATTGAAGTAAGGAAATGAATATAAAAAAGTGAAGAAACTTGCCAATAGTGTTTTGTTTTCAAACTTGGGTTAAATTGATCCTATAGTGCCAGGAAAACAAAGTTCTTTTCCTGGCACTATAGGGTTAATTGGTCGTCTTCGTCCTCCTCCCGATGTCCCTCGGCGCTGGGTCAGGCTCCGCCCACGTTCCTCCCCCGCCGACATCAGCTGGCGAGGAAGACTCAATGCGCATGCGCTGCAATTAAGCTTCCCCATAGGAAAGCATTTAATGCTTTCCTATAGGGAAAACTTAACACTGGAGGTCCAACGTCAGATAACGGACCAAAAGTCTGTTTGGAGTCCGGAAGAGCTCTAGTGGCTGTCTGGTAGACAGTCACAGAGGGCAGACTCAGAGCTGCATTGTAAACATTGCAGTTCTCTGGAACTGCAATGTTTTACATTGCAGCACTAGGTGCAAAAGGGTCACAGCACCCAGACTACTTTCATTAGCTGAAGTGGTCCCTTTAAATGAAATGCATTTCCATAAAGATTTATTCTCTAATTTACCATGAATTCTCTAAGCTAATTGTGGTCACCCATTGCTGTGTAACACATGTCCTCTGCTTCTACATGGATTTCATGATACTTAGTTCAAATATAGAATGTAAATGGGGCTGTGCAAGATGCATTAAGAGAGCCAGTCTTTGTCAAACCATTAAAAAATTGCTTTACATAATCCGTTTCGGAAAATAAACTCTGTGCTACAACTACTACAATGTTAGTGGTGTATGGGGTGCACAGAGTGGAGAAGCAGCTCTAGTGTGGGGTAGTCGTGCTCCTAAAGGGGTACCTTTTCCACCTGACACTCCACTCTCACCTATGGTTCCTCATAGCTGTAGAATGCGCAGCATCCACAGCATGACTGGCCGGCTAAACCAGGTCGACGGTACCCAAAGGGTCTTAGACCTTTGGTGAGTTAGGATTTTGTCTACCTTGCATGTGAAGACTGTATTGTGCAGACTGCGCTGAAAAGGGCCCCTAGCTATGCTCAACGGGCAGAAAGGTGGCTCTCACCAAAGCGTTGTGGAAACACTTAGTTAATTTTGTAAGGTGGAGTCCTTGAAAAGAAAAAAAGAGCAGACTACTGCAAGAGTAATGTTCTCCTTTTGCTCCACACCTGCGCAAATCATGAGCAGCTCATCACAAACACAATCTTCAGCCTTCCTACCTGTAACCAAACATCATGGATGTACCCTAGCTCACAACACTGGCATCTGATAGAATATGTCCATCACAAAGAAGGACTGGCAGGAAGTCTGCTGACTGATGGACAGACCACCGCCTCTATATTACTAAGCTCACCATTAGTATTCAATACAAAAAAAAAAACGTTCAAATGGAAAGAAGTCTCCTAAACAGCTGAACACTGTCAAGCTGAAGACGTAAGCATTAAACTTTCTCTTGTGGATGCTTTGGAAGAACGCCTGGAATCCACCCTTCTTCACTCTCTAGAGATCCTTGTATCCTAATCCAGAAAGCATAAAGAATGGTTTATATCTGAGATTCAAGATTATGCTGACAAGCATGACAAAGAATTTCTATGACGTCCTGAAAGAAGTGCGCGGACCCATATCATATCGATCATTCCCCCTCCTCAGTGCTGGTGGATACACTTTGATCACTGCCAAGAATAAGATCCTTAAAAGGTGGGCTGCACGGGGGGCGTGGCCTGGAGCTCAAGGGAAACAGTCGCATGTCCGAGTAGCTCCGTGCTACCCAGGCCTACCAACTAAGCGACACGAACACCCAGACACGGTACTTACCTACACGACAAGATGTCACAGCAAAAAAGCAGGAGGCAAACGGAAAAAGCAGAAAAGAGCAATTTTTTTGGTGCCCGCAACACTCAAAACAAAGCAACGGCCCTGCCGGACGGAGCGCAGCAAGATGGCGCCGACGGCGCGCAAAGCGAGGAGCGGGAACCCGCCAACCCAGAAGCACCGGTCACCCAGGGTATGTTGCAACGTATGTTTGATAACATGCATGATAAGCTACATCACACCATGCAGACAACCCTGAAAGCTCTCACGACGGACCTCCGGGCACTGGAGACACGAACCTCCGAGCTGGAGGGCAACACGGCGGAGGCGGAGCAGGTGGAGACACAGAGTGACATGAGGGCCACGATGGAGGAAATGAGGGACACTATGGAGGCATTTGAAAACAAACTAGCTGACCTGGAGGACCGATCCCGGCGCAACAACCTCCGGATTCGGGGGATAGCTGAAACTGTCGGGCCGGCGGACTTGCACGCCCACCTCCAAGGCCTACTCAAAACACTGGCACCCGACCTCCACCAAGACATGCTACTATTGGACCGCTACCACAGGGTCCCAAAACCGAGATTCCTGAATAACGAAGCACCGAGAGACGTCCTAGTGCGAATGCACTACTTCCACGTGAAGGAGGTGATTATGCGGGCCAGTAGACAGCGCCCCGTCCTCCCTGCACCCCACAGCAACACAACGATATATGCGGACATATCGGCCGCCACACTGCGGAAGAGAAAATCCTTCTCGGCCATCACGGAACACCTCATGCAACACAAGCAACCATACCGCTGGGGCTTCCCGGTCAAGCTCCTGATACCAAGGGAGGGTAAACTGACAGTCATCACGACACCGGAGGCAGGATTAAAGGCCCTCCGAGAATGGGGCATACCACCCCCAAGCACCAAGCCACAGCAGACAGAGCGGAGCGGATCCACCTCGCAGGGGCAGCGAATGCCACGCAACAAATAGAGCAATAGAAGGAGGCAAGTAACCTGCATGAACTTTGAGACTCAGGATTCCCCAGGGGGGGGTGGGGGGGCCAGAACGGAGCTAAAGACTATGGGAGGGATGAGTTTATTTCCCACCCCAACAGAAACGTAGGAACCAGAGAGCTGCACAAGGGCCCAGGATGGGACACCCCCCCCCCGAAATGGGACAGTGATAAGACTGGCAAACACCACAGGGGTATCAAGCTCAGCCCCACAACAGGTAGGCCGCACAAGCGCCCTACACAGGCATGGAAGCAAGACGCTTCCTCCCCCACGGCACCTTATACTTGCGCCAAGCCGAATACCAGGCTTTTTGTTTAACTATGGTTTATGTACTGCTGTTTGTACTGTTTGTTCTTAACTGTTATTCCCCATGTTGCCATATCCATATAGCTAAGCACACAATCAACCGAAACTCACTCAGATACAGTCCACCCCAAAGGGGCAGACCACCCAGTTCGATGTTGCTGGGTAGGGTGGTCACCCCACTCATAGACGAAAAAACACACCAACTAAGCTACACCCGACACCGCAAACCCCCATGAAAATATATACCCATAACACTAAAGGGCTCAACTCACCTTCGAAACGTAGCCTACTCCGCAGAGACCTAAACAAGGCTAAGCCAGACGTGGTATGCCTACAAGAAACTCACTTTAAAACTAATGGACACCCACAGCTATTTGAAACGGAATACCCACATCAATACCATGCCACATATCCCACCAAATCGAAGGGCGCTTCGATCCTCATTAGCAGAAATGTGGCCTTCACTCTCAAACACTTGGAAGTAGACAGGGAGGGTAGATATGTGGTGGTGGTGGGCATACTCAACGATGTATCTTACACGATTGTTAATGTATATGCCCCTAACTCGGGACAAAGAAATTTCTTACATAAAATCATTGCAAAGATCACGCAAATACAAGAAGGGACCACTGTAATATGCGGGGACTTTAATCTAGTTATGGACCCCCTGATGGACTCCACAACCTCTCCCAAGGCACCCAGATTGCGGGTTCTCAAAAGACAAAGCAGGGCACTCCAGAAACTGATACTTAACCATCACTATTATGATGTTTGGAGGGCAACACACATAGGGGAAAGAGGGTACACGTTTTTCTCCACAGTCCACAATACGTATTCTAGGATCAACGGGATACTGATGAAAGGGCAACAACTGACCCAGGTTCGGAGTTGCACTATAGAACAGATCACTTGGTCTGACCACGCCCCAGTGGTGGTGACCTTAACCGACCTCTATGAGTCGACCCACAGGAGCCCATGGAGGCTCAACGACTCCATACTCACGAACCCCCAGTTCTGCAACACGATAAAACTAGAACTCCAAAACTACTTCACGACCAATTCTATAGATAACATATCACACAATACAGTCTGGCAAGCCCACAAGGCAGTGGTCAGAGGGTTGCTGATCCAAAGAGCAGCATACCTGAAACGTAGAGCAGAAACCCAACTACGAAACTGGCAAAAAGAACTGCTGGACCTCATGGCCCTAAACCAAACAGCCCCGTCCCAAGAAACTAAACGCCGTATCATGCAAATCACACAGGACATACACAAACAGGCATTGGAAAAAACAGGCCAATACCTCCATAAACTCAAAGCAACTCACTACACTCAGGGAAACAAAGCGGGGAAACTGATAGCCCAACGCCTCAAGACACTCCAAAACAAGCAAAAGATAGCACTCCTCCATAATGAGGCAGGTCACAAAGTCACAGCCCCGAAAGACATAAGCAATGTTTTTGCAAGGTACTATACATCGCTATATAACCTAGCAGAAGACGGTCGTACACACCAACCAGAGACATTAGCTATGCAAACATATCTACACGGGATCCACCTACCCACATTCACACCCAGCCAACAGCAAACGCTCTCCAAAGACATTACTGACGAGGAGGTGGCGGAGGCGATCCAACAACTGCCGACAGGCAAGGCCCCAGGCCCGGACGGCTTCGCCAACTGCTATTACAGGATCTTTCAGTCCACAATTACACCGTACCTCACAAGGGCATTCAATGAGGCCACAAAACGACAACAACTGCCCACAGAAACACTGTTAGCACATATCATCACACTCCCGAAACCAGGGAAAACCCCCACATGCCCTCAAAATTTCCGGCCCATCTCCCTACTGAACACAGATGCTAAACTTTATGCCAAAATCTACGCCCAACGGTTAGGACGACTACTACCACAAGTGATCCACACGGATCAGGTGGGCTTCATAAAAGGTCGACAAGGGGGGGATAACACCAGGAAAGTGCTAGATGTTATCTATAGTGCACAGCGCATAGGAAAGGAAGCCGTGGCGGTAGCGCTGGACGCTGAAAAAGCCTTTGACCGGCTGGGATGGGAGTTCCTGGAAGCGGTCCTCACTAAGTTCGGGACTCCAGAGGGCTTCATCTCGGCAGTCAGAGCCTTATACCATAATCCCTCAGCCCAGGTCCTCAATGCAGGGTTCGTATCAGACACCTTCAAAATATCCAATGGCTCCCGCCAAGGATGCCCATTATCTCCACTACTATACGTCATGGCCTTGGAACCCTTGGCGGCAGCCATAAGACAGCACCCATCGATCCATGGAGTGCGAGTGGGAGGCAGAGAATATAAAGCGAACCTGTTCGCTGATGACATCATGCTGACTTTAACCCAACCCCACATCTCACTCCCCAATCTAGTAGACACCATAACGGAATATGGGAAGCACTCCTACTACAAGCTTAATGTAACCAAGACCCAAGCCATGGGAATTGGGGTCCCCAAAGATAGCCTAGCCAGACTCACCTCAGCCTTTCCCTTCGATTGGAGAACCGACCACATCACGTTCCTGGGAATCAAAATCCCGGCCCACCTAGCCAAATTGTTCACGATCAACTATGTTGCACTCCAAAAACAACTCAAGCTAACTATAGAGGGATGGGAGGGTAAATGTCTCTCCTGGATAGGTAGAATAGCAGCCCTGAAAATGATGCTACTCCCTAAATTCCAATACCTCCTGCGCACCCTACCGATACCCTTGCCGACATCCTTCCTCAGGTCCATGCAAAGCTTATTGGCAAAATACATCTGGGAAAACAAGAGACCCAGGGTAGCAATGGCACTCCTTCAACAGCCCGTTCGCACCGGAGGCCTAGGGGTACCCAACTTACACGCGTACTACAAAGCGGCACAACTAATGGCAGTCAAAGTAGCCACAGCTGATGGGGACGCCCCGCAATGGACCCGCCTGGAAGCGCACTGGGCGGGAATACAAAACTTACGCAATCTGTTTTGGCTACCCAAACACCTACGCCCACCACACATAGATCCCCTCCCCACCACGACCCTAACACTGAAAATATGGGACGAGGTCAGAGAAAAGGGAGGGACCCCAGAGGCAATCCCCAGGAACGCCCCGATTTCTATCCTAGCGGCAGGCATACCGACCTTTAACTCTACACCCTGGAGGGAGGGAGGCTGTACCACAATTGACCACCTGTTCCAAGCAAGAGAATTATTGCCCTTCCCGGCTCTTCAGGCTAAATACCAATTACCACCCAGAGCCATATTTCAATATCTGCAACTAAAATCCTTCCTCAAGGGAACTCACACGCAACCCGCAGCAAATCCCCAGGACCGAGACATAGAATACATATGCTTGACTCCCAAACCCCCCACGAGAATACTTTCACGCATATACAATGCACTACATAACAACGAAGAAAAAGGGAGTGAGACACACCAAGAGGCTTGGCACAAGGAACTGGGGCGGGTGTTCACAAGGGAACAATGGTCCAGGGCTTACAGCATACATAAGGGCAACACACTGTGCTCCACACACCTGGAAATCATCCGAAAACTTCAATACAGGTGGTACCTTGTCCCAGAGCGGTTAGCGCGAGTGTTCCCGGGCACACCCAATGTATGCTGGAGATGTGGTAAACAAGAGGGGTCGATGACCCACATATGGTGGTCATGCGGCGCCCTAAGGCCATTCTGGGAAGGGGCCCAAGCCATGGTACAAAGACTATTCGGTAGGGAATGGACCATACAGGTGGAGCAGGGTATCCTTTTCATGTTTCCCTCATCCCTGAGCAGAATAGAGGAGCAGATGCTATTTCACCTGCTGGTCTCGTCAGTGATACTTATAGCCAGAGCCTGGAAATCCATGTCGATACCCACAATGGGAAACCTGCATATGCAGATCGCCCTGAATTGGAAATATGAATTCATGGCTGACAAACATCTCACTCGGAGAAAACACACGAGCCTAGCAGGGGAAAGGTGGGAGAAATTTAGAGAACGAGAGGCAGGGGGTGACACAGAGGGTGGAGAAGCGGGAGGACCTAACGAAGGTCTACGACCATCCAACGAACAACAAACAGCGCAGATAGGGCACAAATAGCCGGGTCACAACTAGGAGTCAGAAAAACCACAACCAAAGGAAATAAGTAACAAAAGGAGGAAAGGTCAGGTTAACCAAACATGGTGGTCGCCCAAGCTCCCCACTAGACAACGATGGGAGAAGGTTGGGTTGTAGATGTAGTTATGCCTAAGAAGGTTAGGCTTATGGTGAACTGTACAATGAGTTGTAGATGTTTAGCGTGTGCAATACCTTAATATGTAAACAATGTACCTGCATTCTCCCCTTTTTTTCTGTACCCTGGCGAGCAGGCGCCGACAAATTGATTGATATGGCAAAATAACAATAAAAACTTCTTCAAATTGAAAAAAAAAAAAGGTGGGCTGCACAATTTGTTGGCGTTTTGAATCGTCCTGATGAAGCCATTAACAGAGCACTAGATTATACACCTACTTTGTTAAATCCTCAGAAAACAATCCCAGCTGGGGTCTACAAGGAAGGCAGTACTGCTCTGACTGAAAGACTCCATTAGCAGCATGTGACAACAGGAAACCATTCCCCAGAAGTTCAAATATGCATTCATTCTACATCTGTACAAGAGGAAAAGGAACTGACAGGTCTGTAAGAACTATAGAGGCATATCCTTATTCTCTACCGCGGGCAAGATAATTTGCCAAGATTCTGCTGAATTGCCTAACTGCGCACCTTGACCAGGGACTTCTACCAGAAAGCCAGTGTGGATTCCAGAAAGAGCGTGGGACGATTTACATGGTATTTGCTGCGAGACAACTGCAAGAGAAGTGTCAAGAGCAGAACTCAGATCTGTTCTCTACCTATGTCGACTTGACCAAGGCTTTCGATACATGTTGTAGAGTCCAACAACTCCATGAAGACATGCAGGCACGAGTCCAGGATAATGGCGAGTCATCTGAGCTGAAGCAGGGTTAGCACCTACACTTTTCAGCATCATGTTTTCTGCTATGCTGACAGACTGTATAATTTGCATCAGGTACAGCAAGGACAGTAAACTGTTTAACTTTAGGAGGCTTTATGCAAAACCAAGGCCATGACAGATGTAAATTTAAATAGAAAAAGTTCCTTAAAGGAACTAGGTGGCATGCTTGAAAGACCTCTAATTGTGGATAAACCATAAGTAAACTACAATGACAATACTATTCCAATATACCGCAAGGCATATATAAAGACAAGAAAGAAGTCCCTCAAAAAAAGCTAAAAGTAAAAAATGAAAATTTGTATTGATATATACTCAAAACGAAAATCTAAGAGAGGGAAACACTAGAAAAAAAACACATTAAAAAGCCAATAGGCTAGGGAGAGAATAAAAAATAAATTAAAAAAATAAAAAGGTTTATTGTATAGAAGTACTCCTAAAACAAACTGAATGCAAGACTGATCTAAGGGGTTATGTAAAAAGGAGAAATTTACCAGGGCCATAAGGTTATCGTTAATGCCAAAAAGAGCCAAAATTGTCTCAAAGATGAAATTAATCAATTAAACTAAATTTGGCAGACAGCTCTTCAGGTAATATCCAGATAGAAATAACTTTAAGCAGTGAATGGCTCAAAAGATACACAGCTCACATAATATGTATGGTTGTAATAGAAAGAATGTGTGATAATTACAGAGTAACAAAGGTATTCAATGATCAACAAGGTATAGGGAGTCCAATGGTTAATGTACCCTAAATTATCCCAGTCCTATTACTAAGGTGCACTGGTACTGATAATCCAGTGTACTTGGAACAGTAAATATTCAGGATTGGCAATACATATAAAAGTCCCAAGACTCCCACCAAACAAAAATGTAAAAACAGACTTGGGCAACAAGTTAACACTGCAATTAAGTGTACAGAGGTGAATAACAAAGAAACGAAGTGTGTAAAAAAAAAAAAAAACCAAAAAAAATAAATAAAAAAGGTTTAAAGAAAAAAAACAATTTTAACTACTAATAAGTTAAATCATTTGAACACATATACATTTGTACCTTGAGAATAAAACCTTAATGCTCTTTACCTGAAGAATCCCAACTGCAAAAGTCTTTAAAAAATACTCTGAAAACTCAATATACTCTTGAGTGACTGAACCAGGATTTCCATATCTAGGGGAAAAAATAGCACAATGTAAACAAATATGTATAAAAACAAAAATATTTTTGTGAAAACATTTTTTTTAATTAAAACAACAATTCCTATCAAGTCTCAACCAATTACAATAAATTAATTAATAATTTAAAAAAAAAAGCATAAACTTGCCCTGATCCTCCTCCAATGGCATCATTCCTCTTGCTGCTGGAAGGTAGGGGGAGCACATGAGGGGAGAACATGAGCAGCACGTGCTGCCATTGGATGCCTGTATGTTATGCCGATAACAGACGTCCAATATGCAAAGAACTGATCTAAGCCAGACTGGAACTCTTGTTCCCTGACTTCCAATGATGCTGCTGGAAATGGAGTTACACCTCTGACAGTAAACAGATCATAGAGAAACCCTGCACATACAGACTCTAGGCACCATGACCACTTCAAACCAATGAAGTGGCCATGATGCTTGATGTACCCCTTTAAGAAATTTTATTTTCCAAAACATTAGCAGAATTATGGCAACTTTCATTCATTAGGGTTTCAAATTATGAATGCCGTTTTCTATAAGGAGCTTGTCTTGGCTGGACATTAAAAACCATAGTACAGTAAGGGATAGTCCTGCAGTGCACAGATCTGAAACATATACATTTTCAATTTTCACTCCACCAAAATACACGGGTCTAAGTTTTAGTTGCTGAATTGAATATTCTTCAGGATGCTTAAAAATATTTTTTTTTTGCTCTCTCCAATCAGGAAATGAAATGTTAAAAATGTTGAAATGTTTGTGTAAATTTGATGAAATAAAGCGTGATATATTATTCACACCAGGCATGAATATAAAAAAAAAGCAGAGATGGTAAATGCATGAAAACTCATTTGAGACACTTGCAAGTCTGTACCATAACACAGTGCAAACAAGTCATTTTCGCATATTCTTAGATGTCTCTTCCAAAGTTTGAACTTTGGCAGAGACATGTAAAGCTGTTCAACACAACTGTTATAACACAGACACCTAAACAATTTTTAAGAGACGAACAAAAGAAAAACTCCCAAAGAGAATCTTGCTGGCCATTCTCTAAGCAGACCGGATTATTACATTTTAGACAACTTCAAGCCTTTCATGGGCTCAGCAACCTATGCTAATGTGCATAATGAATGGAATGAGCAAACAGGAATGATACACTTATATTATTTGCATAGACTGGTCCACCCCCAAATCCTTGAAACAACAATATTACCGTTCAAAAATGCGCGTGATAATGTGAAGTGCCCATTTTTTACACTTCCACCACACTAACTCTGGTCGCTCATCTTCATCCACCTGAAAGGTTTCCTAGAAAGGAGAGATCAAAGAGTTTAATATTTTTCTCAATTTTTATTTTGCTTTCATCATGTCAGACACATATTTATGAAAGGTTTAAATACTTATTTTTTATTGGTGTTATAAGTGCAATTTTTTTAAAAGGGTAATTTGAAGGTCTACTTTCATTCCTGTATTCCACATGTGACATCTGAAAGTCATATTTCTTACGATGCTCATTCAGCCCAGAGGTTGGCTTAGTGTCAAGGGAAATTTAGCTCACAAGTATACACAATGTCAAACCTATATGGCAGATAAAAGTGCTTATAACGAGAGTTTTTATTCTATAAAATTGCATCACGGCGACCAGTATACAGTTGCAAGAAAAAGTATGTGAACCCTTTGGAATGATATGGATTTCTGCACAAATTGGTCATAAAATGTGATCTGATCATCATCTAAGTCACAACAATAGACAATCACAGTCTGCTTAAACTAATAACACACAAAGAATGAAAAGTTGCCATGTTTTTATTGAACACACCATGTAAACATTCACAGTGCAGGTGGAAAAAGTATGTGAACCCCTAGACTAATGAAATCTCCAAGAGCTAATTGGAGTGAGATGTCAGCCAACTGGAGTCCAATCAATGAGATGAGATTGGAGGTGTTGGTTACAGCTGCCCTGCCCTATAAAAAACACACACCAGTTCTGGGTTTGCTTTTCACAAGAAGCATTGCCTGATGTGAATGATGCCTCGCACAAAAGAGCTCTCAGAAGACCTACGATTAAGAATTGTTGACTTGCATAAAGCTGGAAAGGGTTATAAAAGTATCTCCAAAAGCCTTGATGTTCATCAGTCCACGGTAAGACAAATTGTCTATAAATTGAGAAAGTTCAGCACTGCTGCTACTCTCCCTAGGAGTGGCCATCCTGTAAAGATGACTGCAAGAGCACAGCGCAGACTGCTCAATGAGGTGAAGAAGAATCCTAGAGTGTCAGCTAAAGACTTACAAAAGTCACTGGCAAATGCTAACAGCCCTGTTAGCGAATCTACAATACGTAAAACACTAAACAAGAATGGATTTCATGGGAGGATACCACAGAGGAAGCCACTGCTTTCCAAACAAAACATTGCTGCACGTTTACAGTTTGCACAAGAGCACCTGGATGTTCCACAGCAGTACTGGCAAAATATTCTGTGGACAGATGAAACCAAAGTTGCGTTGTTTGGAAGAAACACACAACACTATGTGTGGCGAAAAAGAGGCACAGCACACCAACATCAAAACCTCATCCCAACTGTGAAGTATGGTGGTGGGGGCATCATGGTTTGGGGCTGCTTTGCTGCGTCAGGGCCTGGACGGATTGCTATCATCGAAGGAAAAATGAATTCACAAGTTTATCAAGACATTTTGCAGGAGAACTTAAGGTGTTGAGCTGAAGCTCAACAGTTGCAACAGGACAATGACCCAAAGCATAGAAGTAAATCAACATCAGAATGGCTTAAACAGAAGAAAATACGCCTTCTGAAGTGGCCCAGTCAGAGTACTGACCTCAACCCGATTGAGATGCTGTGGCATGACCTCAAGAAAGCGATTCACACCAGACATCCCAAGAATATTGCTGAACTGAAACAGTTCTGTAAAGAGGAATGGTCAAGAATTACTCCTGACCGTTGTGCACGTCTGATCTGCAACTACAGGAAACGTTTGGTTGAAGTTATTGCTGCCAAAGGAGGTTCAACCAGTTATTAAATCCAAGGGTTCACATACTTTTTCCACCTGCAATGTTTACATGGTGTGTTCAATAAAAAACATGGCAACATTTCATTCTTTGTGTGTTATTAGTTTAAGCAGACTGATTGTCTATTGTTGTGACTTGGATGATGATCAGATCACATTTTATGACCAATTTGTGCAGAAATCCATATCATTCCATAGGGTTCACATACTTTTTCTTGCAACTGTATATGAAACATATAAACACTGGGTTATGAGTACGAGTCTTGAAAACTGGGTTATGATTATGATTAGGAGTCTTGAAAATACCCTAAACCAGCTTTTTTTTTTGAGACCCAAATTATGTTCAGGACATTTGTTTGTTAAGCCATTCTTCAAATTTAAATTTAGCTCCAACTATCCATTATTTAATTGTAATGTAATATGTGACACATTCAATTTGGTAAAACCCTTCATTAGGTTTTATCGAGTGACAAAGCAGTGGGAGTAGCAGTGCTGTTAAAGTAGAACACTTTAAGGAGGGCAATGGTCTGGAGCAGGACAAATACGGCGAGTTTCCTTCCCTATTAGTTAGCCATTAAATGCTCAATTTTGGACCACAAAATAGGAGTTAAAGAGACACAATGGCATTAAAACAAGTTTAGCATATGAAGCAGTTTTGGTGTAAAGATTGTGTCCCTACAGTCTTATTATCTGCCACTTAGGAGTGCCCTACCCACACCACCACTGGCTGTGACTCACACAGCCTGCATGAGCAAGAAAATGGTTTCATTTTCAATCAAAAGTTAATGTTAGAAGTTTATATCTCCTTCTCAGTAAACTGAGCTTTAATTACACATAGGAGGTCCCTGCAGGGTGTGGAAAGCTTTTAGCAGAGCAGGAGATAAAAAATTAGACAAAAAACAGAATGTGCAACAAAGGAAGTTTAACAGCATCTCTCTTTTTACAGGAAGTGTTTAGGAAGGCAGTGTATACACAGGGAGGTGCTACTCCTAAATGGCAGAAAATTGAGCAGTGAGACTATATGGGCTATACACTATATGGGCTATACACCAAAACTGCTGCATTAAGCTAAAGTTGTTTTGGTGCCTGTAGTATATTTATAAGAATCACTGCCTTAAATTGTGGGGAGGCGGGGGGATAATATAAAAAAAACCTATGTAGAGCAGATCTGTGATGTATTACCTGAGGGACATCTCGTTCAGCGATAGTGCTAAATATTCCCATCCACTGTGTCATCATTTGGTTATTCACCAGCTGGAGTGGCAGAGCATACTAAAGGCAGATAAATTACATTCACTTGATTTCTAAAAGGAACGGTACTAAAGAGAATAGCTTCACATAATAACAAAGTTATAGAGCTTTGAAATAAAAATACAGTGCTTTTTTTTAAACTTTAGATACCTACACGAATAGCTTTCCTATGACAGTAAATATATTTTGTTTTGCTTAAAAATAACTCTGCAAAATTCAACACCAAACCTAGAGACAAATGGTCTACAGAAAATGATAGCCTAAGCACTCATGTAGGAACATATACGTTCCCTGGAGATATCTATCCTCCTTTTTTGACAATATCAGCTAATCCAACACATTGTGATTGGCTCAGATCATCCCTTCTGATGATGTCAGCCAAGAAGAGGAGGCAGATCAGGGGCAGAGCTAGCAGCAGCAGGCTGGAATAAAGATGATATGTTACTATATTTAGGGGTGCAAGGGTAGAAGGGTGCAGGGGGGCTAGATGGTGTTTATAACACTGTCAGGAATATGTTTTGTTCCTGACCCTATAGTGTTCCATTAAGTAATTTTCTACATCACTTTACATTGCACAGTATTTAAAGATATCAAAAGATTTTAAAGCGCTCCTTTAAGCCATGACAGAAACCAACTGAGCTGTGAATCAGAACATATTACCAAGCTACTGAAGGAAATGTAAAGACTATTTTAACTATACATAACTATAACAACTTAGGAAAGAATGTTTAGTCACAAAGTGATAGGCCACAGAAGTTCACAAATGTGCACTTCCGAATGCCAAAGAACATAAAAAAAAAAAAATATATATGTCTTCATCAACAACACTTATGAACTGCAGAGTTCCAGACAGTCTCTGGAAACAATGGCAGCATAAGCGCAGTTTGTTGGGCGCTTCACTAAGTGAATTTCTGAAACTGAAAAGTCACACACAAGTTAGATTACCATGTACAAAACAAAGCACTGAATGAAATTGTGTTAACCTGCTAACAGTATAATGAATGATCTTCTGTATACTGCAAGGTAGGCTTTACTGACCAACATCACAAATACTCTTGTAGATGAATGGGATTAAATATTTGTCGTAATTTTACAAGGACTATTGGAAAGACTTGCCAGAAGAGTGGATGCTATAATTGAAAAGGTGAGTCCAACTCCATATTAGTTCCCATAATTTAGGAAAGAAATAGACTGCTTGTATACTATTTTTTTTAATAAAGGTTTGAGTCTTTTTAAAATTATATCAACAAAAAAAAGCAGACAAACTAATGCAGAGAAAGTAGCATCATACATATAACAGTTCATTCATTCTCAAATACAGAATACTTTCACATGAAAAAAAAGAGTTTGAAAGAACAGAGACAATACCGTAATGTCAGGTAATAGAAAAGAACATGAAAAGTAAAAAAGGCATAACAAGATAGAGAGGGACGTCAAAAAAATATGCATACAAGTATATATAAATCTATACATAAGTTGCCCCAGAAGCAACCAGAAGATTTAAGTGAAGTGAAAGGTATAAATAAGCCAACTGCTGTGTACAAAAAAAAAAAAAAAAAAAAAAAAGACTACAGGAGAAGTATTTTGACTTCTACTAATATCTCTTCTATAAGTTATCTTAAACATAATTATGCAGGTTTAAGTTAGCCATTTGAATGCTTACAGTCTACACATTTACTTTTACTGGCACGAACTGTAATTTAGGTTATGAGCCACCTTCGTCTAGTTATTATAATTATTGTAAGAGGTCATCACAGAGGAGAGTGATTACAGGTGAGCCAGGTTCTGCTAGAAATATGTGTCAATCACAAAATAAATCTGTAATAGTGTAGCTATAGGTCTGAGAAATTGTCATGGAAGGCGCCAGGCCTTTAAAGAAGAAGTCTTTGCACCAAATGTGTGACAGTAACTAATACTACACCGGCAAATATAAATTTTAGAGGGATGGATATGGGTGGGTAACGTACAATCTGAAGATAACTTTCTAAACTAATACCATGTGTATTAAACAATGCGTTAAACCATGCAGGTCATCAAAATGCCATATCCCAATCTGAAATCCTTTTACTATATCTCTTTCCTATCTTACTTTGTCTAACAGCATGGAGGTAAGAGCTGTCTGGAGGATAGTGTCATAGCACATAGAAATATAGTGTTTAGTGTACATTTGTTCATGGCTTCACATCATTACAAGGGTTGACAACCCGAGAAGTGCATTAGTGTCAGTTACTCTGCAATAACTGAAGGATTTGCAGACGTTTACAGAAGTCTTGTGTAAAGATGAGTAAATTATGGCACATGTCTTGGCAGTACTTCAATTTTGCTTCTTGAAGTCAACCAATATAGACTTTTGCAAAGAGATGGATTTTTATACTTCTCTAAAGTTCTTTCCCATTTTTTTCCACATTATGTATATTAATGGAAATTTGAATTGTATTTCTTAGTCAAAGAGAATATAGTCCAAGACTACTAGCAGATTATTTTATTTAACCAGTAGAGAGAACGAATGTCACAGAATTCCTATAAAATATCTTTAAGACATTATGTAACAATTATACATGAGGACATTTCAACACATATATTGCGGATAAAAGCAAAAAGTTCAGAGCATACAGTCCTACATTCAGTTCCTACCTGGATAAGGGCGTAGATTATTTTAAGTATTTGTTTCTGCATGAGCACAGAGTAATGAGATGGATCAGGGAGCAGTTGTATCATTTGCTGCTGAAGTCGTGGCAGAAAGATCTGCATGGCAGCAATAAGTGGCGCTCTGTCATCAGCTTTCTTGTACCTGATGGAGACAACCTGGGTGTTAGCTACTGAATTAATGCTGAATTTATACCCTGCATTAAAAAAAGAAAAGAAAAAAAGGGAGTACTAACAAGAATGGTGTTTATTCAGAAAACTGCAAAGTGATGATCCATAAATATCAAAAAAGTGAATATTCTCCTAATATTCTGTTATCACCTGATTTACCGATGCTTGACTTTCACCCTCAGCAGGTGCTGTACTGCCCCTTAAAGGAACACTCCAAAGAGTTTTTGTTAAAAGTTAATAATATATATATATATAATTTTTTTAGAAATTGTATTTTATTGAATCATTCATGCTGTAGAATATTACGAACGACAATTAATGTAATATGCATTACAGCATCAGTCAGAAAAGCAACTGCGCAGAGGATGTCGTCATGCTGATACAAAGGCAATTTGTAATTATCCTCATGGGTTGACATGCAAACGACAAGAATGTAAAATAAAAAATTTAAACATTTTAACAATTTAATAAATATACCGCCATGAAAACATGCATTAAATTTATTTTGCATCTTTTCTTTGGGGCTATATTTAAAAACAGCTTGCAAAAGCTGCAGATCTTGTCTACAGCCTGTGAAAGCCCACCCCTTCACCATACTTTCTATGTTCCTAGTTCGTCCTCAAAATGTTGTTTGTACCATATCTCCTCTTTCACTTACTCATAATTTTTAACAAGCTGATATAGGCACAGATGGCTTCCCAGCCAGCTTCCAGTGTTATGTGACTGCAAGTACATTCCAATCTTATCCATCACACCTGTCCAGCGACCTGGGAAATCGTGTTTTATGATGACACGTAGGCAAAGGGTCAGCTGAGACCTGTAGACAGAGACATTAAATAAATCATGCATTGTAAATACCTATTGTTTAAATTGAAGAATTTATAAATTACATTTACAAAGGCTAGATGAAATGATAGAGGTCCAATAAAGCTTAATGAACAGTTTTTTCTCATGCTACAGTCAGATGAAGCATTACATTTATGGTAATGGAAAGACAAGAGTCTGCAACACCTGTACTATTGAACAGTATTTTTTTCTGGTTCTTCTATCTCAATAGACATATTTTCTACTATAACAGGTACGATATATTTGTTTTGCATATCTCTGTAAGGACTTTTTGGTGGAGGACCATGCTCCAGTACCCTTGACAGATTGGTGAGTACTATTATTCTTTTTTTATAATGATGATGACAGATGATGCAGAAATAAAAGTAACTCAATTACAACAGATACAGCTCATAAACACAATGATTAAGGGGATACTATACTGCCCATTTTTTTTTTATTTTTTTTTTAAATTAATGTTAAGAGAATATACCCTCAATGAAAACATGCATGCATTTAATTACCGTATGCACCTTTTTCATTTGGGGTATATTTAAAAATAGCTTGTAAAAACTGCATATTTCTTGCCTAAAGCCTGTGCAATGCCTCCCCCTTCTAACCCACCCAGACTTTCTGTGGCTGTCCAATCATAGACTTCCTAGTGCAGCTCAATGATAAGTCTTTGCAATACAGTTGCTCTGAGCAGTTGCCTGCCTGTTGAGTTTATCCCTACTGAGCTAAACATCCAAGATGTAACAGCACGGGCTGTCCGGTTGGCAGCCGAGGGGGAGTAACAAGGTTAATTTATAAAAGTGCCAATATCTATTGAAATCTGCTCTTTTGTCAAAATAAAAAAAGGGAACCCCCTTCACTCATAAAGCACCTCAGTAAGCTAAAGTGCTATAGTGGAAAGATGCTGAATTGTCCCTTTATTGCAGAATAAAGCAAAACCATAAAAGAAGAATTCACTTGCAAAAATTTAAAATCAGTAAATAATAAAAATACATAAATAAAAATCCTGATCCACTAATCTAAAGATTTATTTGTTGTCAACTTGTTGCTTTGAAAATAAACCTCATACAGAAATGGTTTCCAAGTCAGATACCAAGACCTGCAATCCAGGAAGACTCCATTGAGAAAAACTGTACTAAGTTAACTAATCCACTAAAATAAAACAGAGTATGTTATTTCACTGAAAATTATTAGTTTTAACCTGCTCATACCATATACCGTACATGTCAACATCCACTGACCAGTACCAATTAGTGCAAGTAGTCCTAAAAGGTGAGAAAACATGTGTACCTAGAATGATGGTACATTTTACACAGCTACACCTCTATGCATTGGAGCCAAGACAAAATAAATCTATAAAGTACATTTATAAAGTCCCATACCGTACTAAGTCTGGAGAACGGATTATACACTCCACTATGTTATCCCGGATCTGTTGACGATCATTTTCATGGATATTGAATGGGAAAACCAGTTCTCCAGCCACTGGTTCACGGTCTGGCCAGTATTGAGTAACCATGTTCTTCAGATAAATTGCAGCTACAAAAGACGTATCAACAACATGTCATTATCATTTCCACATACAACTCAATCAAGCTTGTAATACATTTCTAATTCACAATTACTTCACTATATGTGTTAGCTTGTCATTCTCAATTAATATAATGTGCAAAATAACAACTCTAAATTAATGAAGCAGTTTTGGTGTATAGGCCATGCTCCTATAAACTTGCGCTGAGGGGGATGACTGCGTCCTCTGGTACCATAATGATTACAGTGTGCTGTAGTGTTCCTTAAAGCTAAAGCGGTTTCGTTGCTTATAGTTTTCCCTTTAAGAAAAGTTTATTTATTTATTTATTTTTTAATATACTGTAAGATTATATCAGGAGAATTTTTGACAGAGGCATATTTATTTTAGAAGGATTACCCAGGACCAACATCTGTCTATCCACTTATGCTTTCATGAATGGATATTCATATTTACACTATTAGTGATACTGTTGACAGACATAAAAACCCTATTAAAAATGAGCAGAAAACAACGCATTTAACCACGTTAAAGCAATCAAAGACACATTTTACAGCAAGAACTTGGTTTCACTTACCTGCCTGACGAACAGGGAACTCCACCTGATCAGATACAATGATCTGTAGTAGTGTTGGAGTGAAGCTGATGATTTTGTATGACTGTGGAAAAAACAGAAAACACTAGTGAAAGAGGATATATTCTGAGCTATATAACCAACACTGCAATGTTAAATTCTGAGTGAAACGGGGCCATTTTACCCTTTTATTAGCCTGTCCAAGATTTTTCAGCTAATTAACAGCAAACTGGGGCATGTATATCCCAGAACTGCACAAAGATTAAATGAACATAAACAAAAATAATAATAATGCAACATAAAAGATAAATAGTAATAAGACTAATAGACGATTATATCACTGGAGATCCCAATTAACCCTTTCATATTGGAAAGGCTATGATCTAAAAAAGATGTGTGTTGTCTATAAGGGGTTGCAAACATCTAGATTTAGAAAGTGAGCTTACCAATATATTTATACCCCAAAACCCAACAGATGTGACAACAGATAAATTGCATGTAACATAATCGATCAGCCCATGGCGTAAAAGAACTGAGTACCTAGACACAGCCAATTTCCTGACTTAAAGGAACACTATAGCGTTAGAAATACAAACATGTATGTGTGACGTTATAGTGACCTGGTAACTTTTTAGGTGACCAGCCCCTGTGATAAAAGGTAAGATTTACTTGCAGGGTTATTAGAATGGCATGGAATTCAAAGTGAATTTCAAATAAAATGCCATAGTAGCAGAACAGAAAGAATAGCAGGCTAGAATATTTTTTCTAGTTCAGTTATTTGGACCTTAAAGTGGCGCTGTCAGCGTCTGGGGACTGTGCAGGTCGATGGGCGGGAAAGGTGAGACTTACTTGAATCTGTTCCTCTTCAAAAAGCCGGTCGTCTTCAGAAGGCCGTGGGATCCTCCATAGACAGAGCCAATTCCCTGCAGCCGTCACTAAAAACGGCTGTCGAGATCGGCAGTGTAGCTCAGCCCAGAAACATAGAAACATAGAATGTGACGGCAGATAAGAACCATTCGGCCCATCTAGTCTGCCCAGTTTTCTAAATACTTTCATTAGTCCCTGGCATTATCTTATAGTTAGGATAGCCTTATGCCTATCCCACGCATGCTTAAACTCCTTAACTGTGTTAACCTCTACCACTTCAGCTGGAAGGCTATTCCATGCATCCACTACCCTCTCAGTAAAGTAATACTTCCTGATATTATTTTTAAACCTTTGTCCCTCTAATTTAAGACTATGTCCTCTTGTTGTGGTAGTTTTTCTTCTTTTAAATATAGTCTCCTCCTTTACTGTGTTGATTCCCTTTATGTATTTAAATGTTTCTATCATATCCCCCATGTCTCGTCTTTCCTCCAAGCTATACCTTTCCTGGTAAGTTTTATCCTGCAGTCCATGAACCAGTTTAGTAGCCCTTCTTTGAACTCTCTCTAAGGTATCAATATCCTTCTGAAGATATGGTCTCCAGTACTGTGTACAGTACTCCAAGTGAGGTCTCACCAGTGTTCTGTACAATGGCATGAGCACTTCCCTCTTTCTACTGCTAATACCTCTCCCTATACAACCAAGCATTCTGCTAGCATTTCCTGCTGCTCTATTACATTGTCTGCCTACCTTTAAGTCCTCAGAAATAATCACCCCTAAATCCCTTTCCTCAGATGTTGAGGTTAGGACTCTATCAAATATTCTGTACTCTGCCCTTGGGTTTTTACGTCCAAGATGCATTATCTTGCACTTATCCACATTAAATGTCAGTTGCCACAACTCTGACCATTTTTCTAGTTTACCTAAATAATTTGCCATTTGGCTTATCCCTCCTGGAACATCAACCCTGTTACATATCTTAGTATCATCCGCAAAAAGACACACCTTACCATCAAGACAGAAAGTCAGGCAGAGTAAATATACAGAGACAAAAGTAGTTCCTAATGTGTCTCTGTATATCTTTTGACTGGAATGGAATTTTTGTGAAATTCCAACACAGTTATAATAAGTATTTCATAAAGATTCTATGTGAAATACTCATTCAGGGGGAGGGGGAGGTGACAGTTCTGCTTCAAATTTGAAATTCCATGCAATTATGACTTTAGTTAATAACTGCTATTGATATATTCGACTCATCGGTGCAAGTTGCAGTAACACCGCACTATTGCCTAAACTTGCATTATTATATACTGACCTGCCCTGAAAGCTTAATGTGGGGCAACACCTGGAATTGCAGGTAATTCTACTCCAACATCTGTCAGTGGTTTGGTACCCAACCTGGGACAATAGAAGTTGATGCTCTTGTTGTGGGCACACTGTACCCTCTATCTCACCTGGTTCAGTTCTGTCTCAGCTGCCACCCTCATCTTGGGGTCTATTGTTCCCTTTAAGGCCTGGATAATCCGGTTCGGGTCCATATTGGCTCCAATTTGGAAACAACGGAACACAAGAGAACAGGCTCACACAGCCGTAAAGCCTCCACAAGACATCAGTGTTTTCCTTTACGGCCCCCGTCGCACTTTGACAAATAACCAAGGGAAGCCGACGTGTACGGATCAGCAGAGACACCAGCGGGAGGCGCCATGCTGTACGGAGACACGATCTGCCATGGGCGGAGCCATATTTCGTATCACGTGACGGACAATGTGTCGCGCTGGATGCTGTCAGTGCACAGGAAGGCATAGTGTACGGACACCGCACATACTGAGCGGACTTACTAAACTAGAAAAGTAACTTACTTATTGTGGTGTAAATTTTAGGTTAAAAAAAAACAACAAATGAAAAAAGAGTGTGCAATAGACTAAAATGTCACAAAGTCCATTACATTGCTCCTACAAAGCAAGTTTATTTTAATTAGAGAAAAGAGACATAAAAGTGATCCATATATGCAGGGCAGGTGTAAGGATTTTTGTTTAGCAAAAGTGCGGATACATTTTGGCCCCCACTCTTCTTCCAGTTTTGTGGCTCTCACACAGATATTTTCTTTAAAAAAACAGTGTTAGTTGGGGTGTTTATAGAGCAGGCACTCCCTTGAAATCAATAAATGACTCGACTTACCTGCAATTCAGCGCCGAGACAGCCTGTTGTAAGGAGTCCGGTCCACCTCCTCTCAGATCATCAGGCTTGATTACAATTTTTTCCGATCAAATGCTTCAGAGGAGTAGTGTGGACTTAAAGCTCATGTTCAATGTGTTCAATGCTCTCACGGTCAAGAACCGAATCAGACTCCGTTATCACTGTGGATGCACGCTCAAGCCCTGAAAAGGCAGCGTTTACATTGAAAAGCCTGCTGGGACAGGCTATAGACAGCAGAACCACTATATTAGGCTTTATTGTCCCTTTAAATCATAGATAGTCAAACTGGAAAAATTCAACAAGTCAGCCATGTTTTCACTTCCAGTTTAGCTATTTTGGTCTTAAATTGAAATTCACTATGAATTCCCAACATTTCTCACGTTAGTTAATAGCTCTTTCTATGTGTTTCAGATATGTTCACATCAGCTAATTTGAAATAACATTCTGGTGCAACCCAGGCAGCTCATAATTGTTCATCGACAGCTGGAGAACCTTTGGGGTACTATTTGAAGAGTAAAAATGACCGAGTGCTACAAATACCATAACATAAATTAATATTTATTATCAAAACTAGTAAAATCATTTAAAAAACTAGTGGTATATTAGATCGGCATATCACTTTAGTTGCGAGGCTAATAAAATGTAGACTCAGCCTTCCCCAACTGCTAGTTCTAGACGCGTTTGCTCTTGGTGTGCTTCTTCCAATCGAGATTCAATACTCGGCTGTCTGGGTTGCGCCGGAGGAAGAATCTGTGTATTTTCACAGAGGGCATCTGTGGCTGGGTGATACAATTAGAGCTGAGTCAGGGCTCTTTCTCCAGCAAGTTGCTAGCACTACAGCCTAAGAAGTATCAGACATACTTGGTGTGGCGAAAGCCACTTCGCCACTGGTTTTTGGAGAGGACTAATGGCTAGCTTTAGTGGATTATGGTCCCTGTGACTTATTTGGTTTTAAGGCACTGTTTCTGTCTCTTTAAAGACTGATGGAACGGATTTACACTTTCCAAGTGACACTTCGGAAACAGCCGAAGTAGTCGAAGTGGCCACCATTTGGACACATAGCGGCGGCCGTTTTATTCAGTCGAACGAGGTCAGCTGTGTTTTGTTGTTCATGGAACTCAAATCAGAAATCGCGACGGCACGAATACTGCTGAAACTTTACCTTCTCTGGATTTTGACAATTCGAACGGCACTTCAACATGGACTTTGTGCACGAACGGCACCCGTTCATGCATTTGAAGTTAACTGTTAACATTGAAAATAGACCGGCCGCACAGCCTAATTCTCTGGAACTGTTTCCTGAACTCCTTCTCTGATCTTGGTGATTTTGGGATATGTTGTTCACCCAGATCAGGGCTATCAGGGGATGCAAGATGTATGGGGATATGTTATGTTTTGGGGTGTTTTCTGTATTTTGGGGAAAATGTGTGTTTTCCTGCCTGTGGAAAATTAGGTTATTGTATTAGCTACTTTAATTATATCACAGGCAGAGGGGAGGGATTGTGTAATGTATGTGGGAGTGTCGTTCCTTGTTACACTGTTTTTATTGGCTTACATGTTTTGTGTCTCGGTGCCCAACTAGGTCCACATGTTTGCTGTAAAACCTTTATAAAAGACCAGTGTGTGCCATTAAACTTCCTGTTCTACTTCACCCTCAATACTGAGTTCTGTCTCTTATTGGGGGAAACTGCTACAAGGAATTCCTATGCTCTTCATACTCCTTCTAAGAGCTGTTCCTGCTTCACTCTCTGAAGGAAAAGAGGTTCACCCACTGGAACCTGGAGCCTTGTCGTAGGTCCAGGGTGTGTAGGAGACGGCGAGACCCCAACCAAGCTGTGGCGGTTCGTGGGGTCTGCAGTGTTTATGGTGTCCGGTGCAGTGCTGATGGTCCTTGGTGAGCACTGGGAGCATCCGTCGGCGGAGGTACCCAACTGGGGTACAGTAAGCTCTGTTACATTGGTGGCAGCGGTGGGACGGCGTCCTAGTGTGAGGAGAAGTAGCTCAGAGACACCGGTAACGTTGTGGATTTATAGTGGAGGGATAGAGCTAGCAACCGTGCAGCGTCCCTGTCTACAGAGGAATCCCAAGGGCGAGGATCGGAGGGCTAGAGGCCCAGAGCGGATGCCCAGCAAACATGACGTATTGTTATAAGGGCGACACTTACATTGAGGAGTTAAAGAGGCAGCTAGCCAGGTATGGCCCAGATTCTCCGGAAGAAACTATCACAGCAACCATGCGAGAGTTGGACGAGGAGAACCGAGCGGCACGGCACTTCGAGCTCAGGTTATACAGGGCATTGTGGAGGCACAAGAACAAAAGATCTACACAGGGGGCCAAAGGTGTCATCCTTGCATCAGTTTTCCTTGCAGGGAGAAGAGACAACCGGTCTCTCCCCAGCGGCAGTGTGCAGTACAGGGAACTGAAGGTGTCGTCCTTCCTCCCCAGCGGCAGAGTGCAGTACAGGGAGCCGAAGGTGTCGTCCTTCCTCCCCGGCGGCAGAGTGCATTTAAAGGAGAGGAGACACCCGGTCTCTCTCCCCAGCGGCAGTGTGCAGTACAGGGAGCCGAAGGTTTCGTCCTTCCTAGGAGACGGCGAGACCCCAACGGTTAGTGGGGTCTGCAGTGTTTATGGTGTCCGGTGCGGTGCTGATGGTCCTTGGTGAACACTAGGAGCATCCGTCGGTGGAGGTACCCAACCGGGGTACAGGAAGCTCCGTTACACTTGGCATCTCTTCTATCAATATTGTTCTAGGCTGTGATTGTACATTAGATACTATGTGTCGTCTAGTGTCTGTGGGCAGCTATAATCGCCAAAGCTGTTTTCTCCTGAAAGTAGAAGACTATTGACGGAGCCTGCGTACTGGTCTCCGTCGCCTTCTGTATCCTGCTATTTTTTCATTTTGACTATTTTAACCTAAAATTTACAATGCCTTGACAATTCCTAGTTGTGTGAATAATATGAAGGTTCTTTGTTAAAGTGAGAATAGGAATCCAAAGTTTTAATTTTAGCCAAATATAGTTTGTTTTTTTGTGGCCTTAAACATGCAAAAATCACTTTGAATTTCTGACAAATCTCACTTTTGTTAATGACCCTGTAAGTGTTTCTGTCTTCCACCACCCACCCAGTACACAAATAATGACAGGGGGCAGAAACAGTGATAAGAATGTAAGTGAGACTTGTCAGGAATTAAAAATGAATTTAAAGTGAAGGTCAAACTACCTTGAAGAACGTTTGCATCCTCCAGTTTTCATATAACTCCTATCTGAATGCCTGTGGACACTGCAGACAAGCAGACCGGTTAAAGGACTTCTATTGTTTCTTCAACTTTAAAATTTTGAGTTAAAAACACGCAATATGGGGGGGGCGGAGCTGATAGGACTAAACTGATAGGAGTGGTGTGTTAAGTAGTACTTTTCCTATCAGTTTAATCCCTGTTACGTCCCCTATCAGGGGACGTGTATATAAGGCATCGATTTTAGGAAGCGGGAGATGGAAAAACATGCTTGGTCGGTCCTCCTACTTCAAATTTTGGGCACTGCGCGTGCAATCTAATGTGCCACCAGATAGGAATAGTACTACTTAACACACCACTCCTATCAGTTTAATCCCGGTTACGTCCCCTATCAGGGGACGTGTATATAAGGCATCGATTTTAGGAAGCGGGAGATGGAAAAAGATGCTTGGTCGGTCCTCCTACTTCAAATTTTGGGCACTGCGCGTGCAATCTAATGTGCCACCAGATAGGAGTGGTGTGTTAAGTAGTACTATTCTTATCAGTTTAATCCCTGTTACGTCCCCTATCAGGGGACGTGTAAATAAGGCATCGATTTTAGGAAGCGGGAGATGGAAAAACATGCTTGGTCGGTCCTCCTACTTCAAATTTGGGGCACTGCGCGTGCAATCTAATGTGCCACCAGATAGGAGTGGTGTGTTAAGTAGTACTATTCTTATCAGTTTAATCCCTGTTACGTCCCCTATCAGGGGACGTGTATATAAGGCATCGATTTTAGGAAGCGGGAGATGGAAAAACATGCTTGGTCGGTCCTCCTACTTCAAATTTTGGGCACTGCGCGTGCAATCTAATGTGCCACCAGATAGGAATAGTACTACTTAACACACCACTCCTATCAGTTTAATCCCTGTTACGTCCCCTATCAGGGGACGTGTATATAAGGCATCGATTTTAGGAAGCGGGAGATGGAAAAACATACTTGGTCGGTCCTCCTACTTCAAATTTGGGGCACTGCGCGTGCAATCTAATGTGCCACCAGATAGGAGTGGTGTGTTAAGTAGTCCCCCGCATCAGGCCTTTTTTAGTCAAATGTATCGCCCACTGTCAGTCCCTTCCGGATCCATCCCTCATTCATCTTAATAAAGGTGAGGTAATCTAGACTTTTTTGACCTAGGCGACTTCTCTTCTCAGTGACAATACCTCCTGCTGCACTGAAGGTCCTTTCTGAAAGGACACTTGAAGCGGGGCAGGCCAGAAGTTCTATCGCAAATTGGGATAGCTCAGGCCACAGGTCAAGCCTGCACACCCAGTAGTCAAGGGGTTCATCGCTCCTCAGAGTGTCGATATCTGCAGTTAAGGCGAGGTAGTCTGTTACCTGTCGGTCGAGTCGTTCTCTGAGGGTGGACCCCAAAGGGCTGTGGCGATGCATAGGACTTAAAAAGCTCCGCATGTCCTCCATCAACAACACGTCTGTAAAGCGTCCTGTCCTTGCCGGCGTGGTCGTGGGAGGAGGAGGATTACTTTCACCTCTTCCCCTGTTAGATTCCCGTTGTGCTGTGACATCACCCTTATACGCTGTGTAAAGCATACTTTTTAATTGATTTTGGAACTGCTGCATCCTTTCCGACTTGCCGTAATTCGGTAACATTTCAGGCACTTTCTGCTTATACCGGGGGTCTAGTAGCGTGGACACCCAGTACAGGTCGTTCTCTTTCAGCCTTTTTATACGAGGGTCCCTCAACAGGCACGACAGCATGAAAGACCCCATTTGCACAAGGTTGGATGCCGAGCTACTTATGTCCTGTTCCTCATCCTCAGTGATCTCTCTGAAGGTATGTTCTTCCCCCCAGCCACGTACAACACCACGGGTACCAGATAGGTGACAACGAGCACCCTGGGATGCCTGTTGTGGTTGGTCTTCTCAAAGCCACATTCCTCCTCTGACTCCTCTTCCTCACAATCCTCTTCCAGCGTTGCCGCAGGTCCAGCAAGCGATGCTGATAAGGCTGTTTCTGGTGGTGATGGTGACCACAACTCTTCCTCTTCACGCTCATCTACGGCCTGATCCAGCACTCTTCGCAGGGCACGCTCCAGGAAGAAAACAAATGGTATGATGTTGCTGATGGTGCCTTTGGTGCGACTGACTAGGTTTGTCACCTCCTCAAAAGGACGCATGAGCCTACAGGCATTGCGCATGAGCGTCCAGTAACGTGGCAAAAAAATTCCCAGCTCCGCAGAGGCTGTCTTAGCACCCCGGTCATACAAATACTTGTTAACGTCTTTTTCTTGTTGGAGCAGGCGCCTCACTGGCATGTTGTTTCACCACTGGATATCGGAAAAGTGCGCCATGGCCGTGTAGGAACGCCTGAAATGGCCACACACCTTCCTGGCCTGCTTAAGGACGTCCTGTAAGCCTGGGTACTTGTGCACAAAGCGTTGTACAATCAGATTACACACATGTGCCATGCATGGCACATGTGTCAACTTGCCCAAATGCAATGCCGCCAACAAATTTCTTCCGTTGTCACAAACCGCTTTGCCGATCTCCAGTTGGTGTGGAGTCAGCCACTGATCCAACTGTGCGTTCAGGGCAGACAGGAGTGCTGGTCCGGTGTGACTCTCTGCTTTCAGGCAAGTCAACCCCAAGACGGCGTGACACTGCCGTATCCGGGATGTGGAACAGTACCTGGGGAGCTGGGGGGTGCCGTTGATGTGGAGCAAGACGCAGCAGCAGAAGAGGACTCAGCCGAGGAGGTTATGGAAGAGGATGGAGTAGGAGGAGTAGAGGAGGTGGCAGCAGGCCTGCCTGCAAGTCGTGGCGGTGTCACCAACTCCTCTGCAGAGCCACGCATTGCATGCTTGGCAGCCGTCAGCAGGTTTACCCAATGCGCAGTGTAGGTGATATACCTGCCCTGACCATGCTTTGCAGACCAGGTATCAGTGGTCAGATGGACCCTTGCCCCAACACTGTGTGCCAGACATGCCATTACTTCCTTTTGCACAATCGAGTACAGGTTGGGGACTACCTTTTGTGCAAAGAAATTTCGGCCGGGTACCTTCCACTGCGGTGTCCCAATAGCTACAAATTTTTTGAACGCCTCAGACGTATGGTAAAAGCTGGCGGGCTAAGAGTTCAGTCAAGCCAGCTGTCAGACGCCAGGCATGGGGGTGACTTTTTGACATTGGCTTCTTACGCTCAAACATGTCCTTGACAGACACCTGACTGTGGGCAGATGATCAGGAACTGCTCAAGGCGAGAGACGGAGGGGCGGATGGTTGAGAGGGGGCAAGGAGGACAGCAGTGGTTAACGTGGCTGAAGATGCTGGACCAGGAGGAGGATGGCGGCTTTGAGTTTGTGTGCTGCTTGTACTCATGTGTTGATCCCATAGGCGTTGTGTGATGTGCGATCATGTGCCTTCGCAAAGCAGTTGTACCTAGGTGGGTGTTGGACTTCCCAAGACTCAGTTTCTTTTGGCACAGGTTGCAAATGGCATCGCTGTTGTCAGAGGCAGACACACCAAAAAAAATGCCACACTACTGAGCTCTGCAATGACGGCATTCTGGTGGTGGCAACAGCATGTGTTGATTGGCGTGCTGTCTGGCTGACCCCGGGTGCCGATGCATGCTGTCTGACTGTGCCACTAGCTCCTTGCGATGACCTCCCCCTGCTTCATACTCGTCTCCTCCTCCTCCTCTCTGTCTCCCAATCTGAACTTTCCCCCTGTTCTTCTTCTCTTCTAGCGGCACCCACGTGACATCCACGGACGCATCGTCATCAACCGCTTCACTTGTATCTGACTACACAGCAAAGGAAGCAGCAGTGGGTACAACATCATCATCATCATCATCACACCGTACGTGTGTAATGCTGCCTGACATATCCCTGTTATCTACATCCTCTGGCAATAATGGTTGCGCATCACTCATTTCTTCCAACTGATGTGTAAATAACTAATCTGACATACCAAGTGAAGCGGATGTGGTGCTAGTGTTGGTGGTGGAGGCAGGCGGGCGAGCGGTAACTTGAGAGGTGCCCGAAGCTAAGCTGGAGGAGGATGGTTCGTTGAGGTTCCGAGCGGAAGCTGTAGAATATTGGGTGTCCTGTGTTAGCCAGTCAACTATGTCCTCAGAACTTTTCAAGTTCAGGGTACGTGGCCTCTGAACACTGGGCATTATTCTAGGGCCAAAGGGAATCACAGAACCACGACAGCCCCTGCAGGGTGGCCTGCCTCTGCCTGTCATTTTATTTTCGATTAGTGGTACTATGCGTGCAAGCTACTGTGACAACAGATATGAGTGGCACTGGTGTGACACTGTGCCCTGCAGGCCCTGAAACGCACACTAGTGAAGGAAACTGACTGCTATTATGTTACAGTCCAAAAAGTTTTTTTTGTTAAATGCAAGCTATTGTGACACCAGATATGAGTGGTGGCACTGGGCAAGTGGGCACAGTATACGCTGCGAGCCTGACACACACGCTGGCAGACAACTAACTGCTATTCAATCTATTACAGTCAAAATTGTATTTTTTTTTTTTTTTATGTACACTACTGTTACACCAGATATGAGTTGCAGTGGTGTGACACTGTGCCCTGGCAGGCCCTGAAACGCACACTCGTGAAGGAAACTGACTGCTATTATATTACAGTCAAAAAAGTTTTGTTTTTGTTAAATGCAAGCTATTGGGACACCAGTGAGTGAGTGGTGGCACTGGGCAAGTGGGCACAGTATACGCTGTGAGCCTGACACACACGCTGGCAGACAACTAACTGCTATTCAATCTATTACAGTCAAAATTGTATTTTTTTTTTAAATGTACACTACTGTTACACCAGATATGAGTTGCACTGGTGTGACACTGTGCCCTGGCAGACCCTGAAACGCACACTAGTAAAGGAAACTGACTGCTATTATATTACAGTCCAAAAAGTTTTTTTTGTTAAATGCAAGCTATTGTGACACCAGTGAGTGAGTGGTGGCACTGGGCAAGTGGGCACAGTATATGCTGTGAGCCTGACAGTCTGGCTGGCAGGCAGGCAACTGCAATTACATTACAGAGAAAAAAAAAAGCAGACTGATGTTCTAGCCCTAAAAACTGCTTTTTCGGGTGCTGTCCTTAAAGCAGAGATCAGATGAGTCCTTCAGGACTGTAGTGGACACTGAATACACTAGCCTAGCTATCAATTTCCCTATCAAATCAGCAGCAGCTACACTGTCCCTACTCTCACTAAGAATGCAGCTTCACAATGAATGTAAAATGGATGCTGTCCAGGAGGAGGGAGGGTCTGCTGCTGAATGGCTCGAATGTGTCTGCTGACTGTGAGGTACAGGCCAGGGTCAAAGTTTACTCAATGATGATGAATAGGGGGCGGACCGAACAGCGCATGTGTTCGCCGTCCGTGGCAAACGCGAACAAGCGATGTTCGCCAGGAACTATTCGCCAGCGAACAGTTCGGGACATCACTACCACTCATCTTTAATCCGATTGGAAAGATCTTTTGGCATCTGCTAAATTTGCATAGGCATATAATGCTAACGTTCATGATTCCATTAAAAATTTACCATTCCATCTTAAAGGGACACTATAGTCACCTGAACAACTTTAGCTTAATGAAGCAGTTTTGGTATATAGAACATGCCCCTGCAGCCTCAGTGCTCAATCCTCTGCCATTTAGGAGTTAAATCCCTTTGTTTATGAACCCTAGTCACACCTCCCTGCATATGACTTGCACAGCCTTCCATAAACACTTCCTGTAAAGAGAGCCCTATTTAGGCTTTCTTTATGACAAGTTCTGTTTAATTAAGATTTTCTTATCCCCTGCTATGTTAATAGCTTGCTAGACCCTGCAAGAGCCTCCTGTATGTGATTAAAGTTCAATTTAGAGATTGAGATACAATTATTTAAGGTAAATTACACCTGTTTGAAAGTGAAGCCAGTTTTTTTTTTTCATGCAGGCTCTGTCAATCATAGCCAGGAGATGTGTGGCTATGGCTGCATAAACAGAAACAAAGTGATTTAACTCCTAAATGGCAGAGAATTGAGCAGTGAAATTGCAGGGGAATGATCTATACACTAAAACTGCTTTATTTAGCTAAAGTAATTTAGGTGACTATAGTGTTCCTTTAATTATGGTCACTAACCTGATTCAGTACCTGGCCTACCTGTACTCACATTTGTTCCAGATGCTACTCACCATATTTGACTGATCGTCTGAGGTTTTGAACAAGCACGAAAGATATTGGAAATGACATATAAACGCTATGATGAGAATGAGAAAATCTGCACCTCAGTATGCGGTGGGTCAAGCAGTATGGTTGTCTACAAGAATCCTCAAATTGTCATGTTCTTCTAAGAAATTGGGCCCCAAATGCATTGGTTCTTTCCATATCATCAAGCTGGTTTCTCCTGTTGCTGTCCTGACTCTTCAGAGACGCTGCAGAATTCATCCCACTTTCCATGTGTCTCTTCTGAAACCTGTGTCAGATGACCCTTTTCCTGCCAGATCTCCTCCTCCGGATCCAATTAACATCTCTGGTGAAACCGAATATGAGGTGCACAGCATAATCCTTCTCAGACCTTCTATCTATGCTCAGTATTATGTGCTCCAGACTCCTGTCAAGTTGTTCCCTGTTCCTGTCTGCTTATCTGATATCCGACCTTTGACTGATCCTGCGCTGCCTGAACCGACCTTTCACCTGTTTGACTTCATCTCTGCCTTATCCTTGTTTGTACTTTGTTTTGAACAGCCAAAGTCTGTAACTGTATATTGGGCTCTATCTTCTAAGCCGTGACAGGCTAAATACCATGGCAGCATTACATGTGGGTGAATTTTCACATGTGATGTTACCATTGTTAGCCAGGAAATACATGTAGATACATATAAATATGTCAGGGTATTTTATTAGCACCCAGCAAGTGTTACAGAGCCTATCAGCAATTATCTGTTCTGGTGAGCCTGCGGAGTCCTGGGAGCGGGTCCTCGGCGGCTGCTGCTCCAGTGCTCACAGCTGTCTTGATCCGGTGCTCTTTATCGGTCCTCTTTTGACCTCAATCCTTTGCCGCCAGCCTTGATCATCACACAGCCTGACACCGCTTCCTGTCTTCACCTTTTTGGCTTCATGGCTTCCGCTATAAATAAAGGCACCCATGTCCTCATAGATCTCCCAGGTTACCATATTACTCCCAGGCCCCTGGGAAGGTCATGTCGGCAAGTCTGTAACTAAGTTCCCCTAAAGCAACCCAACCGATAGATTGTCACAAGGTTATTTACTAAAGCGAAAGTTTTAAATATGAGGTCACAGTAGCCGAACTGAAAGGAACACTAAAGCATTTAATAGTACACAACTTTTAGATAGGTCCCTAGTTAGATGGTTCCAACCACCCTGTGTTTACTATATATATAAAAAAAAAAAAATTAAAGGAACACTATAGTGTCAGGAATGCAAACAGGCATCCCTGACACAATAGTGCCTCTGTGCCTGTTTAGGTCCCTGGCTCCCCTTAGTCCACTCTGAAAAGGTGATTTTACTTACTTTTACGCCCATAAAATCTCCATTCATTGCAACGTTCAGTGTCTCCATGCAGAGGGTGGAGATGCTGAATGCCAATGCTGCAAACTGCAGCACTGCCCTAGGAAGCACCTCCAGTGGCCATCTGAGGAGTGGCCACTAGAGGTGTAACTTGGCAGTAATGTAAACACCACCTTTTCTCAGAAAAGGAAGTGTTTACATTTAAAAAAAAAAAAAAAAAGCCTGCAGGGACTGTCTATTGACTCCAGAACCACTACATTAAAGGGACACTGAAGGCACCCAGACCACTTCAGCTAATTGAAGTAATCTGGGTGCTGTGAGCTGTGACCCTTTTGCACCTAGTGCTGCAATGTTAACCCCTTGCATGCTATGCCGTCCTTTGGGACCCAGCTCTAAATACCGACAGGCGGCATAGTACGTCCAATCTGTCCTTCCCACTTACCTGCTCTCTGGTGATCCCCCGCCGGTGTTCGCGAGGGGGGGACTTACCTGGAATGACAGGTAGCCCCCTGCTGCCTGTAATAAAGTTAAATAAAAGTTTAAAAACAATTTAAATTTAAATAATATACACTTAGATCATATACACATATCTATATATATATATGATCTAAGTATATATATATATATATATACACACACACACATACATACACATACACTAAGTGTGTTTTAATATTAATATATATATATAATTATATATATATATATATATATATATTAATATCAAAATGCACGTAGAATGATATTAATTAAATATATATATATATTTATAATTATACATATATAATATAAAATAAATACATATATAAATACGTAAAAAATAAAATATAATAAAAAATACATAATTAAAAAAATATATGTATATGTGTAATTTCGCTCTAACTGTATTTTGATATCAATATATATATATATATATATATATATTGATATCAAAATACACTTAGAACAAAATAATATATATCTATATACATAAATATATGTGTATATATCACTATATATACCTATATATAAATAAAAATAATGAAAAAATAAATAATATATATATATATATACATATATATCTATACATACGTATATATATATATATATATATATATATAATAATTCTACGTATATATTTATGTAATTTTTTTGATATTTTATTCATATTAAATTATGTTTTGTATTAATCACAATGTGTACATTTGGCTCAATTCTTAAGGGTTTTAGGACTGAGCCAAATGTACACGTTGTGATCAAAACAAAACGTAAACAAAACCTGGAATTTGACTATATGTCTGTTCAACCGTAATTCACCTCTTTCATATTAAGTGCACCAAAACTGATTATATATCATTTTATTCAGGGGAAACCGGGCTTTCATTTAACATCAAATATTTAGCAATGAAACATAATTTAATATGAATAAAATATAAAAAAATGGGAGACCATTTGCAATAGTAGACAACCCAAGGTATTGCAAATGGGGTTCAGTCTTTTTTAGTAGCCACTTGGTCACAAACACTGGCCAAAGTTAGTGTTAATATTTGTTTGTGTGTGAAAAATGCAAAAAACTAATTTGAACACCAATTTTGGCCAGTGTTTGTGACTAATGCTTTCCTATGGGGAGGTCTAATGCGCGCGGGCCATTGCCGAACATGTGCATTAGGTCTCCCCTGCCGGCGGGGGCGGTGCCTGACCCAGCGCCGAGGAACATTGGCGCTGGATTTAGGTAAGTGGCTGAAGGGGGGGACATATTAACCCTATAGTGCCAGGAAAACGGGTTTGTTTTCCTTGCACTATAGGATCCCTTTAAGCTGTAGTTATTCTTGTGACTATAGTATTATTTTGACTAAATCAGTGGTAGTCAACCTTTTCCTACCTACCACCCACTAATGCATCTTTTTGGTTGAAAAAAATTTCCTTACCACCCACCAGTTTTCCCGCAAGTGCGGAATATTTTTTAGAAAGGAGGGTGGTTTTAAAAAAATAAATGTACGTACATTTATCTTTTTATTCCTACTTAATGCATGTTTATAATGTTTTTAACTTTATAAAGTTTAATGAGAAAACAATAAAGTAAATTGAAATTACCTTTACTAGTGATTAATGAGATCCTTGAGGTTGATCCTGCAAGACTAAATATTTGAAATCTGGTTTGATTTTCAGTGATATTCAGACGACTTCCCTGTTTGCACATAATATGATTTCTCATCTGTGCGTCAGCTCCCCTCCTCTCCCTCCTCAATTCCCCTCCCCACCTTTCACTCCCCCCCCCTTTTTTAATTTTTTTAACCTTCCTTATAGCAATGCCCAGTAGAAAGGCTGAGCTAGGTATCCCACTTACTATTACTTACTATAGCCCACTATAACAGACAGGCACACATACATACATACAGACACACACACACACATACATACATACAGACACACAGACAGGCAAACATATAGACACAAGACACATACATACAGACACACACAGGAATGCATACAGACACACACAGACATGCATACAAAGGCACATACACACAGACAGACACACACAAGACACACATACATATGACACACATAAACACACAACACATACATACAAAGACAAGACACACATACACACAGACACATACAAAGACACCATAGGCGTGCGCAGCCTATTGCATTAGGGTGTGCACCCTAAAGCACAAACACACACGCCGTGTGTGTATATGTATATTATATATCCACACATACACGTGCAGTCAGAGAGGGCTGGTAACCTAAATAGTTAGTTTAACCCTATAGTGTCAGGAATACCTGTTTGTGTTCCTGACTCTATAGTGTTTCTTTAAAGATATGCTAATAATCTATTCATTGCAATATTTAGGTGGAATTAAATCCTTTCCTTAATATCTCAGTCAGCAATCAAAATCTTTGTAGACGTTTTCTTTTGTCTTTGCTGCACATTTTCTGTGTATTATAACTTTTAGTAACATCCTATTTATCTCAAGACAATGTCATGCAAACTGCATCCAGGGACTTATAGCACCATAACCACTGTAGCACACAACAGTGGTTATGGTGCTTAGTGTCTCTTTCAGTCAGGGTAGGCACCCAAATAATCCCCTCATCTAATGTTGGATGCTGCCAGTTCACAATTATGACCCTTCCCCCCCCCAATAAATACATTCATAAAATATATTAGGCTACTATTTTGTACCAAGGCATTATTAGAATTTTTTTTATTAATTTACACTTTTTGACAATGATTTTGAGCTTTCTGTGTATTTCTAACATTATATCAATGTAATGACCGGATGATAGGCTTATTATGGCATTTACAGTTTCAAATGTTTATTGTAGTGAGAAATAAATGAAAGTCTTATTATTATTATATTATTATTATAAATGCCATAATAAGCCATGCTGCAGGATAATAGAATCTATTATAGAATAATAATAGAACCTTACTGTGAGCCAGGCTGTATACAAACGGTCTGAGCCAGTGTATTAGTTGATTGAGAAGTCCCAATTATCCTATGTGATGAGTGGAACTGTGGCTGGGGAAAACCTATATTTCTCTTGGTATACAGGGATTTATGGGATTAGAAAAAAGCCTAAATTGAGCCTCTTTTATGTCAGAGAGCAGTCAGTCTGTTCAGAGGGAATTCCTGCCCATTGTGTCAATTGAATGATGCACAGCAACACCAATACATGTATATAGTATGTACAGAGAATCAATAATTTGGAATTCAGATACAAAATAACACTTGATTTGAGTTCAGTGTTAATGAATTCCACTAAGGAAACCATAATGACCTCATATAGACCTAACCCTGTCATTGCATGTTCATTGATACTAAAAGACCTAGGTAAAAGTGCATGTGTTGAAGGCAAAGTAAGAAGGGGAATGGGCCCAGTATCTTCTAACTTGTAGACCTGCATGAGTGATGTATGGACATACCCAAAATAAACATACCTGGTAAAGACGGGAGACACATATTTGCTGTCAATTAATCTCTGTGCCATTCAGAGTAGATAAAAACGATTTATAAGCATGACACAATGATATACAGTAAAGTTCATTTTCAAGAAATCTCTCAAGAGCTTCTTACCCTTACTATGGATAAGTCCTGGAGGGACCAAGCTAACCTCGTAGCTCATATTTTGCCTGCTGAATTTGTAAATATTAGTGAGTGAGTAATATTTCTGTAAATGACGAAATAAGCCATGCTGCAGGATTCGGGAAGGGAGGGGAAATAATCTGTACCTGCCGTTCTTGGAGAAGATACCGCTGTGCTGTGATCTGGCCGGGCCTCACCTCGCCCTAGTGTTGATGTGCCTCCGCGTGACGTCACGGAACGCGACACGTAAGCTATAGGGGAGGTCTGGCGGAGGAGGAGATCGATCCTACACTATGCAGCGATACCGCTCGCATAGTGAAGGATCGGATGGGAGGGAAACATTGTGTTAAAGACCGTAAACGGCAGTGCAGCACGGAGGTGATGGAGCCTCAAATTTGAGGCTTGATTAGGGTGTGCCCAGGCACACCCGGCACACCCCGTGCGCACGCCTATGAAAGACACACACACATACATACAAAGACATACACACACACATACAGACACATTCAGACAGACACATACATACAGACACACACACACACACACAGACACACAAGACATACATACAAAGACACAAACACACAAAATATTTTAGTCACCCTCCTGTTTCCTACTTTTAAGGTGCAGGAGGGTGACTTTCGCTGGGGTCCAGTGGTGGCTCAGGTGGATGGGAGTCAGAGTTCCCACTCTGACTCCCTGGTGTTCCTCCCACGCGGCTCTCAGTGTTAGCTGGGAGGAGTGACGTGCAGTCACTTCCTCCCAGCTCGATGATGTAATCAGAGGGGGCCCGATCGCACTGTTAAAGCGCCCAGCGCTGACTGGGCCCCCTTACAATCCACATCCATCGGGTGGCCCAGACAGCAGCCGCAAATGGTGATAGCAGTGCCCTACCGCCCACCTGGAATCCTGAAACGCCCACTAGTGGGCGGTAGGGACCAGGTTGACGACCCATGGACTAAATAAATGCTTTACTTTTTTTCCCAGTGCTGATGTTTCCTCTGTGCTGTTTACCCATCCACCTCCTGCTACCTCACAGAGAAAGCAAGGCCTCCTCCATTGTTGGTTCAGTCCAATGCTCCCCATAGAGGAGCCACACACGCATCCAATATTCCACATAAGAAAGCATTTAATCAATTATTTCCTACAAGGGAATCAGCATCATGTGATGTGACTGATTTTTACTTAGTCAATGTTGCAGAATCTCTTCTAGGAAGAGCGCCACTGGGGGTGGATTTAACCCTGAAATGTAAACATTGTGGTTCAAAAAAAACAATAACCTGCAATGCTTTACATTTTAGACCTAAAAGGACAGTGACACTGCCCCAGACTACTTTATTGAGATTAAGTGGTCAGGCTGCTATGGTGGGCCTTTAAATACGAAACTCACTTTAAAATCATCTTGAATTCGAACTTTACTAAATAAACCTGCAAGTTTCCCACCACTAGGACATTTGACCAGAGGTACTTTCCCTGTGCTGCTGTTTCCTGCTATTCGAATTGGAGGGGGGGAAAAAATCACCAAATAGTCTGATAGCCTGTATAGTTACTCATAGCCAACCCAGACAACGTTTACAAATCAGCCAAATAACTAACCCAACAGCTGGAGTGCAAAAGGTTAGCTATAACTGATCGCTGTTCTAATAATAGAAGCTTATTCTATCAAAAGGTTGTTATAATAATAGAAGCTTATTCTATCACGTATAGAGTCTGTGTCCTACCAAATTGGTGTTTAACATTACAAACAAATTTCCCTGTGGCTAATTAAAAGACAAAAAGTAAACTACCCCAACATATTGTAGGCGGGGCAAAGCAAGGAAAAGACTCATCGAAGAATAGCAGGTTTGTGAGTATGAGGAAGCTCCACCCATGCTGAGTCTTATGAAAGGGACAGCGTCAGGTGTGTCATTATCCGTGTGGATCCAGCAGTGGACAGGCTGACCTGTGAGCCAGGGCCTTGCAACAACTTAATTTGAGCGTTTGAATGGTCAGTAACATTAGTTTATGTTAGTGTTGGGAAGATGTAACTAAATGCCGATGGCAATGTCAAATGTGTTCTAGAATGCTGCATCAAAACTTGTGTTACATTGTGTAGGAGGACTCTACTCCGTGGGTATCCGTTATCATTTATCTGCTGTTTAGCTTGTGTATTTCTATTGTAGCCAGCACTCGGTTCTGGGTGGGTCTAACTAGCCTATCTGAGGTTTAGAGGCTGAAAGAGAGGTGTGTGTGTGTGTGTGTGTGTGTGTGTATGTGTATATATTAAATTTTGGTAAAGGTTTGCTGTGTGGCTTTCTTTTCCTACAAGGTGATCTCTCTAGGCTTCACTAAATGTGTATTTGTCTTGGAAAAGAGTGGGCTCTTATTATTTACAGTATATCCAGGCTTTGGGGTGTCTGTACTCTCAGTGATCTCCTATAGACTTATTGCTTTCAAATGTACAACTTCCACTCTGGGGAAATTTAATGCGTTCTCTAGATATTGCACAGGATGAGAGAATTTTTCACTTTAAGAATCTCTGGTTTTCTAGACGTGTGTGTGTGTGTGTGTGTGTGTACTTTTTTTAAAATTTTTTTTTTTTATTCTCCCCTTGCAAAAAAGATGGCACTCGTTGTGTCTTATACTGTTGCTTTCACTTACAATCAACCATTGTGTAGATGAAATTTTAAGTTTTATATATTTATTTTTTTTCTCCACTTTTTGACATAACTAGTTTAGGATGCTGGAGAGCCTATGGATGCAGTCAGAACAGTTTAACTAAAATTAAAGGAACAATACCTATATTCTCTTGGCACTAGTGCTACTTCACTGAGCTGTGTTTGTGGTGCTTAATATAACTTTCAAGGGCTGTCTTAGCCTAGGGTTAAAGGACCATTCTAGTGCCAGGAAAACATACTCGTGCCCCCACCCTCAGGGACCCCCTCCCGCTGGGCTCTGGAGAGAGGAAGGGGTTAAACTTACCTCTTTACCAGCGCCGGGCGGGGAGCTTTCCTCCTCCTCTCCATCTTGATCGCGACGTCATCGGCTGCATGCGCGGCAGGAGCCGCGCTTGCGTTCAGCCGGTCGCATAGGAAAGCATTTACAATGCTTTCCTATGGACGCTTGCGTGCTCTCACTGTGATTTTCACAGTGAGAAGCACGCAAGCGCCTCTAGCGGCTGTCAATGAGACAGCCACTAGAGGATTTGGAGGCTGGATTAACCCTCATTATAAACATAGCAGTTTCTCTGAAACTGCTATGTTTATAAAAAAAAAAAAAGGGTTAATCCTAGAGGTACCTGGCACCCAGACCACTTCATTAAGCTGAAGTCGTCTGGGTGCCTAGAGTGGTCCTTTAATGCATTCATATTTGTGTCTAATGGCTCCAATTGTCTGATCAGATCAGCTGTCTCTTGGCCAATAAATGCTGTCCAAAATTGATATTGCAAAAGTGTATGCCAAGCATGGGACTGGTTTTGAGTGACCTATGATTTGTGTTAAATCAACTGATTTGACACAAAACTAAGGTTGACTCCCCCCTTTGAGTGTAAACTTTGTTCTCTTTCTTTGTGGTTTTATATAACTCTTCCTTTGACCACTTAAATGTACAATATTTACCTTATGTATACCCTGCCCCCCTCTCCCCAGGGATGGGTAGGGACTTGTGGGCTACTGTGTATATGTATCCTATTCATTTTATGTCTAGGGCTTGGAAAAGACCAATTTTTACTGCAATGCATTCACCATGTTCTTGGTTCATTAACTGATCCCTCATCTACTCTTCCTAAAGTAGTATTGTGGTTTCAAAGGATAATGTTCGTTCTCTTTCTTTAAAGATCTGCAATGGTGCAGCTGTCTCCTTCAAGTCCTAGCACACACGGAGAATCACATTTGGTGAACAATGAAGACTACAAATATCTGGATAGCAAGGGGAGCCTTAAACTACTGCAGACCTCTATCTCCCCAACTGCTTCCCCTCTCCAGGTCTTTGAAACCTATTTGGATAATGGATTGGTTAGTTTGAAGCACAAAATCAGGAACATCGAAAAAAGGAAGGTAATTTGAATACTATATCTTTCTCTCTGGAAAGGTAACTTGGTTGTATGTAGGATGTAGTTAAAGGGTAATGGTAAGATCTGGGAATTTGTACTAGCTATCTAAATTATTTTAGATGTTTAGCTTTATTTTCAAAGTCAACACACATCCTGCTCCCTAGAGCAGAGTGCTGGCAAGCCACTACATGGCAGCATATGCCCAAGGTTTTCATTTATTTATCTCCTATGATTAGTCAGGGAGTTTAAGTAATTTTGGACAGTTGTTGGATCTACAACTAAACGAGAAGGGGGCGGGGGGGGGGAGGAGGAAGAAGACTGGATCTGATATTTGCAATAATTCTCTTAACTGTGGGATAAACCCTATAGTTACAACATACAAAAAATTAGAGGATGTAATAAAATATGACCTGTGGGAATAGTGGAATACTCCTAGGTGAAGCAACCTTATTTGTTAAAACTTTTAATTCCTAAATAAAGTTGTTCATCAATTGTTGGACTTGAAAAGCGTAACACAAACCCTTGTGTTTTTTTTTTGTTTTTTTTAACACCACACATTGTTACCAGTGTTATCTGATTGTTTAATAGCAATCATGATCTTTTTCTGTTAGTAATAGTGTTTTGTTGGAGAGTTAGTCTAGAATACATCCTGATATGGTAGGTTATTAAGCGATTATTCTATAACCGTATTGTAGACTTCCTACGATCCACTGTTTTTATCTGCTTTTTCTTCGTGTTGATAAAAAGCAGATAAAAACAGTGGATCGTAGGAAGTCTACAATACAGTTCTAGAATAATCGCTTAATAACCTACCATATCAGAATGTATTCTAGACTAACTCTCCAACAAAACACTATTACTGACAGAAAAAGATCATGATTGCTATTAAACAATGTGTGGTGTTAAAAAAAAAAAAAAAAAAAAAAAAAAAAGTAGTTTGGTAACCAACACTAGCAAATAAATGGTGAGGTCACTGAGACCTCTTATCAGTTTTTTTTTTTTTTTTTTATATATATAGGTGTAAGGAGCTACAAGAATTGTAACTAGCAATGTAATTGCTGCAATTTGGGTAAAGGTAGTAAGTGTCCGGGATGAAACGGGGAATCTAAAGTCTGAGAGTAACTCATACTCTAGCTTCCCCTCTCATCCCTTATACATTCATTCCCTTAACTGACACCACATCAGCTGAATGTTACTAGTGTGGTATACTTATACCAAATCCATTTTGAGACGGTACGAGGAGAATATTTATCACTTTAGTAATCTCCTTGAACAGGGAAAGTCTGTCAAGATCAAGGGGTGCCCACTAGGCATAATAGGGAAAGTTAATATCAGACTTGAGAGTCCCTGTTTTATTCCCTTTACCCACATTGCATCAATTATATTGCTAGTTACAATTGTTGCAACACTTTAATTGTAAGGGGCAGCTTACATCTATCAGCACAGATATACTGATTAAAGGTCTCAGTGGTCTCCCCATTTATTTGCTAGTGTTAAGTGTTTGTTTCCGTACACTTTAAATTTTAACCACTTGTCATGAGGGTTTTACCTCTTATCTGTGATAATAGGTTTTATATCAATTTCCCCAAAGGTAAAATTGGAAGACTATAAAGAGCGCCGAAATAATGGGGAGGTACTCAATCAAGACCAACTGGTATGTATCATTATGTAGGATGTGTCTGCATCTGACTGTTCACTGTCTAAATCTGTAGATGTTGTGCCAATCTCATTACAGGAGGCCGTTGCGAAGTATGAAGAGGTGATTCACAATCTGGAGTTTGCCAAAGATCTTCAAAAAACCTTTTCAGTTCTGAACCAAGATGTGAGTTCACCATAATTGTCTTCTGTCATTCCTGGAGCATATCAGGTGCAACCTCTTGATCACCTTTGTTTTGGAGGCTTCAGGTCCCTACCTAGCACAGCAGTAGCAGCTGGTCCATAGGGGCAAGTAAGGCAGTGCCCCACCAGTGTTTTTGTAAAATTGGAGGGAGCGAAATCTATTGATACTGAGCTATTGTGGGGGGAAAAGTCTTGTGTGCATGCGGCTACACGCTAGTGAGTCTTGGTGCCTGAAAAGGGTAGTTCATTTAATTTCTCACTAGTCACAAAGCGTCTTGCAGGGAGAGAATTGACTATAATGGAAGGTAGGCAGATTAAGTATATTGGGCTAGTAACAAGGTGAGGAAGGGTGTGGATTATACAATATCATGGAGTGTATCAGAAAGTTGCATAGGCAGGAAGGATTAGATAAGGTGAAATGGGGAGGCTGAGTGAACAGTATAAGCTAGTGACCTGGGATGGAATAGTGCTATCAATACTGCATAATATTTAAATATTTCATGAAAATGGTCACAGTAGTGTGGATGTTTGTGTGTTTTTTTTTTTTTTTTTTTTTCTCCTACCCATTTTGGTATTTCTACACGATTGCACATTGAAAAGTTTGACATGGTCATAGTCAAACTGATGAGCCAACTTTAAATTGATTATCATGGTCTAAAAGTAACTCTCGGCCTATTTGCCTGAACAACTTCCCAAGGTTTGCCAGCTTGAAAGGGTTAATCAGTGGAATGGGATTCCACTCACCCCCAAAGTCCTTAAAGGTTATAGCCAAAGCATAAATCTGAACTGGTGCAGCTTTACTGATGCCAACATAAATGTGTATAAATCTGCTCCTGTAGTCCTATATTGGGTTGCACATAACAAAAAAGGTTAGCAGATTCTGCAAAAATCGTGTGTGTGTGTGTGTGTATATATATATATATATATATATATATATATATATATATATATATATATTTATGTGTATATATATATATATTTATATTTCTTCTAGTTACTGAAGGCTCAGAAAAAAGCCTTGCGGCGAGAGAATCTATTGAAAGTGGAAATGGAGAAGAAGAGACTGCGTACTATACTTCAGATTCAGTACATGTTCCAGTCATACAGCCAGGAACATGTCCAGAAGGACTTTAAGGATGGATTGCATGGTGCATTGTGTCTCTCCTCTAAAGAACTGGACTACCTGTCAAAGTTCTCCAGACTTGTTTGTTCCACAAGGCATCAGCACATGAGGTGTGTCAGATTTACACAACTGTAAAATGAAGCATTATTGGGAATATACACCCAATAAACAAACCTGCACTAAGTTGGGAATCTTGGGTTATAAATTGGTATATAATCTAAAGTGACTGCACGATATAGGCTATTAACCAAATTCACTTAATTTCAACTTTGAGTGTCTCACACTTCACAGTGGTGTATCTCCCTTCAATTGTGCACCTAATAAGATTAATGTATTCTGTGTAAAGTCTTGAAGACCAGATGGATCAGTTGTCAGCCTACTTCTGGAACCTCCTGGATGGCAGTGAGAAAACAGTAGCTGGGACAAACTGTAAGTCTTGTGGGGGTAGATGTCTGTCCTGTTGAGCAGTATTAAAATGCTTTTGCATAGCTTTTAACATTGATATTTCTTCCAAATTTGTCCTATTGGGCCAATGGAGTGCATGACATGAGCTGTCTTGATGTAGTGTTTATTATTCTTGGACAATAAGATGCAGCATATGACTTGCCACAAATCTAACCTGTATTATTTAATGTTATGTGGGAACATCAAAACACTACCTTGAACTTTGTTCTACCAGTTTCACCTCTTATGCTTTTTGTAGATAAATACTTAAAAGACTTGTTGTCCCGTTTGCTGGACTGTGGGTACTTTGAAAGTGTACCTGATCCTCCCTGTGAGCAGAAGATACCAGAACCTTCTCTGCATGCACTGACCAAAAATCACACAAGTGAGGTCAAGCATGATCACAGCCGTGGTGTGAACACCAAACCATCTTGTGACACCAGTAAGTGATTTCTATTCTAGCCCCAAATCCTATGTTGGGGGCAACACATTATCTAATACTTTCTCTTAAGGATGTGTGTACACTTGTTAAATTTCTATTTTTTATTTTTTTTTTATTTTTTATTATTGGGTAGTTAACTGACTTGCTAAGAACATGGCAGTTGTACCACAACACATTCCAAGACCTTTTATAGAAGACCTTGTCCATAGAACAGTTTGAAAGCTGTAATCTGACTGTTGCAACAGACTAAGGAACCATTGACCTATTAATGATGCAAAGTCCTATGATAACTGCTGGTGGGTTTTAAATGTTATGTCCCCTCAATTTGACTTGCTGTAAATTTTTTTTTTTTATATATTCCCTTTTCCCAGAACCTCTTGTGGACTATGTAAGGTGTGAGGTAAGTGGTCTATATACCAAAGTTAAAATATGTAAGTCTTGTGTCAATGCTAAAGAACACTGCTTCTTGTCCATTTCTCTCCTCCTCCCTCCACTACCTTTGAAAATTGGCTGTTGCACTTGCATTCCTAGGTCACTTGCCTTAATATGCCATACTTTTTCTACTTCAAAAGAACGTGTGTGTGTGTGTATATATGTGTGTATATATATATATATATATATTTCTCACTTATCTATTTTTAGTATTCTTGCTTTGTTATACTAGCTTCCTGTAAGCAACACAACACCAGTGCTTC